>NC_056744.1:1552289575-1552364429 GCF_019279795.1 Protopterus annectens | reverse complement strand
AGCAGTTTCTTTATATAGTGTTTACAATCAGCTTTTGCCCACCTTACTGTCGTGGTCGGTCACAGGGCATTTCCATCACTATGGTCCGCAATAGTCTATACATATGTGGGTGCTGGGCTCGTGCTTTTAAATTGTTTTCTCATGGGAATAACACAGCCTTGCAAGGCACCTTGTACATTACAGTATCCTTTTGTGATTGTAGCTGTTTCAAGGACCCTAGACTGTTACGATACAGTGGACAGTTAATTTCTTAATACGTTGCTTTGTCTCTCTGGTAGGGAGTTGTACTGCTATCTTCCATTGAGCTCACAAGGCCATCCTCCTCTGGGGAAGGAGTGCTGTTATGCATGTACATACATTTATTGTTCTGTAACCCAGCAAATAATTAATGATGACAGACATGAGCCTGCTGTCCTGCTTACTGCCAGGTTCAGAATTCCATCACAGTACAGCTTAGCTTCACCAATTACATGCAGGCTTAGTTCTACTGCCATATTGTACGGTACGATTCAATACATTATATAGTATTTAGAGTGTAAACTGGAACTTCATATGTGTTTCTATATATTTTACGAACAACATCCATCCAGCCATATGCATGTTGTTCCATCCTTTACCTTGACCGTGTGTATTTGTCCGTCCAGCCACGCTAATCTCCACATGTGATGTCCCAGTTTCCCCTTCTTTGCCTGTAGCACCCTGTTAGGACGTCCTGTGTGTTAGGCACCTGTTCCGCTATATGTGATCGACTTCACTGCAAAGATAATCATCGATGCGGTGGTCCAACGACCCGACTTGTCCACATGTGTACACTTATGTGCACCGTGTCGTATGCAAACCTAGATGGTTTGGACGGGTACATACTACATGCGGGATGTACACATTCTGCTGACACATTCACATGCAGCCATTTACATATCTGTACCTGCGGTGGGTTGGTGACATGTGGGGTGCGTGATTTGCCTGCGTGGCATTGCCTAACACAAACTTCTTACCACAGTTCAGGTATGCACATTGTGTGTGGTTGTATAGCTGCATACGGATGCTAGCAGGTTTGGGTGCAGGGGTATACATGGGTGTGACTGACATGTACAATGAGGCTATTGTGTAGTACATCCGAATGCATGGGTTCTGCTTCTGGATATTACACTTCATCATACACCATCCAGTGTATGCAACAGAGACGTTGCTGGGTCTGGGATATGTTGCTATGCACATGTTTGCCTGTGTTTGAGGTATCTTGCTTCCTTACTGTTGTTATGTCAGCACAGCTACCCGGCTATGTACTGTCACTACTGCTTGTGACCATTATGGTTGGCATCTTTTCCAATGACCATAGTGGGGCATGTTATATGGACACTTCGGAATTTGCAGGACTACACATACCCAGGGCTAGTGCAGTTGACAGAACTTCACTTGTTTGCCATACTATGAGCTTATTCTGTAAGCGTTTGGGTTCCTTATTTATTTTCTTATGCCATGTCTGTGTTCCATATCGTAATGTATATGTTTTATGCTACTATTTACATGTATATTGCGGGAATTTGCGTGGCAGGGGATCGGAGGTCATTTTCCATTTTTACGATTGTTGCAGGGACACGACTGTCCAATCAGGGACTGTCCATGGCACATTGGGACAGCAGGTAACCCTGGTGACCATGCCCATGTCGCTGCTGGGGTTTCCACCTTTTCCATTTTCCGATCTGGGATATTTCCGGGACTCACATCTGACTTTACAGGCCGACACATACAAGCGGTCACTATATAGCATAGAAATTCACTTGTTTGCCTAAATAATTTGCTTATTATTGTGGCAATTTCCTTGCTTATTCTGTTTATTGTGTCATTTAGGTATTTCTGTTACAGAAATAACCAATTCATGCTACCATTACATTACATACGGGATATCATTGTGTCCTACAATCGTAGCACATCAGCCATTTCTAATCGTTTTTAGGGACACAACTGTCCATGGAGAGACTGCCCCAACCAAAGTGGGACAGGTGGTGACCTTAGTCGCTGCTCCTATGTCGGTGCGGCGCGCTGACATGCGGCTGTACACCTTCTCTGAGTGTAAACACTGACAGTGCATTGCGGGACGAAGGCGGTCTTATGCGTATCCTTTGCTCCTTGGCCGGGTACACTTATGCCTTCGTGGCTTCTATTTGCTTCTCCGTTAATTTGGAACGGGACTATGTTGCATACTGTACGTGCGTTTCATTCTGCACGGGACCTGGCTGCTGCCATTACTATTGTGGGCGGACCGTGGCTGTCAGCACATTAGGTTGCTCACCTCATGCCGGCTTAGACATGCCTCCAGACGCATCCTACCTGGGCTCGCTCACGTACACTACGCACGTGTCTGTGATTCCGGTGCACTCTCATTAATATGTATATGGCGCTACTGCGCCGGATATTCCATGCACCGCCGGCGCAGGCCTTACGCCGGCCTTGCGCCGAGCTTCATGAATCCCGGGGAATGTGTTAAATATCTTGACATAAAGAAGTATGCTGTGTTTTGGGGCTGTAAGGACCTTGCAGTGAGATACAGCTTGGATCATTAGAAAACAGAACTTCCACTCTTAAGAGATGTTTTCATACACTTTCAAAGATATCAGTGGTTGCAGGGTCATCATGTTGATCTAAAAAGAGAAAGAAATGATATGGAAAGGATGATACCTCAATGGAGATGAAAATTAAAGAAATCATGATAGCAAGAATCATGAGCAAACAGTACAACAAAACAAATTTATTTGGTGAATTTTACTAAAATATTAAAAAGGAAACCAGTAGCATAGTTCAGGACTGCATTCAACACAAGAACCTAGTGTTTTATACAAGTATTATAAAATTTCACAGTTCTCTTAGAAAGTTTACACAAAAAAACAAAGTAGGACTGCAACTATTTTGGAATATAAACATGACAGGATAGTCAGATAGAGGCCACATTTTCCATTTGGAACTTGGGTATCATTGGGTACAATGACTAATATAAGTATGATAAAGCAGCACACACACAGTTATGTGGCCATATACTGTTGATGCTACATGAATTACACCTAGAGATGTAAAAATGCAAGGAAGGAGCACATAATAGCATGTAGCTGATGTGCAGAATAAACAACTGATTTCAAACTATAAAACATGTGCCATGTTTAAAATGAGAACCAAAAGAGAATTCCTTTATTGCAATATCTGAAAACAGACAATGATTTATTTCAGAAAGGGAATCTAATTTTTTTTTTTTGAGATTATTATTCAGAGTAACCTAAAGTCATGTCAATAAGAGATAATGCTACCTTGACACTAATTGTGGTTCTGAAATCTATATTTTCAGTGCCCTGGAGCTCAGATCAAAATGTGTCTGGTAATGGTCTATCACTTTTACATCAATAATTTCATACATTCACACAGTTATGGGAGATTGCTCACAATACAAGTTCACGATGCCCTAGTTAAATACAAAAATGAAGTGAACAATGCACATAGCCAGGGACGTTGTGAAATAGTGTGAATATTTAGATCATCGTTATTCAGATGCAGGTATATACCCATAAAGTCTGTTGACTGTCACCATCACAGCTTCTCACAGACAGACGTATGAGATAAAAACTTCAAAACATTTTTTTTCTATTTTGATCCCAGAGAGTAAAGGGTAAGAACTGGAGATATTGAAAAACAGACAGCTGAGCAACAGTTTTATGACAAAACTCCAAGGAGTAAGGATTGTCTAAGACTTTGGTGCAGGTTATGAAACCCCACTGCAAACCAGTGTTAATGTTCTTTTCAGTCAGCTTAGATCAGATACATTTCAAAGTGACTGAATGTATAGAGAAAACTATCATATACAGAAATTGGCAGATTTACCATTATGGCATGTTATATCAGGAAGTGCTAGATACTAATCAGGCCTTAGTAAGACGTCAAGTGAAGTTATCTAAAGCAACTTTGTGTACTACGTCCAATCCTAGCTATTCATAGACTAGGTGTATTTTGTTAGAATGACTAAAATTGTCTATAGAATTGTAAAGATGTGTATTATTTCTTGTAACCTAGGTTACATTCTAACAGCTTCTTTTTGTATAGTATTCCTTACGTCACTTGTATTGCTTTTGGACTGTCATGTATTTGTATTGCACTGTATGTAAAGCTTTTCTCCCAAGGCCGCCACTAAAAATGGGTTCTGTAGACCCAGTCGGACCACCCCAGTAAATAAATTTCAAATAAATAAATAGCAGTTATGTAAAGAATCTCTGCGGCAATACCCAGATTTGCTCTGAGCTACTGCACAATGGTACCTCCTATACCGAGCCAACAGATATTGCCAATATACTGGCCGACAGATTCAGTGCCAACTTTAGCCCTCCCCCCCCAAAGAACCAATCACAATACCAGTAGATTGCCAGGCACCTAGTACTATTGCTGCACAGGTTAAAACAGCACTGTCCAAGGCCAAGAATACAGCTTCTATGTGACCTGACAATATCCCTGGCTGTGTTCTACATGAACTACAGAGTGAACTGGCACCTCACCTGTATGCCCTGTTCAATCACAGTGTCACCTCAGGCTATGTCCCTACTGAATGTCGCACTGCTATAGTCATCTCTCTTCACAAAGGAGGAGTGACTACAGACTATGGGAACTATCACCCCATTAGCCTGACACATCTGATATGCAAAGCTATGGAATGCATCATCATGGACCTAATAAAGAAGGATATATGGATTCTCCAAACTCTGGATCCCATACAGTTTGGTTTTGTGAAGGGTAGATCATGCCTGCTCAACTTGGTTGACTTCTTTGAGTCAGTCACCAGAGCTGTGGATGAAGGCAAGATGGTTCATACAGCCTACCTTGATCTGGCCAAGGCCTTTGATACCATTCCCCATTCAGGAATCATAGAAAAAGCTAGGCATCAACCCCTATATCACTAGGTGGGTTGAAAACTGGGCTCACAGATATTACCCACAGTGTGAAAGGAGTTGACTCCAATTCAGACTGCCGACCAGTCACGAGTGGAGTCCCACAGGGATCGGTCCTGGGTCCTCTCATGTTTGATATCTACTTCTTTGAAGTCCAGGCCAACATGAAGAGACTCTGGCTGACAACGTTCGCAGATGATTGCAAGCTGGGAGCCATTATTAACTCCCTAAGTGATGTTGACATCCTACAGAAAGACCTCACTGAGACCAATGACTGGTGTCAGAACCATGGCCCTAAGTTGAATGGCAAAAATTCTGTCATCATCCCCTTTGGGAAAAACCCAGTTCCCATGAATTAACACATCGATGGTAGTCCACTGAACACAGAAAGTGTTATAAGAGATCTGGGAACACAGGTTGACAGCAACTTCTCTTTTGGCCACCACATTGCCACTGTGTTTAGAAAGTCCTTTATGTGGCACATCTCATTACTAAGGGTTTTGCATCCAGGAAGAAAGAGGTCATTGTCTCCCTCTACTCTTCCCTCATTGGGCCAATCATCGAGTACAATGCCCCATTTGGCATGTACCTCAGTAGACACCTGCATCAATTGGAAAGGCCGCAAAAGTACCATACAAAGAGGATCCTAGGCCTTAAACACTTGTCCTATAGGGACAGACTCAAAAAACTTCAACTATCCTCTGTCTAATATAGCCTACTTAGAGGCAATCTCTGCTCGACTTACAAAGCCATGTCTGACCCAGCTCTGCTAGAAATGCTACATCTAAAGAAATCCCAATCCCTCTGCCCCACACGCCCCAGAGACCTCAACCTCATTACCACAATCAACAGAACGTGCTAGTGGGACAGGTTCATAATGCAGAGACTGCACATGCTATGGAATAGTCTTCCCATATATGTTAAACAGAGCACCTCACTGGCCATCTTCAAGAGAAATCTTGACGAGTGGATGGGAAATAGAAAATTCACCATGAGGATCACTCCAGTGGCTCTACTCGACAGAGGCACTGGGAACTAAGGTCTGGTGGCACAATGCCAGGGTAATCCTATGGGCAAGGCTTGTAAAGGCTCCAGGGCCATTAGCGTAGTACACACCTATGAACCTATGAAATAATCAAATAAATAAAATCCTGAATACTGATAGTCTGAGCTCAGATATAGAACTAACTTAAAGGAGAACCGCACCCACTGCTCAAAAAACATGTTTATTTCATCATGGTTTGGTGTTTCCTACATTTTAACACCACTCTGGGACTATTTACAGGTTTTTAAATATTTTTATATGTAATTTCTGTGCCTGATCACATGGGCTGTGGCATCGTGAAGTAATTCTGATTGTTTACTATGTCTCTAGTTATCCCACAATGCAGTGCTTGTCTGTAAAAAAATTACATCATACAGGCCTTGTTCTTCCTAAAGCTCCTGTCAATGCACTGATTTTACATGCATACACTGCTGTTTTTCCATCAGTTTTAAGTGACATTTAATGCCATTCAATGACTACTTAAATCACAAACAGTGCAAGTGCCACAGAACAGACTTTCAAAGTGCTTTTTACTGATGCTTCTTTTTTAGAATGGCTAATTTGCAGTCTTTTGTGAAGCTGAATTGTACTAGTTTGACACATCTCGCATCCTCCTTCACACCTAACATCCCTAGCTATCCAAGTGCTAAGAGTAATTTGAGCTGTTGCCTGCTGTGAATGACAGCTCACAGCAGGAGACTTGACTCATGCACTGTTTCCTTGTTCTGGCCTTTACTTTGTGTATGGGTAGGTGAAGGACCAGGGAGCTGTGACATCACAACATGAGTGGGTTTTTAGGATGGTCATGGTGATGCCAGTTTGGGGAGGGAATTGGCCAGAAATCTACCCGTATTCACTGGGCTTGATGACATCAATGAATCAGGGACTGCAGCAAGCTTTTCCAGGGTGGGATAAAAGTTTTTTTAAAGTGAAACTACCACAGTACAATAAGGTATTGTTCTAGTGGAGATACGCAGTCAATTTAAAATATTTTAAATGCTGTGTTGTTGTTTATGGATAGAAGGGATAGTAAATAGGGGAGAAAAAGGACAGAGAAGTTCAACATTTAATAAAACAACCCCACTGTTGTCCTTTAAGATTTGTACCTAAATTCTGCTAATCTAAATCATGATGACCAGGTTAAGGACAATGCTAAGTTAACTAAGGACTGTCAATAACTTTTTTTTCTTGTGGACTCCTCTGATACAGATACTCTGCATAGTTCATAAAGGTTTCAATGTGCATTGAATCCATTTTATTGTATAGGCACATAACTATCTCCAAGGATGTAAACACAGACACTCAGCTGATGTATATAATTGCATACAGGAATATCACAGAGGGAAACAGACTTTAGTAAAAGGAGATAACACATACCATGTATGTGAGCAGTGTACTATACCTTTTTAAAAATATTTATTAAATCATCTTATTTTAAGTTACATTTATAATTGCAACATGAGTTCACATGCAATAACAGAAAACAATCCTTAACAAATTCCCATTATCATTGTGCAATATACATATAAGTTTTCTATTTAACAATTTCCATTCATTCTACCATCACACAGATTCCCCAGTTTCTACCATCCCGTAAACATCTCTCCTACTCCTCTTGAGCATTATTTTGCATGCATTGTTCTAACAAATTCTATTTATTTATAAACAAAAATTGCTCCTTCCCTTTTCTAAGATCTCTCTTCAAGTTAGTTTATCTACTTTACAACATTTTTTCACAGACAGCATCATTAAACTTAATAAGGTCTTATGTTGCTTGGACACTGCAGACCCACAAGAATAAGTTTGTTTGTTACTTCCATTGGTCTCCTAACATTTGTGTCAATGTGCTCTCAAGGGTATTTTTAAAATCTACCATATCATTATCATTTCTCTTAACCAGCCCATCTCCAGCATTTACTATCTACATTAGGAAAGGTCCTTTGAAACCACATTGAAGTATAAAAATCCACGTGCAAACATATCCATGCAAAAATCCAAACATTTTTTGCTCTTTTGTAATTTTCTTTCTATTCACTTTTACCAATCTTTCCTAACCTTCTTTGATTAGCTGTCATAGTTGTCTTACAATATTTTATACACACTACTAATTCTCCTTTTTTAGTGGTATTTGCTGTCAGACTCAACTTAATGTTCTACCAAAGCTAGACTTTTGCTTAACACTCCCATATCCCTTTCTCTTTGTCTATACTCTATCAGTCACTGACAGACAAGACAGTCTCTAACCTGCAGTCCAAACTCCTGCTTAGCCCAATTCACTCCCAAGTTATTTGGTCACAATACCTTGTTTGCTTTGCTAATTTTCTGTAATAAATTTAAGCCCTCTTGTTTATTTTCTACGCTCCTGTTTGCAGACATTCTTACTGATAAAATCACCTGTCCATTCTTAGACTGGCTTACTCCTTAGAATTCTTTCTGCCATTTTAAGACTATGATATTCTGTATGGTTGTTAGTATTCTTGTGAATGTGTGTGCATGTGTTTGGAAAGCATTACAAAAGGATTTAGTTATGAAGTAACATGCTACACTAAGCAGTACCTCCATGCATTATCACAAAAGCTAAACCTCCACCAGTCCCCATTCAGCATATGATAATGGGGACTGTTGTAGCCCTGAGCTTGATTCCAAAAGAGGGCTTAGTCTTACCATGCCATGATAATTCAGTTTTCACAATGTTAAGGCTTGCCAATGCACAAGGCCAAAACATGAGAGGAAATAGGGAGAACCTCTACCTGTATGTGGGGCTAGGTACTACATCCAGTACCTGGAGTGAAGCCAGACTGCCTGCAGCACCGAGTTCACATACAAGTGGAGCTGTACTGCAGCTTTGTGGAAGCTGGAGGAGATTCTAGTATTATATTCTTCCATACTTGTGTGTGGGATGACCCATTGCCCCTCCCCAACTCCTGAAGGGACAGCTTTCAGTGTCCTTCTGTTTAAAAATACATGCTTCTGGTTCCACATGTCTAACCCTTGTCATAGATGGGAGAAAAGGTTTGATAACTTAGTCATGGCTGTTATGCTTACAATTATCATTTCACCCTATGGGAGAAGCTCTTGCACAGGAGTGTCTAATGGTTGTGGTGTAACACATGCATGTCACAACCTATACTGCAGGCAGGATCCCTACCTGCAATACCAGGTCTGATATACAGGTAGAGCTGCTGAACCAGAAACATTTAAATTAAGTATACTTGTTTCAGAACTCATTTTATTTCCAGTTATCCTCATTATTTAAGGCTGCAAGTTATTTCACAAAAGAAGAAAACTGTACTATATTGTTCAATTTATAATTAATTTCATTGTTTGTTATAATTTTTCTAAAGTTGTACTCACAACAAGATATCATAGCAGATAGTAGACAAGTATTTGCATACAACTGCAAAACATTCCAGGGGAGCAAAATAACTTACATCTTCAGAACTACATATTTTTATTTACATTGTGGTTTTACTAGTATACTAGTACATTTGCTATTTTTCAATATAAGGTCTTTCACCTGCAAGACATAGTTGATAACATGTTGCTGCAAGAAGTAAGAAACTCTTAATGATGCATTTAGTATTAAGACTACAGTAGGACACACATAAATTTAAATAGGGGAAAAAGTGTGGGTTTAGTTAATAATGATGCTAAGAGGGGAGTTTCAGTTCCTGTAACATAATATCCAACCTTTTCCATGAAAAACTGTATAATTTATTTTACTTAGCTTCCTGTAATTTAGTACAAATGTATAATGTTGTTAATTTAGTTATAGGGAGCATTTCTTATATATGTTAGACTGTGAATGAAGATTTTTGTCTAGTTATAGGGAGTTTTTCTTATACATGTTAGACTGTGACTGAAGGTTTTTGTCAGATCTGTTGTGTTCTAACAAACACAAATTGTACCATCATGTTAACTGTGAGTTTGTTTGCCATAGAAGGTTTGTTTTGCAAGGTGTTAGTCACTCATTGGCTAAGTGACATATTTAACATCAGGAAGTGGATTCATGGTGGTTAAAGAATTCAAACAATGTACCTTTGACTACAGGAAGTATTTAGTTAATTTAAGAATGGAAAGAAATCTGGACATGATAAATGAGGACACAGGTGACCTGCAAATGCTAGACCTATCACAGTTCATTTTTGTTAAAGGAAAGTCATGCCTATTAAATCTGGTGGACTTTCCAGAGGGTCACCAAAGCATTGGATGAAGGTAAGAATGTGCACACAGCTTACCTTGACCTGGCCAAGGCTTTTGATACAATACCCCACTCAGGTATTACAGAGAAGCTCACTAATTTAGGTCAAACCCTTTTATCACCTGCTGAATAGCCAAATGGCTGACTGATAGGACCCAGAAGATTAAAATAGTTGACGTCACTTCCACCAAGAGGTCAGTCACTAGTGGAGTCCCCCAGTACTCAGTACCAGGCCTGCTCCTTTTAGGCATCTATTTCTCTGAAATGGAAGCAAATGCTATAGTTTAAAGGATGACTAAGTTTGTAGATGATTACAAGCTGCGAGTTATCATTGATTCCCCTGCAGACACTAGCATTCTTCAAGAAGACCTAGCTCTAACAAATTATGCCAAAGCCATATTCTTAAACTCGATGCTAAGAAATGGATAATTGTACCCTTTGAGAAGTTAACCATCCCAGCTAAATACCATGTCAATAATACACCACTAAGAGTTGAACCAGTGGTTAGGGCATCTGGATATGCATGTAGACAGTAACCTTAAATTCAACCACCATGCAGCCACAGTGGTAAGGAACTCCTTTTACTTTATGCACGTTATAAGTAAGGGCATGGCATCTAGGTCCAAAGAGGTCATTATCCCTTTGTACTCCGCACTTATCAGACCAATCATACAGTACAATGCTCCCTTTGGTATGTACCAGACCAGGCATATGCAGCAAGTAGAGTGATCTCAGAAGTTATTTACTAAAAGAATACAAGGATTAACAAACCTGCCTTAAGCAGAGTGCCTTAAAGCCCTTTACCTCTGCTCAGTCTTCTATAGATTGCTGAGGGGTGATCTATGCCTGCCCTACAAGGCATCCACAAACCCCACACTTATGAATCTCCTACTTAACCTTTAAGTCAAAGAGTTCCATAAATACAAGGTCTAGGGACTTGCATTTTGTCTGTTACTTAAACAGAACATGCTGGAGAGACAGATATGTTTACCAGAGACTTCCCCTCCTATGAAACAGGATTCCCATCCATGTGAAGCTGAGTTTGTCTATTACCCAGTTTAAGTGCAACCTAGACCAGTGGATAGGGAATAGGAAATTTACATCAGGCATTGCACCCATGTTCCTTAGCGACAAAGGTAGCTTATATGCCTGGCTCTCAATGTCCTGTTCAGATACTGGACATCATTATTCTTTTGGAAAAAACTTGGCTAGGCTTAAAAAGGTCAACCAGGTCATTAGTCTAGTAACAATATATGAGTCTATGAATAAGTACCAGACAACTCCAAATCACTTAAATTGTTAGTAGAGCAATAAGTGTTGCGTGGATGTGCATTCTGTGTACAATAAAAACTATAAAACTGCAATAATTTGTACTATTCACTCTCAGTGACCCTCAATGAATTACCAGAAAAAAAAGTTATTGAAAGGGAAAAAATAGGAGGCAAATTCAGTGATGTTCTGCAAAATCAGGAACAGATAAAATACAAGCTACTCTAATTCACTTAAAAAGGTAGACCTCTAATCCATATCAATATTCCATAACTCAGCTATCTTTCCCCCATTTGCCATAAAACACTGTTGAAACCTGTTAATGGGCATACTATCTTCTTTATTTTTACAATGATCGCAAAGATTTGAACTTCATTTAATTGTTTTGTTAAAATTTTTACAGCAAAAACACTGGCAACCATTTGATGAACAAAACAAAGCACTCTCACATAGAAATTAGACACCATGAGCAACAATAAATTTCTCTTCCTTTGAAAATGTATCAGGCTATTCATTAAACTACAAAACACATGCAGGGATTCATAGTCAATTACAGCTCCTTGTTTGACTGTATACATTAAGATGTTTGCTTGCAATAAAATGAATGAACAAATACATAAAAATGACTGAAAAGTGTCTTTCAGTGGTTTATATTCATAATACTGAATGATGAGAATTCTGAGTGGGATACCCTGAACACAAAAGGAAATGCCAATAAGACCAGAGTACAGTGGGTATTGGTGTTTCCCATTTCTTCACTATAGTGTGATCTCAGAGTTGGTATATAGAATAAGCAAAGGATTCGGAGAGTGCAGGATAGCTTGCTGCACTGCTCAGTGACTGACATGAGTTTTTCAGCAATGTGAGTTTTGACATTTTGTGGTCAACATAATGCCATTCAATGTTCCAATCATTTGGCATTATGAATGCATCCCATTTCAGCTCAGTACTTTGAGAAACAGAGAGTGCATCCCATTGCACACTCCCCACACCATCCAGTCTCATAGCTCAAGAATCAGAGACAAAGAATAAACAATCAGGAACAGATTTTAAATCTTTCTCTTATACATACTTAGAAAGTTACATTAGGAAGCATTTTCTGAAGGACACAAACTCTGAAACTCACATGCCTGCCATTTAGTGACTATAATCCACAACAATTTGCCAGAAAGCCACAATTTTTCAATGAACAGACCAAAATACTGATGTGAAAATGTGAGGTATTGCCAGCTATGCCAGGAGAAGTAAGGCAGTAAATGTGTAATATATGCCAGCAAAGCTAGCTCAAATTTTGTAAAGAATTATATGTCATTTGTATATCAGACTGATTTGTACAGATGCTTGTGTTGAAAAAAAAAATGTATTTGCAAAGTTGCGTGTGTTAAAAATGTACCAACAGTGGGTCCTGACTGTACTGTAACTGAATTAAATATATATGTTAACAGAGGCTACTGGAAGATAATAGATTAATCACAGTCCAGCTGCAACTAACTTTGAAAAATGTTATGAAATTAAATTACTGAGCCTAGGTCATAAAGATGTTATCTCACATTTTTGAATGAAGCCAGAGACACAATGTCTGTAAGAAGTACGGTTTGCTAGTCTCTGTAGGAAGAGTAGAAGTGTTTTATGTTTTTATGACTTCAAGAAGCTGCAACAGATATGAGTAAAACTCTATGGGCAGGATTCACGAAGCCTCCATGTAAGAGTTACAAGTCTTACACGGAGGCTGCAGTTAAACGGAGTGATGTCAGCATGCCATGCATATTCATGAGAGCATGCTGACTCACACCTAAGGCTAACACGGTCCGTGTAAGAAAGTAGGGGGCGTGTCCACAGGGTGAGTCATGCAAATGGACACGCCCCCAGAAGAGTCACAGTCCCGAAAGTAAACACCCACGAGCGAGTCCATGTAAATGTCAACAAACACAACACAACACATGCCCCCACAGACTATAAACATATAAAATGTAAAATGAAAAAGTTACGTTTTTTTTGCAAGTTTTAAAAATGTTTGCCCGTAATTGCTCACGTTTGCGCGGGTGTGCCCTTCGCTTAGCCACAGTTAGCCGTCAGTGGAAAAGCATATACATTCTACATATGCAAAGTAAGCCAAGAAGCAATAGTGTAGCGGTAGAGATGTCGGCTGAAGAGGAGGCAGGCACGGTTCGAGCCCCAACAACATCAGTTTTTTTTTTCAGTGAAATAAGCACAAAACAATCCCCTGACATATATGTACAGATATATAATTATTTTTTAAGTAAAATGTAATGAAATGGGCCATGTATTTTGAAGAAATGTGAGACAATAAAAGATAAAAATGTCAGAAGTGCCCATAGATGAACTACGCTCTAACAAGCTGAGTATGTCTGCCCGTAGGTGAGCCGTGGTTTAACAGCTGTAAACTGAGTGCCCGGGGTTGAGCAGCACTTTAACACGCTGCTCGTAGCTGAGCTGAGCGTAATATGCATGCTGATAGCCAAACGATGCATAAACCAGCGTAACCCATGTGCATGGAACTGCACACCGTACAAACAAGCTTACCGGCGGCCAACGTTGAGCAAGCTGTATCAAAACTGCCTTTACACAGACACACCTCCTAGCCTGTGTAGACAGTCATAAAATAAAAAAAGCAATGGCCAGGCTCGAACTCAGGGTACCATGCACCATAGTCAAAATACTGAACCACTAAGCCATGATAGTTACTCTTTAAAATGCAGTATTAGCTTATATATAGGAATGAATGGAAAGAGAAGCATGACAAAGCAGAAATTGTGAAGCTGATACATTTCCAAAATGGCCAATCACAGATGAGTGTGGGAAAAACAACATATATAAGCCCCATAGGTGGGAATACACAGCATAACTAATTGTGGAACTAACTTGCAGTCAGGATGTCAGGTGTAGGAGAGGGTAGCTGCTTCCGAGCACAGAGGTGGGGCGTTGAGGAGTCCAAATATATGGTTTGGCTCCTTGTCCATGATCATGAGGCTCAACTCATGCAGGGCCAGGTCCTGTGGGGAGCGTACAAGGCTGAGGCGTGGGACCAGTTGGCACATGATTTCACCAGTGCCACAGGAATAACAAGGACTGGTGAACAGGTCCGTCATCACCATGCGGACCTGAAGAGATGGAAGCAGGACCAACTGAATCATTGGATCCAGGAGGCCCGGCAAATGCCCAACGCCCCACTACTGAGTAAGTTCCATGTAATTATGTATGTAAGAAATTATCCTAGCTGATATGATGGAGATGTATATTCCAATATTACTTCATTTATATTACAGCTGCAGGTGTGCGGTCTGCGAATCATCGTGCCTATGCTGATAGGCTGGTGCGGTTGCACCACCAGGCAGGTTAGTAACTATTTCCCTGTAATTGTTATAAAATATAAGTGGGACAGCTTGTAAAAGAGGTCAGTGTAGTCACTTATTAATAAAGTTCAAGTAACAGTGTAGGAGAGATTCTGCAAGTACTGTGTGATTAGATAAGTGATGCAGCCTGTAATCCAGAAATTAAAAAGAAACAAGTCTGAAATAGAGCCCTTCCACCTGTATTGTAATAGTAGATAACCTGCTGCAAGCTGAAAATTACAGATAAACAAGCTGAGTACAACACATGTGTGCAAAATATCCCCGTGTAAAATCTGAAACATGACACAAGTGAGTCTGTTGGAAAGGATTGTTGTAACCAAGTAAAACATGTTCATAAAGTCTAGAATTAAGTACCATCCTGAATTGTAAAAATAAAACAAGTGAGAGTGTGAGACAGTGGTATGAATCTACCAAGAAAGTTGTAATAACTCCTGAATAAAGTATACTGCAGTCAGTACATGATGAAATGAATGAGACAGGCATGTGTATAATAAAATACTGAAGCTGGAATGTCTGTCCCACAAATTTGATATGTTGCTGTACCCTTGCAATATAGAGATAGTATGATTGTATGAAATACCGAACATCCACAGTTGGCTAGTGCCATATAAATCAAATGGAGCAAGATGCTGTTGCTGAACACAGCCAGATATGAATGTGTATGAATAAAATGCAATGTATATTACTGTAGCAGTCACATTCCCATCACCAACATACCTAAGGTTACATATAGGAAACTGTAGTAAGACCTGTAGGGTATATATATCTGCAGCTACTAGAAATGTACAGCATATGTATAGGTAGTTGAAGCTGTTAATGAAATACTTCTTCACCCTACCCTATATTCACAAATAATCCATTCCACATCAAATGGGTATGTGTATTCACATGAATTCCTCTGGACATTTGTCCTTTTGGTTCATACATATTTGCATGTACATTGATGCATGTCCCCTGTTCACATACCCAAACCTGATGGCCTGTTGCCATCAATCAACCCTGCATGCTGTTGGATTGTGTACTGTTGTTCAAATTATGCATGTGTTATGCTTGCTGTTCAATGTTTTGAATTCATGGGTGTTTGGTCAATGGGATTACTGATGCATGCTGTTACAACTAATTATGGATGGTATTGTTTGTTACTAACCCAAAATGTCATAAAATATTGCTAAACATAGGACGACAGGGAAGGCGGGTTCCAGCGGACCCACCTCTCCCACCTCAGCTGGCGAGTGCACCTGGCACTAGTGCCCAGGCCGGACCCTCCTCCGGTGGCCCTATGCCACCTGCAGGTGGAAGCGCTGCAGGGGATGGGGCTCGTCCCCCCTCTGCAAGCGTGGCCGGAGGAGACCGTCGACTCACCCTCCAAAGTGTCCGGTCTGTGGTGCGTAGCGAGATCAGGCATTCTGTGCTTGAACCCCTATGCCAGCTTGAGGCATGGGTGGCACAACTCACGGGCGTGCCTGCTGCCCGTCCTACACAGCCTCCAGCACAGCCCCATCCTGGGCAGTGAAGGCGCAGTGGCAACTGCCTATGGGTGGGGATCTCAGTTCCACTGTTGCCATCTGTGGGCTCATGGGCTCGAGATATCCAAACATCCATCCCCGTCAATTGTGTATCCCCCCACATGTGTCATACTCCGCCCCTGTATGCGTCTTGTTTGTCTTGTCTGTTAACCTCCCCCACCTACCTCCCCACATATACCTACTTCCTGTACCTGACATTCCACTCTCACCTGAAAAAAAAAGGGCACTCTGTTCCCGCAAAAAAAATTATGCCCCATACATAGCTGCCCATTTCACAGACATGTCTGCTGGGCATGTGAAGTGGTAATTACAATTGGCTGTATAACACATTTTGTTGTCCTCACCCCTCTCTCAGGGATGGAAGGTTTCAAATTTCACACCAAATTACACATGTATGCACAGCTGTTGCTGATAAAGAAATGGACAGCTATGGGCCTTTCCTACACCCTTCCTGCAATTCCCGAGCTTGTTTTCCTACTGTCCTACCCTCTTTGTGACCCCTTTTTTCACCACTTTCCTGTCTCCCCATTTTCATTTCTTTCAAAGAAATTAGCGCGGGTGTGCACAAGAGTAAGCACTTTTAAGCAGTTGTAAGCGGGCGTGCGCTTGTGTGCGCTTAGCTACGCGTATGTGCGTGAAGCTAAACACCAGTGCGCATGCGTAAGCTCCGTGCAAACCAGCGCTAACCCACTTACAACTGCCTAAAAGTGCCTTAGTCACTCTGAATGACAAGGCCTGTAGTCTGCTCAAAAGCAAAATAAAATCCCACTGTCAGTCCCGAACCCAGGAAACAGTAGTCTGCATGACTTATCACTAAGCCATGATTGCTATACAAGAACATTGTGCTACAATAAATATATCATGCAATAGTAGGAATAAATGTATAGGGAATATAGGAAGTCTAGTACACAAAGCATGTCATGTAGATTTACTGTCAAATGTAGTGGATTTCCATAATAGTAGTGTGTGAAGAGAAACAGCCATGCTAGTTGGTAGCTAGTAGGTAATAATGTCACTGTAGCACCTTGCAAGCCACACACAAATCTGGACTAAGTAATAAATAATGTGGAGCAAAGGCCCACAAACAGGGATACATTCCAAATATTGCTCCTACAAACTTAGAAAGTTGATAGAATAACAGGTTTCGCATTAGTTTGGATGTTTTGAAGGGTACGAAGTCTGAAACCGAAATGTTTGTCATGATATTCTGACTTGAACCCTGAGTGATTTGCCAGAAAAAAGCAGTTGTATGAGAAATGGACCAAAAATATGAGGCAAAAATGTGGACATTCTGCAAATATCTGTACAGTTGAGAGGTATGATACTGCCATATTTGAATAGTTAAGAGCCTAGAAACAGCAACAGTGACTGAGTTACAGGGATGCCCCACAGACTCCCTGTGAAATGTACAAACAGTAGGCAGAAAGGTGTTACAACACATGCAATGGTAACTATGAAGTACTGAAAGTATGCACCACTTGTACGGCAAATACCCTAATAGATGTCAAGGCCCACACCATGGCCAGACCACACTGCATGCAGTAACACCCTATCAGATATGGTAAGCATTCCAAGGTGTGAATGTAAATGGAAAATAGGAAAGCCACAGCAACACACTACAGTCAAGACACTTAGCAGGCATACAAGGAGTGAATCTAAAGGCCAAATATTGAAGCCATAGCAACAAATTGTAAGAGCCACTGCTATATACCAGTTACACCACATGTCCCACAGGAAAGCACACACACCATTATTAACAGTAGTAGTAGTCTTAGGTGTCAGTTTACATACACACTTAATACAGGAAACTGGAGAAATGAATGGAGAAATGTTAATCCACATCACAGCCAGAAAAATGAGAGAGATACTAACCTTTACACTCACAAAACAGTATCCACAGCATACCAGCATGGTCCCCGCCCTCAAAATCTGAAAGGGCTACGCCTATCTCACATACCATTTTATAGCACTGTCCTGAAATCACAGTGAGAACTGCAATCAGTACACAACTGGCTGCATGCAATTAGCAAATGTTGGCTAACAACTGGTGCAGAGGCAATCACATGGACATATGCGGATACCTACAAAAGCATCCTGTACTCCCAGTCCACACATGCAATACTTTCATTGCACCCTCTGGAGGTAGAGAGAGAGAGATAGAGAGAGAGAGAGAGAGAGAGAGAGAGAGAGAGACACAAAAAAAAAACAAAAAAAAACCCAAATATATACCTGAGAAACATACGACGAACCTATCAGCACTGACACAATAAAAGCCGGACTAGCAGCAGCAAGAGACACGTAGACAAACGGCAACACAATCAGCTGGGACATACACAGGTAATGTAAAGTAACAATTTAATAGTCTACATACTGTGAACCATCCATATGTGTTATTAGTCTGTATCTATATGTATATGAAGATGTGCATAGGGCAGGGGACATACAGCAACTATCACTGAAGGCTGTACATACATATGAATGTGAAGGCATCTATGTGCACATATCAATGTAGGTTGTATGTAGGTTGTAGTGCAATGTACAATGTAGGTTTCACAGTTATGTATGTTTACCAGTATGTTAGTGTGTGTATACAGTTTTGTAAATAAACACGTTTATAAACGTATCTATCATATGTATACCTATATATGTCACTATATGTATGTATGTATATATATATATATATATATATATATATATATATATATATATATAAAATATGCATATTTGTATACATAGATAGAGAGGCATTTAGGAATACATAGACAGATATAGATAGATAGAATATGTACATACATATATATGTAATACACACATACATATATAGATGTATGTGGATACATATACATAGACAGACAGATCTGACTGTCTACAGATATGACTGTATATGACTATGTCACACTCCCCCTGTCCCACCCCCTCTGTCACTCTCACCCCCTCTCTGTCACACTCCCCCCCTCTCTCCATATCTATATCAATATATGTACATCTATATATATATATATATATATATATATATATATATATATATATATATATATATATATATATTCTGAGTGAGGAACATGTGTACAGATGTATTGCAACAGGTGCCTGGTGACAAAGGCATGGAGTGAACACCAGTGTTGGCACTGGAGTACCATACCCCATTCCAAATCACCTACACCAGTAACCACCACATATGTGAATGGCTGCCCACCACTGCATGTGTCAGGGGTGAACAGGGTCATAAACGTGTACAATAGGCCCCCATTGATAGTCACAGTGGCACACTAGTCCTGGAATACCTGTACATGGTATGTGTCGGCAGACATGGTGTGTCAGCTATGGACATGTAGGTCAGTTTACGCCTCCACACCACGCAATGTCTGACACGGTATTCACCACACATGACAGCTACAGATATGGAGAAGGACACAGTCATACGTAAGACACTGTGACAATGCACACAAACACATTACCAATGCACAGTGAGTGACAACAACACAGAGAGCACACATACTACCCACATAGAGGTTACCACTGCTGGATATACATACTTAAGTCACACCCATGACAGTTGTCCAACAACCATAGTAACACCTCACACCATCCACAACCTAAATGACTGCTGTGTGTCATCCTTGTCACCGCAGTAGAGAGCACATGGTGGAGGTACAGGTTCCTACCCACAGATAAGACATACCCTGCAATAAACCATACAGCATTAAGAAGCAAGACTCCCCATGAGTACATATCACACATACCCCTGCTGAATGTTATGCAGATAGGTAATATGCCATATGAGTCACCCTGTGTAACTGTTTGACAAGAGCAGGTACCATCACATCACATGTGTCACAAGGGGCAGGGTAGCATAACAGTATGCTGCTGTAGTCCCAGGGTCAATAGCATATTGTATTGTATTGTGTTGTATTGTATTGGTATGTAGAGGTGCCTCCTTTGTGGAGTGGGACCACTGCTGCTGTACGCCAGTGTTCAGGTACATATCCTGTAGGCAGGCTAGGGTTAAGTAGCATTTTCATATGTGGGTTAGCTCCTCTTGGAGTTCATGTAGCATGCAACCGGGGATACCATCAGGTCCCATTGATGCTGTGTTTTTTTGCTTTTCTGAGGGCGGCTCTCACCTGGACATCTGTGATGACAGGGAGGTTACATTCAGCTGGGATAAGTATTTCTTTGTTTGGGGGAGGGGGAGGGGAGAAAATTGCACTGAACCTGTCTGCCACAATGTTGGAAATATCTGTGGGTTCAGTGAATTATTTGTTGTTGTGTACTAACTCTGAGCATATCTGAGGGTTGTGGACCATGTTTCTAACATAACTGAAGAAGGCATTGTGGTTATCTGTAGTGTCCTTGGCAATTTCCCTCTCAAAGTTGGCTAGCCATGGATGTTTTTATGAGAGAACTTAGCTTTTTACTAGTGCTGATCAGACATGCCTTCCCTTTATGGGATTTTGCTCTGTCTTGCAGTAGCTTCCTTCTTTTGTTATACAATTTGATTATGGCCGTGGTCCACCAGACAGGATGCTTTCCCTTTGTGGAGAGTGTCTTGGTATGATATGGGATTGCATGATCCATGCATTCTCGGAGATGTCCGTGGAAACCATTTGTGAAGGAGTCAGCATTGTGGGTTGTGGCTTCCACTGGTCCAGTGGTCTTAATGGATACAATCTCAGTCTTAAGAAGTGTAAAGTTGGCTTTTGAAATGTTATTCATTGTAGTCGTTTGTGCTGGTGGTGGAGGTGGGATATGTATATCCAGGGCGATTAGTTTGTGGTCAGATCTCACTAGTTGATGTATGTTCCCCATACAGTACCTTGATACAAACCCCCAGAGTGAGGTGGTGCTTTGGACCTGAATCAGTGTGCTGTCTGCTGGGGATTGGTAGTATGTCGTATGGAGTGTGCCAGGTACTGTTGCACAGTTGTTGGCTGAGCACTAATATCTGGCCATTTACATGTGTATCCACCAATAGACAGACAGATGCTATATATGGGAGATATGTTGTATCACTACAGTCTGTCATGTGTAGTATGTGTGCCATATTTTGCTGACATATTTTGCTGATATCCTGTTTTATTTCTCTTTCAGGGTCATGGTTCACCAGCGCAATCCGACATACTCTGCAGCTGAGGATGAGGAAATACACCAGAGCCTGGTGTGGGATTTTGCAATACTCTTTTCCAGCACCAGCCAGAATCAGCAGGAGAGGGCTGCACTGTGGCAAGACCTGGTCCGTCGGGTAAATGACATAGGCACGCATAATAGGACATATGAGCAGGTACATCACTTCAGTGATTTAATCAGAAATGTCCATCAGCGTGTGTCGGATATCCACAGGCAACAGGTTGCCACAGGTGGTGGGGTGGCTACACATCCCCCCCCCCTCACCAGACTGGAGGGACTACTCCTAAGTGTTGTGGCTCCAGCCCACCAACAACAACAACAGCAGCAGACATGCATTATGATGGAGGCTGGAGCCACACAGCACCATGACTTGGAGCGTGCAGGTAATATGCCATATGTATAGTTGACTGTTCTGTACACTGGTAGTTAATGCATGTGTGAGGTGTGTCCTTGGTTTGTAGCTGTCATCATAGTATTTAATGTGCAAGTGTGATATTCTCAATATCAGCAGGTGACCTGTGAAAGCCAACTGTTGTACTACTGACCTGTATCATACTCATTATCAATGGCACAGTTGTGCCCACTGACATTAATGTTGTCATTTCTGCAGGTCCCTCCAGTGTAACAGCAAGGAAGCCTATCCATGCTGGTGAGTGTGTATTAACAATACCTTTAACAGTCTTGATAGTAATAGTAATAATAGGCTCAATCAGTAGTGCTCTGTGTATGCATGCAGGTGTGTTTGTGTCTGTGTGTTGATATCTCGCATACTGAGTAGTGTGAAAGTGGGCAAGTGTGCAAATGTGCAAGTGTGCATGTGTGCATGTGTGCATCTTTGTGCATGTGTGCATGTGTGCATGTGTGCACCTGTGTGCATGTGTGCACATGTGTGCATGTGTGCATGTGTGCACCTGTGTGCATGTGTGCATGTGTGCACCTGTGTGCATGTGTGCATGAGTGCATGTGTGCACCTGTGTGCATGTGTGCACCTGTGTGCATCACTGGTAACATTGTGTACACATTGTAAACTGTGTTTCCTGTCTTCCTCCCACAGGTTCTGGTGCTGCTCTGGTGTCATGCAGCAGGGAACCTGAATCAGGTGCCATGGGTAGTGATAATGATGATATCTGTGTAATGGCACAGGAAGGTGTACCAGGGTCCGTCATTGGTCAGCCAATTGACAGTACACAGCTGTCAACCCCATCAATGCGCACAGTCATCCTGCCAATACATCCTTTGTCACCAATGTCCCTAGGTGATGGACAGGATACAGAGGGCATTGACCGGGGTAATGTGGTATCTGTGGCACATCCTTCCCCACACAGCAGCCATGGGCAGGGTCCTGAGATGGTACCACACAGCCAGATGTCCAGGGGTTCTCGTGTGACCATCCGTGGGTGTACTGTCCCTGTCAGACGTGTCCACAGAGGTCTTTCAACCTCAGCTATGTTTCGGGCTGTCATGCAGGCACAGTCACGTATGGAACGGTACACCAGACAGGGTCTGAGGGAGCTGAGAGCATGTCGCACAGCCATGAATGACAGTATGTGTGACATTGCGGCTGCCATCCATAATTTCACCGATGTCATTGACAGACGGGGGGACACATTAGATCTGTTCCACAACTACAGGTCCATGAGTCAGGGCAATGGTGGACAGTTGAGGCATCGACGTGGTGAATGCCGGCTACAGCAGCACCTGGCAGTCGTCGCGGATGACAACAGGGCAACGGCCTCCCCCATAGTGCCAGCAGCAGCCCCAGCAATGCTGGGTCTGTGCTGTCATCAGACCGCCCCAGGAGACCACGTGCACATGGCTCTGGACAGTCCCAACAGGGACCTGTGTCCAGTCAACAAACACCTGCTTCTGATGACAGTACCCAGTCTGGCTTAGTACCGGATACGGTCCGTAGCACCCCTGCCAGGCACAGGTACCATGTCCATGGCCAGAGACACTGATCTGTATGATCTGGCAGGTACAGTCTGTGGCTGTCGACAAACACCGGTATATGGCAGCCATGAGGTGGAACTGTGTGCATGCATACACACATGCGAATTGATAACACCTAGGGCTACCACATACACGCACACACTGCATCAACATTGCCCCACCTTGTACTGATGTCCATCACCAACACACACACACATACATGTCAATTGGTTGTATCAGTGGCAGACTCAGGCATACCAAGTACACACCCTGTGCATATGATGAAACTGTGCCACCTCCTGCTATCTGTAACATCGGTGCATGAACAGGTTAACATGTTGCTGATGCACAGGGTGACTACATAGAAGTGTAGTGATAGTATCATGTTGTCAACAGTACAGTGTAATGATATCATTGTGGGTATATCCCAGCATGCCTGATGCAGTAACAGTATGATTGTCTTGTATTGTTTTGTACACCCATAGTAATTACCATAGTGTAACGTCTGCACATCTGTGCATACTGGTGGTAAGGCTGTCAACAGAAGGCCACATGCATAGGTAGCACAGGGGATATGAAATTGAAAGGATACTCAATGATGGACATGTACACTGGAGGTTGCATGCTGTCCACACCCGACTCTGCAATGAGGATGTTTGTGGATGTTGATATCTGTGCAGTACTACACAACAGGTTTAGGAACCACAAGAGCACCCTAGCACTACAAGGTCACACCTCATACCATGCTTGACAGCCCCAACACAGAACTAACTATGACAGGAGTGAGAGTCCCCAGAAATGTCAAGGATACTGTGGTGGCAGGACAGGTAGCATACAGCCTACTAAGTCTGGAACCACTGAGTGAGGGCTCAGGGTGTGTTATTTGACATGTGTATCAGTTCAGGTATGAGCACCTGGGTTTCTGTCTGGTTATTCTACATTATGATGGTACATGGCCTGTACACTTGTGGGAGGTGTGGCTGGACCCCAGCCATCTGACCTGTGCATTCCTGGGTACAGGCTTATAGTGCCTGCATATTTGCACTGTTACCTACTGGAAATGGTACACCTTGTTTGTTGTAGCATAGACTACATCCAGGCCTGCTGACTGTAGCTTTGTTTGTATGCATGTTTGCTTGTTATTACCCTGGAACACTGATTCCACCTGCAATGCAGATATACAATGCCTCTATGGATCCCTAGTGACATCTGCATTGCTTACTGTACTTATGTCCATGTCTCACCTGACAGAATGTCAGTGTTTGTCCTGTTTGCATGTACGTTGCCTGTAACACATTGCATACGACTTACCTGGCATTTGCTCACGAAAGCATTCCTATATGCCAGCACTAACAAATCAGAAGCACTACACCCTCACATACTCACCTTGTGTACCTTGTTCCCCATTGGCCCTATGTGTTGTTAATTATCATGGAATTCACAATACTATGGTAGCATGTGCAAAGGTTACTTGTCAATCACCTCTCTGGTCCAGTTGTTGAATATGTGAGTCATGTGGCAATGCCACAGCTGCCTCATGTACACAGACAACCCTCTCCCCTTCCCATGAACTTACAACACATGTGAGAGATGCAACCACATAGCCAACTGGGGGCTAAGCTCTCTTACCTCAGTACAGGCATAACCTGTCGGGTGGCATGTGATACTACGGTGACTACAATACCAGTCTCACATGGACCTACACCGACAGCAATCCAAACACATAAACACACAGGAACATTGTTAGAGCCTCAGAATAGCATCCTGCCTGAGCAGCAGACACCTCCGAAGCTCGCACACAAGCAATCTTTATGCCGGAACAGAGCACGTGCAACACATAGCTCACAAAGCCTGTGTGCCGAACAGTCACAGCCTGTAGGGCTACACAACACACCTGCTACAGTTGTAATAGGTACCTCTATCGTCAAGTACACTGAGGTCCCGCTCACCAGGCTGAACAAGGAGAAGGTCACGGTGTTATGCCTGTGGGGCACTATGATCCACCACATAATGCAAGCATACAGGTCAGTCCAAGGCATGTACACATATGACTCAGTCATTGCCCATGCCAGTGTTAATGACCTGTGACGTACCTCCCTGGACTACATGATAGGGGACATAGAGGGGCACTCTGAGCATGTGGCACAGGCTGGTATGACCCTGGCCTTGGTTAGCATCATACCCTCACCAAGACTGCTGCCACAATATGTAGACAGGATGATCAATGTCTACATTTGGCTTATGTGTTGGTGTCATTCAAAGGGTATCCAATGCCTGTCAGCGTGCGTTTACATGTTAGACAAGCCACAATGCTTTGCTAGGGACAGCTTGCACCTGTCACCCATGGGCATTTGTATATTGGCAAAGGCTCTTGCTACACACATAGTGCCTTTGTATGCAGGTCTCAAATTGCATACACACCTCCACAGGTATCACACGGGATAGGACACTAATAGTAATGCTACCCAACGCCAGCAGTGTAAACCTCAAGATGCATGCACTGGAAACTGTCCCTAGCATGGAGAACAGCAATATCTGTGCAGTAACATTCCTGATTCAAGGCTCCCAGGTGCACACAATCACTGCCAGGTTATACCTCATACCATGCTTGTCATTCCCTACACATGCACCAAACCTGAACAGGGGGGAAGTATCCAAAGGCACCACAGATACACACACCTCCAGGTTGGTGGCACAGCACAAAGCATCAGGGCCTATCCATGTGCAACTAACAGTGGGTTAGACTGCCTTCAGGTTCATAGCCTGGCACACACCACCCTCCCATACCCAGGGAACCCACTTGGCCTTCCTGACAACACTGGGAATATGACAGTCTCTACATACACCATTATATGGCTGGACTGCAACTACCCAAACGTAGAGTGTGAGTATTGCTCTAGCTCCAAGACCCTAGCAGAAAGGTTCCTAGCATGTATTCACTGAATTGCTATGGGAGAACTTGTTACCACTCCCACAACAGGTGAACACATGCAGCACCTGTTCATCAACAACACGTGGACTATATGCTCCAGACCAGACGTGTATCCCTTGCTGGTAGGATGACACCATATATAACTCACACTGTATATTCACATACCACATGCAGCCCCTGCACAGTACACCACAGTCATACAGTTGTCTAATGCAAATTCCATGTATTCACATGAGGCAGGCTTCAGACATGGGAACTATTGAAGGTCACAGGTACATATGTCTATGTGGCACACACATACCTCATGTGTGCATTGACATTACTGATATAATCTATGTCACACAATATTAAGAGCAACAGCCCACACACATGGACAAACTGTGTGACAAAAACACACATGGCATTTGTAGGATTCAAACTCCTACCTAACTATGTTATGACACTCATGAAGGACACATTAGCAGAGCATGCTATTTGCATTGCAGGGATATTTCCCTTCTCCTGCTGTACTTATAGGGTGCTCACATCATCAGTGTTTAGAAAGAGGAATGGGCATCATGTAGTGTGTTCTCCTAGTTGCCAAAAGCGACATTTCTCTCACACACTGACATCCCTCACCGAAACACTGAGCATTTGCAGGATCCAAACCCCTATCTAACCATGTTATGCCACGCGACAAAGACGCATTAACAGAGTGTGCTATTTGCAGTACTGGGAGGTTTCTCTTCTCCTGCTGTACTTATAGGGTGCTCACATCATCAGTGTTTAGAAAGAGGAATGGCCATCATGTAGTGTGTCCTCCTAGTTGCCAAAAGGTACATTTCCCTCTCACAGAATTGCACACACACTAACCCCCCTCACCAAAGCACACACACTGAGCATTTGCAGGATTCAAACCCCTACCTAATTATATTACGACACTTGAGAAAGGAACATTAGCAGAGCATGCTATTCGAATGACTGAGCATCTGGCCTTCACCTGCAGTATTTATAGGGTGCTGACATCATTATTTATAAAGAGGTATGTACATCTATTACTATCTGTCAGCACCCTATAATATATATATGGGGGATAGCATATATATGCATTAGCAGCCACCTACTTCAGGGTCAGATATGCACATCAGCACTGGCAGGTTATGTTGTATACCATGCTTCGTGACCACAGGACCTGTAACACACAACACAACCAGTTCAGACCACCCTTCCCACATCCAGGACACACAATTTGCTTCCCTGGGAACAGTGCCAGATATGAAGGTGTTCACATACACCATTCCAGTCATTAACGTCAGGTACAGGTATAGTGTGTGGGAACTACTCAGGCCTCTACAACATTACCCTACAGCCACTACAATTCGTGAATCCATGTGCTATGGCAGGACTGCTCACCACAGCCACAAGGGGGAATACATATTGCACCTGACCATCTGCAACATGGGGACTCAATGTTCCACACCAGAGGTAGACCACCATTGTTAATATCTGACCATACCCACCTTTCCCTGGACATCCATATCCCATCCCCACCCCCAGACAAGGTCATCACTGCAAGCAAAGTGTATTTATCAAAAGCGGACTTTGCACTTGTGAAAACTGGGGTGGAAGACTTCAAAGGACCCATGCTGGGGGATTATACAGGCCACTCTGTATAATCTTTGACAATTGCATTCTATGAGCATCTGGAAGGTTTGCATTGATCATGCTATCCCAAATAAACTCATGACTCCTCCACAACAGGACACCTGTCAGGTGTACACCAGCCATATATGAGCTGTACAACAGATGGACTGAGCTAATACATTACAGAGCAATATCCCACAGAGGGAGGACGTCTCTGAACAGTACTGGCATGACACTTCAATCCCTCAAAATCATCACGACAAAGTGTTGACAGTGACATTGTCCAGACACCACAGATAAGACGCCCACTTACTGTTATAAGTCCTCACCAACCCTCTTCCAGCAAACACCAGCCACATGGATGTGGCATAGCAAATTCAACCCCTGGGATCTCCACTGTGTCCCTGCTTGATGGAGGCACAGCACACAAGCCTAAAACGGTGCCTTCTGTGACCTACTTTACAGTGGCACAGTAGCCTACTGTACTGGGGGGCAGACGCCAAGCACACTCTGGCTAAGCTTTTATTCCCTAGGGCAAACAGCCTAGTATTGACCTCTACACCCATATGTTTAATTCTCAGATGCACAATATTTGCTGCTGATAGACTGTTTGCAGGTCTTTATTGCCATAGCATTCCCTGTTTCTATGAACGACTTGTGTATCTGTGGAAGATGTTTGAATATGAGAGGGATCCATTATTTCACTTATGTCTCTGTAGTCATTTAACTGTGTGCACTGGGCAGATTGCTGTAATGTGGTTGGCTCCTGAATTAACACGTACAAATACCAGATATGTGTGGCCAACTGCTAAACTGAGATTTGGCCTAAGTGTGTGAGCATGCCCAGTTCAGGCTTTCCATGGCATGTTGTCTGACACATGTCTCATTTATCAAAGTGTGCGAGCATGCCCAGTGTGAGCTTTCCATATGTTGAAATCTGCAGTCCACCACATTTGTGGATGTGTGTGAACCTCAACAGTTTTTCACATTTATAGTTGTGTGTTGGGTGTCATGTTGTGTACTTACTGCCCAACTGCTTTGTGTCTGAACCCAACAGGGATTATACTGTGCCTGCAGGGTTTGCATGGGATACTTTGCATACAGTTGTCAACATCCTTTCATACTGACCAAACACTGTAGTACCGTATAGTGTACTGGTTCAGTACTGTCACTGTGGTGGACAGTATCCTGGGTTTTAGTCCTATCACTGCTTTAAATATTCATAGTGAGCACACCAGACTGGTTAAGGGCCAGTTGTGCACATATGACCATGTTGCATTATGTTCAGCTATGGACTACTTAAACCAGGCTTGTCCAACATTGGTAGTGTAGTCTGCAACTTGGGTGGACATTGGCAAACACTAGCGATGTGCCCTAGGCCATTTCTAATGCTAGTCAGAGAGTGTGTTTGTCCTTCAACATACATTGTAAATGGAGTTTGCCATGACATATTTCAAGGTTAGTATACTGTACCTCTGTCTACCCGTGACATAACAGTGATACCCAGGGTAAACCTACCATCTCCCATCCACTCATCAAGACTCCTCCTGAGGAGAGTCAATGAGGGACTCTCTGGCTAACCTGTACTGGGAGTTTACTCAAGAGTGGGGGTGGCTTCTGTGTTATGGATCATGCAGTACAGCTTGTCCTATGTATGTCAGTGTTGGGGTTCAGGTCTCTCATGTGCATAGCTCACTGGCATTCAGATTGTACAAGGTGCAGCATGTTCATTGATTCCAGCTTGCACATGGCTTTATACATCAGGCACAGATTGCCTCTGGGCAGGCAGTATGGCACTGTGTGGAGCTGCAGTTTATTTAATCAGGCAACACATGGCATCTGTTCGAGCTCTTTGATCCTCCTGGTGAGGTACTTTTGGGGTATTTCCAGTTGATGGAGGTGTCTGCTGAGGTACATCCCACAGGGGCCATTGTACTCAATTGTGAGGCTGATGAAGGATGACTGCAGTGCCACAATGACCTCCCCTGATCTAGATTTGACTACCTTCATGATTAGGTGGGTATATGGTATGTTTCTGTAACCACTACAACCACATGGTTGTCCAATGCAAGATATCTATCAACTTGTGTCCCCAGGTCTCTTATTACTTCTAAAGTACTTAATGGGTTAACACCTATGTGGTAATTGGTGGGCACTTACTGTATATCGACAGGGGATGACTATACACTTTCCTGCAATTAGCTTGGTGACATGGCTCTGGCACCAGTTGTCTGTTTCTATGTGGCCCTTTTGTAGAATGCTTGTGTCAGCTTGAGAGTCAGATATGGTGGCCAGTTTGTATTCCTCTGCAAACTTGTTCAGACACAGTCCTTCCATGTTGGCCTGTACCTATAGGACATATATACCAAACAAGGGAGGTCCCAGGACCGAGCCTTGTGGGATGCCAGTTGTATGTGGTTTGTAGTCTGATATGACTGCAGCATTTCTGACCATGTCAGTTCTGTCTCTGGGCTGGTTTGCAACCCCTCTACTGACATAGGGGTTTATATTTAAGCTGGTGAGCTTATCTATAATGAACACGTGGGGTACTGTATGGAAGCCTTTGGCAAGGTCCAGATAGGCTGTGTGGACCACATTCCCCTCATCAATGGCCTTAATGACTGTTTCAAATGAGTCAAACATGTTTAAGGGGCAGGATCTTCCCTTAAGAAAGCCACACTGGGTAGGGTCCAGTGTCTGTAGGTCCCCAATATCTTTATTTCTGAGGTCCATGCTGTTCCTTTCCATAGCTTTGCAGACCAAGCTTGTCAGGATTCTGGGGTGATAGTTTGCAGTATCCATTCAGGCACCACCTTTGTGGAGAAGGACCACTGTTGTTGTACACTGCTCTGTGGGTACATATCCTGTGGTAAGGCTGAAATTGAGCAGTAGTGTTATTTGGCGTTCCATTCTTCTTGGAGTCCATGTTGGACTCAGACCAGGACACCATCTCATACCATTGATGCTGTGTGTTTTGCTTTGAAGATGCTGGCTGTTACCTCAGCATCTGCAATGTCAGGGGGCCAGCACTCTGCTGGGATAGATATTTGGCATTTTTTTTTGGGGGGGGGGGGGGGTTGCACTGAATCTGTCAGGTTGGATGTTGGCAATGTATGTGTGTTTGGTATATTATTTGTAATATTTGAGTGATTCAGAGCATATCTGTGAATTCCCAACAAGGTTCCTACCATCAGTTAAGAAAGTCTTGTGAGTATCCTTAGTGTCCTGTACAATTTGTATCTTCATAGGTTCATAGGTTCATACTAGGCTATCTGCCCTAGGGCATTTATAAGCCTAGCCAGAGTGTGTGTGGCTTTCGCCACCCCTTGCTATGTGAATATTATGGCCATTTAGGGTTTACTTTACTGTGCCTCTGTCTAGACGTGACACAGTGAAGACCCCCAGTGTACATCTACGATCTCCCATCCACTTGGCAAGATTTCTGTTGAAGAGAGTCAGTGAGAGGCTCTGCCTAACATGGAGTGGGATTCTGTTCCGGAGTGTAGGTAGCCTCTGGGTTATGTATCTGTCCCTCCAGCACATCCTATTTAATTATGTGTTGAGGTTGACATCTCTTGCTCTCACAGCTCTGATGGATTTGGATTTTCTGGGGTGGAGCATGTCCATTAATTCTGTGTTGGACATGGCCTTGTACAACAGGCATACGTTGCCTCTGCATAGGCAGTATGTGACTGCATACAGCTGGGGTGTCTTCAGCCATGCAGCATATGACATGTATTTGAGACCCTTTATCCTCTTGGTGAGGTACCTTTGAGGTCTTTCCAACTGCTGCAGGTGTCGGGTAAGGTACATCCCAAATGAGGCATTGTACTAAATTATGGGCCTGATAAGAGAAGAGTATAGGGGCACAATGACCTCTGCTGACGTAGATGTGAATCCTTTCATGATAAGGTGGCCAATATAGAAGGTCTTCCTAGCCACATTGGCAATGTGAGTGTCACATGACAGGTTACTGTCCACTTGTGTCCCTAGGTCCCTGATTACTTCTTCCATACGCAATGGATTACCACCTATGTGGTAATTTGTGAGTACCTTGTTTGGTATTTGGTGAGACATTCATACTGTCCAGTGTCTTCAGGAAGGCTGAGTGGGGTTCCTCGGTTTGAGAGGGTGGTCTGTAGCATGCTACAAACTGTACAGCAGTTTTGCCTATAGTTAGTTGCACATGGGTGGTCTCCGATGCTTTGTGCATTGTCAGTTACCTGGATGTGTGGGTATCTTTGCTGAATATGGATACTCCCCCTCCTTTTTTGTTTTGGTCCAGGTTTTGGGGCCAAAACCCATGATATGAGGTATAACCTGGTAGTGCTGGTGTGCTCTCAGGAGCCTTGGTGCAGGTTTCTGTCACTGCACAGACATCAATGTTATCCATACTGGGGAGGGCCTCGGGAGCATGCATCTTGAGGTTTAGACTTCTGGCATTGGGCAGCATTACCCTTATGTTTCTTTCCACTTATGTTTTCTAGGGAGGTGGGTTTGTCTTTTCAGCCTTGCCTACAAAAGGCTCTATGGAGGTGGCAAGAGCCTTAGCCAATATCCAGACGCCCAGGGGTGACAGGTGCAAGCCATCCCTGGCAAAGCAGCGTGGCTTGTCGAGCATGACATCCCAAGTGGACAGACATTGGATCCCCTTGGAATGACACCAGTAATTGAGCCAATTGTTACAGCTGATCATTCTGTGTTTGTACTGTGGCATCATTCTTGGTGAAGGTAGGATGCTGCCCAAGGTCAGAGTCATACTGGCCTGGCCTACATAATCAGAGAGCTCCTCTATGTCTCTTTTCATGTAGTCCGGGGAGGTACGTCTCAGGTCATTCACACCAGCATGGACAATGACTGAATCATATTTGTACTTGCTTTGGAGTGACCTGCGTGCTTGTGTTATGTGGCGGATTGTAGTAGCCTGCAGGCAGCTTACTGTACCCTTTTCCCTGTTCAGTCTGGTGAGTGGGACATCAGTGTGTCTGACTATGGAGTCACCTATTACAAGTGTATCAGGCATGTTGTTTGTCCTTACGGGCTGTGACTGTTTGGCACACCAACTTTGTGTACTATGTGTTGCATGTGCTATGTTTGGAGGTACTGGTTGCTTGGGTGTCTGCTTTGGAGGCCACTGTTGATGTGGTGGGTTTGTAATTAGAGCCTCCGGGAATGTTTTTCTGTGTTTATGTCTTTGGTTTGCAGTTTTGATAGGTCTATGTGAGACTGGGTTTGTGGTGTGTGTGGTTACCTTCTCCTCCTGAGTAGTTTTGACAGTACTGAGTTGAGAGAGCTCAGCCTCTGGTTTGGATAAATGGTTGCATCTCTCACATATATTTGTATTTCTTGGGGGGAGGAGAGGGTTGTCTGTGTACATGGGGCAGGTGTAACATTGCCTCAAGATTCACAGATTCAACTTGTTGTAGCTGGTCTTAGTGGATTGTATGAGTGGCCATATTTTATTGCCAAAATACTGATCAGAGATTACTTCCCTTTTTGTGTTTGCTCTATCATGTAGTAGCTTCCTCATTCTCTTGCATGGTTTGCTAATGGCTGGGGTCCACCATGCCAGATGCCTGCGTGTATGGCATTGGGTCTTGGTTTTATTTGGGATTGCATAATCCATGCATTCCTGACAGTGTTCATAGAATGCATGTATAACGGGTTCTGCTGTGTGGCCCATATTTTGCACAGGCACAGGGCCTTTAATGGATTCCACATCAGTTTGGAGGGGTGCAACATTTGCTTTACACATGTTTTTCACTGTGGTTTTCTGGCCAGGGACTGTGGTCAGGATGTGTATATCCAGTGTGATTACTCTATGGTCTGATCTTACCAGTGAGGGATACACCTCTCATCTGGCCATACAGTACCCATGTTGCTAATTATCACATCCAGTATGCTTACCCCTCTTGTGGGTGTGGTACGTTGTTCCTGAGCATTCTGGTTTATGGATTCTAGGGACCTTTGGCCTAGGGTGTTGGAGCTAGAATAATACTCCCAGTCTATGTTTGGGTATTTTCAGTCACCCAAAATAATGTTGTTTGGAGAGCTTGATATTTTCATGTGTTCCAACATAGGCCAGTTGCAGTTCCTGGTGTTAGGAGGGTAGTCTGTAGCAGGCTATAAACTGGGAGGCAGTTTTAGCCACTGTTACTTGACCATGGCTAGCCCATGCTGCTTCTTGTGGTACCACCATGGGGGTGTGGTTATCTTGACAATTATTGCTAGTCACCCTCCTTTTGTAGTTTGTTCCATGTTTTGGGGCTGTAAAGCACAGTATGAGGTGTAATCTGGTAGTGTTAGGGTGCTCTTGTGAGCCTTGACCCAGTTTTTTGTTACAGAACAGATATCAACATTCTCCATATTGAGGGGAGTTTAGATTGCATGCATCTTGAAGTTTAGACTTCTGGCATTGGGTAGCATTACATCTAGGTTCTTATCCCTTGTGATACCTCTGGAGGTGGGTTTGTGTTTTGAGCCTTACCTATTCAAGGCATGCTGGGGGCGGCAACAGCCTTTGCCAGTATCCGATAGGCCAGGACTGATAAGTGCACGCCACCCCTAGCAGGTGGAGCATCGTGTCTTGCTCAGCATGTCATCCCAGGCTGGCACGCATTGGATCCCCTTTGACTAACAGCAATACTTAAGCCAATTATTGTAATTAATCATCTCGTCTTCATATTGTGGCATCATGCTTGGTGAGGGTAGGATGTTAGTCAGGGTCATCAAGTTTGCATATACTACATGATATTACATTGCTTAACACATGGCAATCATGCCTCAGGTGGTGCTGCAGGGCTGCCTATGTTGGATGCACATACTACACTCCCTGTACATGTTTGAAAGCAGGTTGTGTCAACTTAGGCATCCCTTTTACTATATGTGTGAGTCAGAGAGAGGTATCATTTCCAGGGTCCCTACTGAGCCAGTGTATGTGCTATGCATTGCCGCTTTGCCAAGTCCAAGGCATACTGGGCATGCCTCCTTCTGCCTACTGGGGCAGGCTCAGGTTGTTCCTCCTCTGAGTCACGCTCTGCCTGTGATTGGCTTGGCAATGGTGGGGGGCTGTTTGGCCCAGCCCTATGCTGATCCTGCTGCAGCTGTTTTCGCAGAGTCATATTATGTAGCATAGCACATACCATGACAATTTGGGTACTTGTAGTTGGTGAATACTGCAAGGCTCCACCAGATGTGTCCAGGCACCGGAACCGTGACTTGAGCAGCCCAAACACATGCTTGATTACATTTTGTGTTTGTGCATGTGGCTCATTATGGCATTCCTGTTCAGGTGTCTGTGCATTTCTGATGGGTGTCATCAGCCACGGCTCCAGTGCATATCCAGCATCCCCTTCTAAGTGACCATGTGGGATGTCCCCATTGGCAAATATCTGGTACAGCTGCGTCAGATGCCAGATATGGGAATCATGGTAGCTTCCAGGGCAGCCAGCACACACATTCATTATTATGCCCTGGGCATCACCCATGACCTGGCAGTTGATGAAGGGGAAGCCCTTGCGGTTCATGTAGTCCCTAACCCGCTCACCAGCTGGTGCCTTGATGCATACATGCGTGCAGTCTATTGCACCCACTACCTCAGGGTATTCCGCTATTTGCTGGAAGAGACGCATATTGCTGGCCAATGCCTTACAGGAACTGGGGAAATATACATGATCTCCGACATGTGCTGACATGGCATCCAGGAACTGGTGCAGTACCCTGGATGCTGATGCCTGTGAGATCCCCATCATATCACCAGTTGGTCTCTGGAAGGTACCTGTTGCTAGTATTCTTAGGCCAACACATACCTTGGTTTCCACTGGGATGGGTTTCCCTCTGTTGGTTCTGTTTGTGAGGCATGGCCTGCACAGCTCCACTATTTGCTGCAGGAGATCTCTGTCCACTCTATAGCGTTCCACTATCTCCAGCTCATGAAAACCCTGGTAGGTGACCCTGGGCCTGTACACTCTTCTCTGTCTACTCACTGTGGGTTGTCTGGCAGCATTTGCATTGTCACCACCCTCTGCAAGTCGCCTATGTGTCCTTATGACAGCTATGGCAGCCCCTAGCATTTTTGGTCTGAGTGAAGCTTTTTCAGTTTTCACTTCTAATAGCTTACTCCTGTCTTTCAGTGTCTCTTGAGAGAAACATGCTGCACTGCTGTTTGCAGAGTTTTAACTGCTGGGCTGGGCTAGTATTCTGCCTGTGGAATTGCCTGCTTCTAATTGTTTTTACCTGCTAGCTCTACCACTATTCCCTGCTAGCTTCCTACTATTTCTCCTGCTTCCTTTTTCCTTTCTGTTTCCTCAGGGGGGCGCAACGTGCATACCAGAGAATACTCGCTCACAGTGGCATACACGCACGGACACATGTTTACACAGTCTAGAATCTGCTTATTTGGGTTAAAACGCGCGCACTCCAGTGCAAACAGTCTTATAAGTCTGTAAACACACCCCTACATGGTTACTCTGCCTTACACGTGCACACACTGTCTTACTCACACCTTCCAGCATGCACACGTGCGCAATCATGCTCAGCAAAAAACGTTGGTGTTAGCCACAGTGTACACCTTCCATTTCTTGGCTTTCCCATGCCTATCTGTTGACACTCCTCTTTCTATGATGTGTGACTGACATCTTTCACATAATATTTTCCTCCAATGAACTCATTTCTTTATGGCATTCCCCCTTGTGATGTCACCTATCCCCTACTCTGTTACTACCCCTTATCTAACTCTTACACTACTCAGAATGTGCTCATTTGCTATGTGACAGTGTGATTCAGTATCCTAGCACTCATTTACATCAGATTGCCTACTAATGCTTAGTTACGTGTCTTACACTCAGCTTCCCCCCTAAGCAACCACTACACGGTGGCCATGTTGTTTTTGGTCTGCTAGTCCCTGCATTGTAAATCCATGCATTGCATAAAACCCACATTTGTGGGCTTAAAACCTTTATTTTTAGGTTTTATATAGTGCAGCCCGTTTGCCCGGGGCTGCGCTGCGTTTAAGCATCGCCGATAAAAAAATTTTTTTTTTTCATTTTTGCATCGGGTTACCTTGCCAATGGCCACATATTTGGCCATTGGCATGCTGCCTGATACATATGCACCCTTTATTTGGAGCTGACATGGCTCCATTGTGTTATTTGCAGAAACATACTCAGCTGTCAACTGAGTACATTTCTGCACCTAACACGACTGTTACACAGGCTGCTTTCGGCTTTGTGGATCACTAATCTACCTCATTTGTATGCCTTTCAGCTGCAAGTGAGGTAATTAGCATATCCACACCCAGTCCGTGTAAGAGACGTTTTAGCTGGTCTCTTACACGGAATTTCGGGCTGTTCCTGGATCGCGATGGCTGCATGGAGTCTTACACTACTCTTAGACTCAGTGCAAGCCTTTGTGAATCCTGCCCTATGTGTGTGTATTATTGACACATATGTGCTAAATCCTGTTGGTTTCTAGCAATGGGAGTAGCATGGGAACTAGAAGTCAGATGACCAGATGTATGTGATGTCTTTCTGCAATCTAGGACAAAAATTATGTTTAATGCTAGATGAGGCTGAAGTCTCATAGCACCTGACAAAAAAGGATCTCTTACCTCCTTCATCTTGTCTTGCTCTAGTAAATAGCCAAGGAATAATAGTTCTTTAAATCAGCCAGGAAAATAGTGACATTAGTTAAGTACTGTTTTTCTGTATCTGTGTGAATCTGTTCATCTGTGTAATTTTAATATTTCCTGTGATTGAAATGCTGGTGTTTATTGTAAATAGATATTTAGTATTTTCATGTTCTTTTATTAATTATTATTAAATCTATTTAAACATTTCATTGCGGCTGGTCCTTTAGAGAATATTTTAACTTTTAAGAGTGCTCATATCTATTTGGTGACCATGTGGCCACTCCTGAAATCCTTACTGCATTGGTCAAAAAACTACCAATTGTATTAATATTAATTTCACTCAGTATAACTGGGTACCCTTGTAAGAGCCTTAGAGTAGTTGGCTTTAGAGTGTCTGATGGCAGTAATTACTTGTCTGGACAGAAGGGGTCTAGCTAGTAAATCTGTGGCAGCCTTTCCCAGTGTGTGTGTGTGTGTGTGTGTGTGTGTGTGTGTGTGTGTGTGTGTGTGTGTTTGTGTGTGTGTGTGTGTGCAAATGAAGTCTCAAAGAGGTGTGTGTGTCAGGGGCATGAAGCACTGGTTTTACAGATACAGTTCTGGAGGACTTGGCTTGGACACTTGGCTGAGGACTCATCTCTATAACTGTGCCAGTGTTGAGTCTTACTGGGGATCTGGAGGGAGACAGAGAGAGAAATCCAGACCCCAGACTGAATGTATTCCCTGTGTACTCTTAAGAGACATTGTGCTTGATGCAGAGATCTGCATCCGGAAGTACTGTATGTATCAATTTTTGTTCCAAGTGAACCCTACTCCCCAGTGTCAGTGGTAAGGATTCAGGCTCCTTGATTACTAGCCCAGAGTAGGGATGTCACAACTTCTCAAGTTCTTTAGTTAAAAATTCTGGACAAAGCCAAGAGTAAATGGTTGGAGGCCCCAAATGGGACAAAAGACTATGTCTACCTATATGTTAACCAAGTAAAGCAGTGGAGAAAGTGTCCCTTTTTGGTGAGATCAGGGAGTACTATCTGAGTGACTTGCTCGTGGAAAAACCATAAGCAAATGGAGGTGGAAGAACTGAAACTCTATACTTTAAACAAAAGGAAGCAATTTGTTAAAAGCTCAGGGCTTTAAGTGTCAGACAACTCTAATTCAGTTAAAAGGATAACAGAGCAACGACAGCTATTGCATGAAGATGCATTTTCCAAATAGTGAGAACTATGAAACTCTCAATACAAAAACAAACAAAAAAAATTAAGGGAAGTCTGGCAGCTGGTTGGGCAATTAAATCTGTAGCTCAAGGGTACAGGATTTGAATCTCCAGCTGTGTGAAACTTAAGATACTTAATGAGAAATCCCTAACTGGGGAACTTTACACCCAACCACCTGTCAGCAGTGGCAGATTAAATTGTAAAAGACACATACATCTGTTTCAGTGGTGGCAACTTAAAATGTAGTAAAAATATCAACACATAATTCATGCTTAGTTATCTCACTCTCCCTTCTGGTTTGGAGCCTTTCAAATGGTCTGGACCACACTCTCTAAAATCCATAAGATAATATAAGAAACAAGTTTGAAAAAAAAATCAGTTGCGCGTCTGCTCCTATGGGGGTCAGTTTACTTTAGTATGCCAAAGAGTTGGTCAGTGGGCTGGGGGACACACTTTCAAGGGTGCATATACCATCACGAGCCCCTTCTTCCCCATCCCCAATGCTGTCTGTGAACATTAGTTCTATTAAATTGAAAAGCTGACAGAATAAGAGACTGTGAATTAAATCTATAACTCTAATTGTTGTCATTAATTACTAAGTGGGATCCATCACCTTTTCTTCCAAAATAACCAGCTTTAGGAGGAACAGATGGAAACATTGAGTCAAAATCAGGGACAGCTGAGAAGTATGACACAATAGTTCTCAACTTTCCAACTGCAAAATGTGTAGAGTTGCCACCTTTTCAGATGCCTAAAGTGGGACACTTTTTACTACAATGTGACATTTTGCAGGATAAACCATACCCAAATTCAGTGCAAATGATTAAATGTTACTTTTTTGCTAAAATAACAGCTCAGTCTTTTAGAATTTTAATTGTTTATGCTGTTCCATACAATGTTACATATTGTTAATTGTTATGTGTGTAATTGATTTATGTAGACATATTGTTAATTGTTATGTGTGTAATTGATTTATGTATAAAAGGAGGGTTAGCTATGATGTACTTCATTCTGATGAAGTTTTTATTAAAAATGAAAGCGCTAAAGTACACTCTGTGGATTGGTGTTTATTCCTTCTGGTGGTGTGTCTAGGTTTGTGTGTTTCTGAATTTACGTGGCTGTTCCATACAATATTTAGGTTGTTCACATAACAAAGATAACTACTTTATGCAACTATTCAGGGAAACTTAGGAAATATTTTTATCCTAAAATCTCAGGACATTTGCCATTTTTCATGTCTGAACACCACTACTTTGCATAATGGGGAACAAATGGATAAAATTTCGGACTCCTACTAACATGGTGACAGCCTAGTAGCATCTAATAGGATGTTCAGAAGATGGTTAAAAAGTGCTACTTTTCACTCACACAAAATTATTTGTATGCATTAATATACTTCTGTATTGTTTACTACAGTAATGAATGTGTCAGACAGACCTCTCATAGTGTGACTGTGAGGAACACAGTCACGAGAAGTGTTCATTGTAATAATGTATAGTTCAGAAAGAAAAATATAAGAAACTTTTATTCTCACATCTAACACAGAGCACTAGCATTAACTAACAAACTACATTTTCCTTTATCTGCAGTACATTATTAATAATATAGTAACACAAAACTCATCACAATTTCATTAGCTGATACTGAACAGTGAAAATGTTTAAAAGTATGTCTCAATAACAGTATATTTTTGCAAGTCTAGCTCAGCATATTGAATAACATAAGATGAACAGGAATACTTAAGCCCTGCATCATTATTTCAGTTCTGCATTTCATAAATCGATTCTTAGATCCACTTTTATAGTAGTAGTATGGGTTTTATTAAGGATAAGAAACTTTTGCAACTTTCCTGAGATGTTATGTCCCAAAAACAAATAATAATAATAATAATAATAATAATAATAATAATAATAATAATAATAATAATAGGTTCTCTACCTAAAGCAAAATTCCAGATAAAGCATTTATTTCCTGATTTAACTACTTTAAACTATGGATGATGACAAGTGGAAGTATGAAACAGATTCGAACTAGAACTAGTAGGAACCACTGAAGCTTTGCTTGGGTATTCCAATAAACTTTTCTGTATCATCCTCACATCTGTATTTCCTGAACTGTATTTCATGTGAATAATTATCTGACTTCCTTATCACAGTGGCATGCATTTTCACTAATACTTGAATAAAACATTCACTTATTCTTACTGTAAGGCACTCCATGAATGATGATGATGACGATGATGATGATGATGATAAACTCTCATCTAAAACAAAACTCAGCCCAGGGTTATATTTTAGATTCTCAGAAATGATACATTAACAAGCATTCATCTTACTGTTCATTTATTCAGTTTCCGACAACCCGCTTAAATAATTTACCCCTGGAAGGTCGAAGGAATCACATCATACTCCTGACAGTACCTGTAAGGTTGTGAACTAATCCTGAATGGTGCACCACCACATCTCAGGAAGGGTACACATGGTACCTCTAAACTTCTTTTCTCAAGAACTTTGGGCAAAGCCAAAAATAATGATATCACAAAAGGCCAAACTCATGGATTCACATAAAAAAGTTAATAGAACAAATATGATTTATATGAATATGTATTTTCTGAACAACAAGAAGTAGGACTCTTTAATGTCTAGCATTGTACCTCCAAATGTTCCTGATTTTTTTCTCATAAGTTTGTTCTGAAGTAAAACTGGTCATGCTTCATAGAAAGTGTGATGGGTTATCATCAACAAATAATGAGCTTCAATATAGGTACAGGCTTGTTGTAATTCAGAAAATGCATATTAATTCATGTTCTCTAACTTTGCACAATTTCTAAATCAGTATTACTAATACTTAAAAAGTGCTCCTAGTTTCAGCCCTTTGGCCCTGAAAATTTTTGGGCTTTGTCCCTGATTCTGGTGCTGAGAGGTCAAGCGATATGTCTGGTATTATTGCCAGACTGTAGACTGAAATAATTTACTAGAAAACCAAAAATGTTTTGAGGGCTACAGTTAAAATACGAGACAAAATCAGGTATACTGTGCAATACTGTGGAAACTGGGGGGCATCGTGCAGTCATACACAGTCACTCAAAGACAGCACCCTTGAGAAATGCATTTATTTTTTATTGACCAGCCTATCCCCACTAAGCTATATTCCTATTTTTGAGGAGAACCAATATGGCATTCTTACTGACTAAGAGAAATTTAACCAGGGCACTAGGACTGAAGGACTGCCAGGTCATTTACTGTGCAGTTTTGGAATATGGGAGGAAACCAGAGCACCCAAGGAAATCCCACATGAACGCATAGATTTTGGAATGTGAAAGGAGGCCAGAGCACCCAAGGAAAATCCATGTGGATGTGCAGATTTTTTGAATGCGAGTGGAAACCAGCAACCCTTATGGAAACCCACATGGGAACAAAGATGATGGGAAGAATGTCTAGAGAAAGAACCCAGGTTAGACCACGAAATTGGGGAACCAGCAAATTTTACTAAATTACAGCTCAGTGGAACATTTTTAGTAGAATTCCAGAAAGAATAGGGAAGCACTGTCAAGGGCCACTGACCTCTGCAAATCTACAATGGTGGAAAAACAGCTTTGCACTGATTAGATGTTTTATCTAGAAATTGAGTGCACCTATCTAACTCAGGGAGCTACACCAGGATGGCTTCTCTGTGCATTGAGCACTACATAAAGAAAAAATAAAGGGACTCACATTTTTTATGCAAGTGAATCTCGTTACTTCTCCTGGTGTAGGGTAAGGTTGGCTGATCCTGTAGCATAACTCCCAAAAATCCATGAATGCACCCAATCCCATAGTGCCACCTCTGAGTTGGTTGTAATGCTGCATGCTTGACAGGTAAAAAAATTCACCTTTCATGCAATATTTGGCCCCAAAATACCAGAGTGGCAGGCTGCAAGGCTGCATGCAGAATCTTAGACCAAGTAGGGTCACCACATATCCTTCTTTGAGCAGAACAGTCCCTCTTTGGCAGTTGTATCATGAGGAAGAAAAAAATAAAGAATGGCCAACATCAAGAGATTTTTAGGACAAGAAAATATTTCTTAAGCTTTCTTTAATAGTTGCATAAAATAATTATTGGGTGTCTGAAATGTCTAAATATTAAATGAAACAGCATAAACTCAAATGCTACAAGAATAAGCTTTTTTGGCAAAAAAAAGGAAGTTCTGTTCTTTGCACTGACCATGGGTATGGCATATCTTGCAAAATCTCACATTTCCACAAAAAAGTCCCAAGTTCAAGGATGTTGACAAATTGACCCTTGAGTTATTCTCAGTGTACAAAGGGAGCTACTAAGACACTGCACTACTGCACATGCTTGTGATCATTGCCAGCATTTCCTGACTTTTCTGCAGCCTCAAACCAGATCAATCTGTATGCCAACCTGCTATTAAGGGCATTGAGGCCTATCACCCACATAATGCCTCTGGTACACATTTTAACTTAAGGATGCAGCAGTAGCAATCCTGCACAGTTGCATTTACTTAAATGTGCATTGCTGCAGTTTCCATAGCAAATGTAAATAACAACACTTAAGAGATGGGTGCAATCTCCTTACTATATCCAGTACCAAAGTATACACTTTTATGCAAACATTATATTACATTTGCACATAAATGTTGATAAGCACCACTCCTTGAAGAGTTTCTCAAAGCAGAAAATTCTTACAAGGATATTATAAAAGAATGAACCCACAATAACTCACTCCCCTGGATTCATGAAGCTTGCGCCAGGTGTAGGCATAGCGTAGGTGGTATAACGCCAAATATGGCCGCCGAGTGATTCAGATAAGATCCAATTCCACGTGCACTACCTGCGTATGCCAGAACTGTGCAGCCCTCGGCTTAGGTATGCTAATCACCCCATGCGCAGTGTCGCACTATGCAAATGAAGGCATATAGCGATTCATGAAGTGGTGCAGGCGTAGCGTAAGCCCACGGAAATGTAAACCAAAAAACATGGTTTACTTTTTCCCAAACAGAACATCGGAGCTATGGAAGCGGGCCAGACTCACGTATTACAAAGTTAACATATGCCAATGGCGAAATACACAGTCAATGGCATAAGAAAATATGCACAGCAACTAAAAAACAACATTTAATGTCATGGCCACAGTAACGCACAGTACAACCGCAGAGCATGTGTGCGCAAACAAGAATACAAAGGAAATATATACAAATGGCAGAAAATCACAATGTGAGACAAAGCATGATTTCACCATAATGAGCAATGGAAGGCATGGTACACCACAAGCAAGGCGCAAGAGTTGCCAAGGGCCCGCGACAGTGTTCGGCACTGTAACTATGAATTAGTAGTCAATGCCATGCAAATGAAGCAGGTAATATTGAATCGCAAACGTCCCGCCAGATTAAGGATGTACCAGACGGTGCAGTGCTATAACACCGAGGAGTGTATCAGAGGTGATACATGACATCAGCAGAGGGGTGTGCCACCGTATCAGTAAGCACATTGGAGCTATGCAAATCAGGCCTGGCCATTGCAAAGCAAAGCTGCAGGACAGGGGTGGGGAGAAAGGTATAGAACCGTTTAGCTGAGAGCACACATGGTGCCCGAAAGCGCATGTGTAGGGGGATGAAAAAGTGCCCAAAACCCGGCAAGCGGAAGCACGCACTGCGAACAATAGCATAAACAGGAAGGGCAGGGGAAGAAAAGAAGGAAATGCCGAAGCAGAGTAATTGGAGTACTAATGAGCAATCAACACCAATCAACTCACGGCGGCCAATCGACGGCAGCTGACAAGTCTGCTCACATAAACCTGCAAAACAGGATAGGGGAGGCATTGGAATGCAAAGAAAGGAGAGAAGGCACTGGATTGCAAAGAGAGGAGATCTGTCATAGCAGAGCAAAGCTAACTGACAGTAGACCGGCAATAGCACACATTACGCAATATACGCCAGGTCTAGGAAAGTATAAATGAAAGTAGGCTGCTGGATGCATGCCAGAAAATGGTAGGTGGAACGTGCAGAAATGTAAAGGGAAGGTCAAGAGGTAATCCACGGCAGCCAAATGTAATTCAACACCAAAAGGCACCAAAAGGCACCAAAATAGTAGTTCAGGTAGTAAAACACATAAGAAACCCTGTAGCTACAATCGTACATAAAATGAAAACCTCAGTAGGAAACCAGCAAAGCTTTCGGATACAATCCTTTATCAATACTAACATACAACAGTTCTTGTTCTTTATATATAGGTCCAAAAAGGTCATGTGACCGACAGCCAAAAGATCATATGACCTAAATCTTCAAATACACCAGTATATAATATCTATATTAGTATAAATATAAAAATATAAAAAATACATGAATTGCATATAAGACATATAAAACAATATAAAACATAGATATATGATAAAAATATAAAAAATACATATATACATACTATTAGATTTGCATATCACAATCTAGACCTACTAAGCTTAACTAAGATTGGTTTAAGGCTAACCACACTATTTAAGCCAGGTAAAGAATCACTGGCAAGCCTCAATATCCACCCATATTCTTTGATTTCCAAAGTATTATTAATATCCCCACCTCTGGGGGAAGGCTGAACAAAATCTATGGCCCTAAATTTAAAAGTATGTTGCTGTCCACAATCCATAATATGTCTATATAAAGCATTCCTGTCTATGCACCTCCTAATATCAGATTTATGTTCTGTGATCCTTTCTTTGAACTTACGTGTAGTTTTTCCTACCTAGAAGGAATCACAGGCTACACAAGTAGCTAAACATACCAGGTGCGTTGTTGCACAAGTTGCTGCTACATGAAACTTAAATGTCATTCCACTTACCGGATGTACAAATATGTCAGTCTCCTCATCAATAATATCCTCACAGCATGAGCAATTGTAACATTTATACGTACCGGGGCTACCAAAAAGGGGGGTGATACTGCTAGTAGGAAAATCTTTATAACACAACGTGCTCTTAAGACTTCTCATATTTTTATAGGCAAAAAAAGGTCTATTGCCTAAAATTACTTTCAAATCATTAGAAGCCATTAAGATTATCCAATTCTTAGATATAATTTGTTTAATGAGAGGTGTTCTCATACTATAAGAGGTCACATATCTAACTACTGCTTCATACAAACTAGGTGTACTGTTATCCCTCTCATTTGAAGTAGTACCAAGAAAAATTGGCTCGAGCACCGTCTTCCTATCTTACAGCACTTTCCTTTTCTCATCTAACAATAACATATCATCATATCCACTAAATGCAAAATCTGCTAGCATATCATCCAGCTGTTTATCAAAACAGTAATCATCAGTATTAAATCTACTTAGTCTACATAGCTGAGATCTTACAGTGCTTCTAAAAGTATGCGGTGCATGCATACTACTAGCATGTGTATATCTCCCCGCACAGACATCTTTCCTATGTAGACTTGTCTGTATGAGGCATCCATCAATTGTCAGGTTAATATCCAGAAAAGTGATATCAGTTTCTGAGTAAAACATTTTAAATTTTAAAAAAGAAGAAGGTACTGAATTTAAATATGCCACAAACTCATTCAAGTCTGCCAGTGTGCCGTCCCAAAATAAAAAACAATCATCAACAAACCGCTGAAAGAATTTAATATTGTTTCTATATGGATTGATATCACTAAACAGATATTTCCTTTCCCACTGGTAGAGTACCAGATTAGTGTACGTATTGGCTACGGAAGTGGCCATTGCTACACCCGTTAGCTGAAGGTATAGAGAGTTATCAAAAAGAAAGACATTATTCTTTAATATGACGTCCATAAGACTACATATATTTTCAATTTTCCCGAAGTTAGGATTAGGGCATGACACTAAAAATTCTCTTAATAGCTCAATACCAGCATCAGTCGGGATAACTGTGAACAAAGAAACAATATCAAGTGTAACCAAATAATATTTGTTAACAGCCAAATCTACCTTTCCCATATCATACCAGACCTTTAACTTTTGTACAAAATCTATGGTATCACGTAGAATAGAATCACATTCAATAAGAAATGGATGAAGTTGTTCATGTAAATAGATAGATATGGGCTCAGTCACCCAACCAGCACCCGAGACAATAGGTCTCATAGGTGGATTATTTACAGACTTATGAATTTTAGGGATACCATAAAGTTGTGGAGTAATAGGGCAGGGAACAGTCAAGTAATTAAATAAATCTATACCTATGTCGCCATGTAGTTGCAACTCATATATAACCATGTTTACATATGAAATACATTTTTTCACATCCATACTAGTAATGCATTTAAATACAACTGCATCTGAGAGCAAAAGCGACATAGCTGAAATATATTTAGCCTTGTCCATGAGTACCACCACTCCCCCTTTGTCAGCTTGTTTAATTATAATATTTTGACTGGACTGTAGTTCCTTGAGTGCTTGAAACTCTTCAAATGTCAAATTGAAGCGTTTTTTACTATTTCTGATAGTACCACTGTATAAGTCTCTAATCTGAAGCTCACATAAATTGTGAAATGCCTTGACCACTGGTACATTAACAGGAATAAAAGTACTTAAACGTTTACAACTTCCCTCTATTGTTGAAGTATTACCAAACAATAACTTTAAATTCAACAGTCTAGTAAACTTCTTCAAGTCTGTTAGAGCTGAGACCAAATCATCTCCACATGAGGGTATGAAATTTAGTCCTTTGGAAAGGACTGAATAATGAACTTCTTGTAGTTCAAAATCAGAGAGATTTAACGTACCTCTGCAGATTTCCGACTGACCTTGCCCACTCCTAAAGGGCTGTCCAACTTTCTTTTGTTAGACGTTCCTATATGTGGAGCAGGTGAGTCTCTCAAATTAATGGAGCGCTCCCTTATGGCCTCAGGTTGTTCTAGCGAAAACCGCTTATTAGAAAAATTAAGCGTGGTTTGCTGTGTTTGTTGCGTTTTCCTATTTGTCACGCTAGAGATGCCATCACTATTAGCAGTTACTTGCTTCCCATCTGAAGAGGCAGGGGTAGCCCCTACCAGCGTGGTGGACGTCGAACGGACCAAACCATCTGCAGCTAAAATTGAGGGGTTCAAGTTCTTATGTTCTCTGTATTCATGATTTATCGATACAGTAGTGTCACGTATTTCATCAAGAGTATCCAGTGCACCACCAGTATGATATTTAGTGGCCATATTACTATTTTTAGGCTGAATATGGCTTTCTCTTGGCCAAGAGAAAATATTGCCTTTAGAAAAATCGTTGATATCTCGAACAAGCTTTCGCTTCTTAGTAGCTTCCATCCTTGTGTCAAATGCTTGCATTCTCTCTACCATACGCTGATATCCTTCCGACAAGTTTAGAAAAGCAGGCATAGTCACTAAGTCATTTTCAAGTATTATAATTTCCTTCTTGAGCTCTTCCTCAATGGTATCCCTAAAATTCATAAGTCTGTAAATAATCCACCTATGAGACCTATTGTCTCGGGTGCTGGTTGGGTGACTGAGCCCATATCTATCTATTTACATGAACAACTTCATCCATTTCTTATTGAATGTGATTCTATTCTACGTGATACCATAGATTTTGTACAAAAGTTAAAGGTCTGGTATGATATGGGAAAGGTAGATTTGGCTGTTAACAAATATTATTTGGTTACACTTGATATTGTTTCTTTGTTCACAGTTATCCCGATTGATGCTGGTATTGAGCTATTAAGAGAATTTTTAGTGTCATGCCCTAATCCTAACTTCGGGAAAATTGAAAATATATGTAGTCTTATGGACGTCATATTAAAGAATAATGTCTTTCTTTTTGATAACTCTCTATACCTTCAGCTAACGGGTGTAGCAATGGGCACTTCCATAGCCAATACGTACGCTAATCTGGTACTCTACCAGTGGGAAAGGAAATATCTGTTTAGTGATATCAATCCATATAGAAACAATATTAAATTCTTTCAGCGGTTTGTTGATGATTGTTTTTTATTTTGGGACGGCACACTGGCAGACTTGAATGAGTTTGTGGCATATTTAAATTCAGTACCTTCTTCTTTTTTAAAATTTAAAATGTGTTACTCAGAAACTGATATCACTTTTCTGGATATTAACCTGACAATTGATGGAGGCCTCATACAGACAAGTCTACATAGGAAAGATGTCTGTGCGGGGAGATATACACATGCTAGTAGTATGCATGCACCGCATACTTTTAGAAGCACTGTAAGATCTCAGCTATGTAGACTAAGTAGATTTAATACTGATGATTACTGTTTTGATAAACAGCTGGATGATATGCTAGCAGATTTTGCATTTAGTGGATATGATGATATGTTATTGTTAGATGAGAAAAGGAAAGTGCTGGAAGATAGGAAGACGGTGCTCAAGCCAATTTTTCTTGGTAATACTTCAAATGAGAGGGATAACAGTACACCTAGTTTGTATGAAGCAGTAGTTAGATATGTGACCTCTTATAGTATGAGAACACCTCTCATTAAACAAATTATATCTAAGAATTGGATAATCTTAATGGCTTCTAATGATTTGAAAGTAATTTTAGGCAATAGACCTTTTTTTGCCTATAAAAATATGAGAAGTCTTAAGAGCACGTTGTGTTATAAAGATTTTTCTACTAGCAGTATCACCCCCCCTTTTTGGTAGCCCCGGTACGTATAAATGTTACAATTGCTCATGCTGTGAGGATATTATTGATGAGGAGACTGACATATTTGTACATCCGGTAAGTGGGATGATGTTTAAGTTTCATGTAGCAGCAACTTGTGCAACAATGTACCTGGTATATTTAGCTACTTGTGTAGCCTGTGATTCCTTCTACGTAGGAAAAACTACACGTAAGTTCAAAGAAAGGATCACAGAACATAAATCTGATATTAGGAGGTGCATAGACAGGAATGCTTTATATAGACATATTATGGATTGTGGACAGCAGCATACTTTTAAATTTAGGGCCATAGATTTTGTTCAGCCTTCCCCCAGAGGTAGGGATATTAATAATACTTTGGAAATCAAAGAATATGGGTGGATATTGAGGCTTGCCAGTGATTCTTTACCTGGCTTAAATAGTATGGTTAGCCTTAAACCAATCTTAATTAAGCTTAGTAGGTCTAGATTGTGATATGCAAATCTAATAGTATGTATATATGTAGTTTTTATATTTTTATCATATATCTATGTTTTATATTGTTTTATATGTCTTATATGCAATTCATGTATTTTTTATATTTTTATATTTATACTAATATAGATATTATATACTGGTGCATTTGAAGATTTAGGTCATATGATCTTTTGGCTGTCAGTCACATGACCTTTTTGGACCTATATATAAAGAACAAGAACTGTTGTATGTTAGTATTGATAAAGAATTGTATCCGAAAGCTTTGCTGGTTGCATTAAAGTGTTTTTTTTCCTACTGAGGTTTTCGTTTTGTGGATTTTGGAAGTTGGCATCTGTGTTTTTTGTACAATCGTACATACACACCTTATGACATCATTGGTGTTCACAGCACAATAATATAAAGTGTGAAAGCATCCTACACACACCTGTGTATTCCCAAATGCTGCACCGTAGGTGTAAACACACGGGGAATTTTTAAAACGTACATGTTGGGAGCTGCCATAGCTGTGATTCATCAGCATGTGTTAGAGACTGATAGTGCTGTGGAGGATGATGCCGACAACCACCGCAGGCCCCAGAGGAGGAGAAGAGTGTTCAGACTAAGGGTAACCTATCAGGGGCTACAAGATCTGGAGATAGTAGAGTGTTACAGGATGGACAGGGACATCTTACAGCAAATATTGGAGCTGTGCCGGCCACGCCTGAGAACCAGAAACAACAGAGGGGAACCCATCCCAGTGGACACGAAGGTATGTGTAAGCTTGTGAATACTAGCCACAGGTACCTTTCAAAGGCCAACTGCAGATATAATGGGGATCTCACAGGCATCAGCATCCAGGGTACTACACCAGTTCCTGGATGCCATGTTACCACATGCCAATGAGCATGTATACTTCCTCCGAACTCAGGAGGAGTTGGCCAGCAATATGTGTCACTTCTACCGTGTGGCACACTACCCGAAGGTACTGGGTGCGATAGACTGCACGCACATACAAATCAAGTCACCACCCGGTGAGCATGGTAAGCGCTACATAAACCGCAAGGGATTCCACTCCATCAACTGCCAGGTCGTGTGCAATGCCCAGGGCATTATCATGGATGTGTGTGCAGGCAGCCCTGGAAGCTACCATGACTCCCATATCTGGCATGCCTCACAGCTGTATCAGGTATTTGTCAGGGGGGACATCCCACATGGCCACCTTGTGGGGGATGCTGGCTATGCACTGGAGCCATGGATGATGACTCCCATCAGAAATGCACACACACCCATGCAAGAACGCCATAATGAGGCACACACACAAACCAGAATCATCATAGAGTGTGTGTTCAGGATGCTGAAATCATGTTTCCGGTGCTTGGATACATCTGGTGGAGCCTTGCAGTACTCTCCAGGCACGTGTGCCCACATCGTCATGGTATGTGCCATGTTACATAATATGATCCTGCGGAAACAGCTGCAGCAGGGACAAAATGGTGAAGGCCCTCATAGCCCACTGCAATTGCCAAGGCCATCACAGGCACAGAGGGATTAAGACCATGAACACACTGTGCCAGCCCCAGTAGGCAGATGGAGGCATGCCCAATATGCCTACACCTTGGCAAAGAGGGAATATATAGCACATACTCTGACAGTGTAGGCCCCTACGGGCTGACACACCTCTCCACCTGCACACACAGTAAAATGGATGGCACACAAACACGACCACCTGTAAATTGTAATGTATAGGTGGCCCACTGTGTGAATCCTACATAGGCAGCCCTCAAACATTGTACACACAACAGCTAGTGGAACACGGAATGGCAACACCTGAGCAGTACATGCACGTATCAGCATATGGTGGTGCTGTGTGTATAGGTTCCCAGGTACATCGGTAGATACATGGCCGATTGTTGGAGGCCAGACAACAAACGGGGCAAACAGTGTCCGCTGTCACCACAACATTGAGTAACCAACTGTTGCTTAGAGGAGCAGAGGCAATCATGGGAGCACATGTGTGTAAGCACTGTTCTGCACACACTCAGCACAGAGTCCCGGCGTTAATGAGGAGCTCCACATAATATAATCATGGATGTTGTGTCAAGGCATGGGATGTATCCATGGCAGGTAGTCATCACCCCAGCATGCTCCACCTACGGTCATTTGAAGGTGTAGCACAGTATCCTGTGTGGCTCACTATGATATACATACCCAATGCCAGAGCACATCCAGTAAACATCACATGGACATACCATTAACTGGACTCATCAATATGTAAACTAACTGAGTTACCCATGTGAGTGCAGTATGGAGTAACAGCCGTAGTATACTCCACGTACAAAATGACATAACACTTGTACAAATCCCAGATGGCCATGTGTGAAATGCAGTGACCGTCATGCATGTTCCCGGTCCCACGTCCTGCAAGGGATGTAACGTAATCCTGAAAGCACGAGTAATGCATGTCGAATGCAGGTCAGTAGATCATGTTTAGCACACGTTAGCAGGAATATGCATTGCCCACTGCTGGTAAGCAACGTTTAAATATGACTATATGCATATGCCCAAAACAGGGATAAGCTTCACCGAATATCGCGCAGATCATGGTCAATGATGTCCAGAACAGGTGAAACCAGCATTAGTCACCCCTGTACTAATAGTGCCTGCTCTGAAGGGTAAAATGACCACTGCCAGGAGTAGAACACGCAATCATGTATAGAATCACCTAAAACTGTTGCTAGCCAAGATGTACCTATGGTAGGGTTGCCACCTATTCAAATGACCAATGTTGGACATACGGCAGATGTCTGCAGGCCGACACATATACCCGGCCAGTACGAAAATCAGAACTTCACTGTTTTGCCTAGATAAAAGCTCATTCTTGTAATGTTTACTTACTTATTCTGTTTCCATAACATATAGGTGGTTCATGTTTTATGCAACTATTACATAAACCATACGAAAGTCCAAACACTATAAGCAAAACACAAAGTCACCACTTCGCCTGAATGTTGACACAGGAAGCCAGCTGCATAGATCGAATAGATCCAATAAAAAATTTATTTTGTATAACAAAACAGTAAGTTAAGCGCTTTCACTCGTCATGTACGAGCTTCATCAGAACATAATGCACATTCAGGTGTACCTATTTAAATATAAAATGGCGCCAAAATGTTCTAGCCTTAAAGCTATAAGTACATAATATCTGAAAAATATATATGTATTAATGCATATATAAAATACCAATACATAAAATTGCATAAAATGTTAAAATAATTAATTTTTCAACATTAACACAGGTTTGACAGAAATATAATCATTGATACCTGGTGGAGTCATAGCATCAGAATACAGTTGCCACCAGTATTCTCTATAAGCTAACAAGTTCTTGATATTACCACCCCTTGGGTCCACTTTGATAATATCTAAGATAGCAAACTTAAAATAATGTTCATTACCATTTTTATTAATATGTCTGTATAAAGCATTCTTAGTATCATTAGTACTAATACTATATCCGTGAGCATAAATTCTCTTCTTAAACTGTCTTTGAGTTCTCCCTATATAGTACGCAGGGCAGCACATGCATTTTGCCATATAGATTAACATACTAGTATTACAATTGCCATTCTTAAATCTAACAATGGTTTTGTTAACATTGTTTAAAGTAATACATGTGTCTTCTAAAATGTCCTTACATTGTTTGCATGCCCCGCACTTCTTAGTGTGGGCATCTTCCCTTAGTTGAAACTTATTACCACTTTCAAAAAGATTTTTTAAATTTCTGCCCATTTTGTATACAAATCTGGGTTTGTTCCCAAGAGTACTTATTATATCAGGCTCACTAAAAAATATATACCAATTCCTATCCATAATTGATTTCACCGCCTGTGAATATGGCCCGTATTCTATAATACATGCTCTATTATAATTCTGAGTGTTCTTTACTTCACTTGAATTCTGCACGTACGTGTCTACCTTCTTCATAGTATTGTCATTCCTTATAGTGTCACTGTTTGACCCAAGTATAGGGGTGTATCTTTTTCCCATTCTCCAGTGACATAATTCCTAATGTTATACATCATTTTCTCATCATACCCTCTTTCACGGAATAGCGTAGTTATATAGTTCACCTCTTCAATCATATCTACATATTCCGATGTCATTCTAAGTGCACGGACCAATTGACCTTTATATATATTTTGTTTAAGCAGTTTTGGATGGTTAATGCTGTAATCTAAATAGGAATTGGTAAACGTGGCCTTTCTATGTATCCTTGATTTAAATTTAGTCCCATCAAAAGATACTAATGTGTCTAAATATGCCACACCATAATAGTTGTATTCAGAAGTGAATTTTAGATATGTACTACTATCATTAAGGTACTGAACAAAATCACTAAATGAGTCCTGATCACCGTTCCATAAAATATAGATATCATCAAGGTAACGGGAATAATACATAATCTTGTCATGGTATTTGCTGTTAAAGACAAAAGTCTCTTCCCAATCAAGTAGCACAAAATTGGCGTATATGGGGGCACAGGCTGCCCCCATAGCTACACCATTGGTCTGCCTAAACATCTCCCCCTCAAAAAATATGTAATTGTGGTCTAAAACTATACTCATCATTTCTGCTAATAATCTTATTTTATCCCACGTCAATTTGCTATGTTTAACCATACTGTTGGTAAACGCTGTAATCCCATCATCATGGGGGATACAAGAGAACAGGTCTACCACATCTATTGATGAAAAAATTATATTCTGACAATCATTATTAACAGGAAAGTTTTTTAAAAATTCCCAGGAGTCCTTTACTAGATGTTTAATTTCAGAATAAACTGGTTTCGAGTATGTGTCAATTACTACCCCTAAAGGGTAAGTTTTAGACCTGCTACCTGAAATAATAGGGCGAAAAGGGGGATTTGTTGTGTCTTTGTGTACTTTTGGAATACCTACAATAGTAGCCATATACGGATAATCAACAGACATGTATTTGTATAGCTCATCAGTAATTCTTTGCTCCAAAAGGAAATCTTCTAAATACATGTCAATTCTCCTATATGCTGTGTGTACTTCATTGATGGAAACTTCTTCATAATTCCCTGTATTATGTAGAATGTCATGAATTACTGAACTGTACACATAGTTGTCAAACAAAACAACCCCCCCGCCCTTATCAGGTTTCATTATACGTACACTACTGTTATTCCGCAGCTCATTTAGTAAAAGTAATTCATCTTCAGTAAGATTTTTCTTAACCTTTTTACCAATAGCTTTGTTATGATATTTGTATAATTCCCGGGAAACTTTCTTTTCATACCCTTGAACCATTGGATTATTGGGCGGTATAAAACAACTTTTTTTCTTAAGTGTGGAGTACTGTTCGGTGTTAGTGTCACCATTTCCAAATAATAAAGCTAAGTTCAACTTCCTAGTATATTGTTTTAACTCACTAACACAATCAACAATATTAAAATTAGTGGTTGGAATGAATTTCATACCTTTAGATAATAGCCTAAAGTGTGTAGGATTTAATTGCACATTACAGTAATTGAATATTTTAAAATGATCGTATTCATATATATTTCCATCTTGTATAATAACCTCAGTATCAATCACATTCACTGTGACAGAATCATGTGTACTAACTTCAGTACCAAACACATTCACTTTACTGATGTCTACATTCAGTGTTTCCTTTTCCACCCACCCCCTTGTTTCCATCTGGGTACGTTCCCCCTCTTGGGTTTGGGAAAAAAATCATTATTGTCGTAGTCCCCATTGTATTTTTCCTGCTGTTCATCACTGCATTCTATTAACATATTATCATACTTAAACCCATTGTTGTTATTTCCCCATCTGTACATATCCTGTCTAGAATACTGTTCAATGTCCCTGTTTAATTTTTTACTTTTCCTATCAAGTGCTTTGTTAGCTTTGTATTCTGCTGACTCAAACTGTTTAAAATATAAGTTCTCCCACTGAGAGAAAGCCAAATCCTGTGTAATAATACAATTCAGAGAACTCAAAGACAGTTTAAGAAGAGAATTTATGCTCACGGATATAGTATTAGAACTAATGATACTAAGAATGCTTTATACAGACATATTAATAAAAATGGTAATGAACATTATTTTAAGTTTGCTATCTTAGATATTATCAAAGTGGACCCAAGGGGTGGTAATATCAAGAACTTGTTAGCTTATAGAGAATACTGGTGGCAACTGTATTCTGATGCTATGACTCCACCAGGTATCAATGATTATATTTCTGTCAAACCTGTGTTAATGTTGAAAAATTAATTATTTTAACATTTTATGCAATTTTATGTATTGGTATTTTATATATGCATTAATACATATATATTTTTCAGATATTATGTACTTATAGCTTTAAGGCTAGAACATTTTGGCACCATTTTATATTTAAATAGGTACACCTGAATGTGCATTATGTTCTGATGAAGCTCGTACATGACGAGTGAAAGCGCTTAACTTACTGTTTTGTTATACAAAATAAATTTTTTATTGGATCTATTCGATCTATGCAGCTGGCTTCCTGTGTCAACATTCAGGCGAAGTGGTGACTTTGTGTTTTGCTTATAGTGTTTGGACTTTCGTATGTGTTTGGCAAAACGCTTGTTTCTGTTATTACATAAACCATAGGAAATAGGTATGTTCTAAAATCACAAGACATTTGCCATGTTTACAAATATTTTGCAGGACACAACTGCCTAAAGAGGGACTGCCCCTCGCAGAGTGGGACAGCTGGTAACCCTAACCTATGGCAGGTGTGTAATGTGACAGGTACAGACACAAACGTGCGGAGTCCAGGAAACAGTATACACCAACAAGTACACAATGAAAGGTGTAGCTTGCCTGTCACTTTCCCCGTCAGATATATATATATATATATATATATATATATATATATATATATATATATATATATATATATCTATATATATATATCTATATATATATATATATATGTATATATATATATATATATATATATATATATATACATATATATACATATATACACATATATACATATATATAATACAGATAGAAAGGGCGATAGAGTGATATATGTTGATATATACGCATTCAGCGATATCTGCAAATATATATAGATAGGTCAACGACATTCATAACACCTTGGAAGTACAAATAAATAGGATACCGCCAACTATGGAATGTGTAACATACCGACATGCGTAACCACGAGGCTGAAAGACCGAAATAACACAGTACCGGAACAGTACAACCGTGAATAATAGTATGATGATATGAATGGACATTTACTTACTGCTGCCGGTGTTGCGGTCCACGTAGGTACTGTGTTCAACTGTGTTTGTAAGGGCCGTAGTCTGTGTATGTGTGTGTTGAGGGTGCCGTGTGCATCTCCATGTGACTGTAATGTGTGTGTGTGTGTGTGTGTGTGTGTCCGCATCATGTGTCTGTTAGTGCCAACTCGGAGGTAGATCATTACGGTAGTTGTGGGTATAGGTAGCCTTAGGCATACGGTTACCACCTGTCCCACATTAGGAGGGACAGCCCCTCCCTGGGCAGGTGTGTCCTGACATAAAACATTACAAAGGGCAAATGTCCAGGATTGTAGGACATTAATATGTTCCATATATAATGCAAAAGTTGCATTAAATAGTTATGCCTGTATGTAAGAAACGTAAATGTTACATGCAATATGATAAGTAGCCAAAGTCCCACAACAATAGGTATGTACTGAGGATAAAAGTATGTGCTATCCTGTGCACTGACCGTGGCTATGTGTTGGCCTGTAAACACTGCTGTGTGTCCCGCAAGTGTCCAACAATGGCCATATGAAAAGGTGGCAACCCATGGCAAAGAGGTTCTGTTACCAACACAACCGCAATGACTGCAAATATCTGGGACAGAAATACACGGGATAGCTGTCGTTTAGACATATCCCTTTACATATCACTGCAATTCCAGAGGTATGGAAGTATCAACCTCACCTGAATACTATATAGAAGCCAATTAACAACGGCCCAATGTACAATCCCGTAACATACGTCTCCTAACTGATAGCTCTTTAATTAGGGACAGAGATCACACACGCATATATATGGAATATGTAGAAATGCAAGCCCCACAAACCTGTATATGCTATGTACACCCACCGACATCCCCCACACTAGAAACTCTAGCAATACAGACTGTAATAACAGCACAAACATCCAGTCAGTCAATTACATCTGCAGAACCGTCAACATACCTTGTGAGAGACACAGTTAAAGGCACCATGCAAAATTGCAGCCGTTGTATAATGGAACAAATGGCGATGTTACAGGTTTTGTTTGCAATAGTCCGTTATCAGACGTTGGGATGACAGGTACACCCACATGTTGAACCACATACTCTAGCTGTCACACACAATCCACAAGGGACATGAATCCAAAGTATACTTGTCTCTATGCATAGCAGTTGCAATTACACATAACAAAACACAATACAGGCCGTCTCCCCGAAGGTAGGGCAAATGGGCAACACCCAAGTGGAGAATTCAATTATACCCCCACTGTTGCCGCATAATTGGTGAATGGAGTAGCTGCACAGCTGATATGCAAGTAATTAATCACTCAGGAACACCAATTGGTGGCAGGAAACCACATGTTACAGGTATCGACGTATATTAGGATGACTTGCCAGACATTCAAACCGTATGCTCATACCAAATACCTGTTGAAGCAGTGTGAGACAGATAAGCAGTGTGAGAGAGATACAGACAAAAGTCTGGAATGATAACAAGGTATGTGGAACACTCGGTATGTAAGTTTATGTATAGCATGTTTTGTATTAATGAATTACTGTATGTATAGCCTGGTTTGCATTAATTAAAAGTGTCCGCAATACATAAAGTGGGAAAAGGTATTTATGTAGTGATGTCTTGCTGATCATACTAATGCTTGTAGAAACTGTGTGTCCAGCAGTGGGCCACAAGGTACACATCACAGACACCACAAGGGTTGCTACATGAGGGCTTTAAACAGAACAATTTCATACAACCCGCCGTCAGTGGTAGGGTATGTCCAACAACTACATGCCATAGCAGGGGATAGTATATGGTGATATACTGTCACAGTAGGCATGTGTATGGGCATATAACGACAATGACATGTCTAAGGTGGTCCTGCTGTGCAAGTATGCTTTGCATTATGGGATACTATGTAAAATATGTGTAATGAGTAGTATTGTAGGTAGATATGTCAAATATTCTACACAGCGTAACAGGCATATCATGCATACCAAAGGTATCGTCTATTGACATGTACAATAACATGATACATATGGCTTGTAGGCATGGGACATTGTAATAGCATGATAGATAATATAAATGGAAGGGCTATCAAGTAACCATACACAAAGGACATGTAATAGCTTCACAGGTTCATAGTGGGGTACTATGCAGTCTGGCAAGTCTATGTGTAAGCACAACTACAGTGTTCACACTAGTGGCACCCCTCTAGTGTAGTGTCCTGTGAACAGCAGAGCCATGTGTTACCTGCACCTCTGCAAAGTACAGCCACTGCAGTGATCCCTGGCCTACATGTGTCTCCCAACCACCAAGGGAGGTATCACATGAACAGTGCTACTCAGTGTCCCTGCGTGATGTGCATAGGACTCATATTCCAAAGCATGGTGAGTGTCCGGTTTGGGAATGTAACCCTCAAGCACATCCCACTCATTGTTGCGTGTGTGCACATATCCATGAGTATGTTGCTCACAGTGGCTTTTGCTTATGTTGCATATGTGGAGTATATCCATTAATATTGTTGTGGACATGGGCCCTGTCTGTTCAGCAGAGGTCACCCCTGAGTATGTAGTATGCAAATGTGTGCAGACGTTGTGTCCGTAGTTCAGCCGCATACTTTAACTGTCAGAGCTCAATAAACGTTATGGCATGTTAATGTTGTGGTGTGTAAAGCTGTAGCTGTTGTGTAAGGTACACCCTAAATGGGGTGGTGTACCCTTGAATGTATGTAGAAGTCTTTAGTTCAGAGGTACAATGGGTGCCTATGTACCAGCTACACACCCAGTACAGATAAGTGTGGCCATGTAGAAGGATATCCACACCACAGTGGCAATGTGGTAACCACAGGAGTGGGTGCAACATACGTGTGTACTACAAACATGTACAATGTGGCATGTATGTAGGGGACTACCACCTATGTGATAGTCAGTGGGTGAATGGTGTAATGCTAAGGTGATGTTCATGCACCTTGTGTCATGCAGCTTGAGGCCATGATATTCATATCAGGTATCTGTCACAATGACACCCATATGGATGGAGTCAGTATCAGCTGGTGGATCAATCATGGCACTTTGTATGCAGGGCTATGTAAAGCTAGGCAAGGAAAGTCCCTCTGTGCTAGCCTGTACCTCAGGGAAGCATATACTGAACATGAGGGGCCCTATGACTGAGGACTGTGGTATGCCAAATGTAACTGAAATGCAGTAGGTACAATGGTATGCTACTGTCATTATGTGTGTCCTGTCCATGAGCCATGTTGCATAACATCCTGAGACATAGGGTATGATGTGCAGGTGGATATGTATGTTGTCAATACCAGAATGGAGAACGGTGTTGAAAGTCAATGAGAGGACAATGTAGGATGTGTGAACTCCCGTACCATCATCAACTACCCTGGTAACTGTATGAAAGGAGTCCACCAGGTGTAGGGGCCATGCTCTGGATCTAACAAATCCAACCCAGGTGGCATCAAAGGACCAGAACCCAACAGTGTCTCTGTGAATGACGTCCTTGATGATGTGCCCCATAGCCATGCAGAACAGTCCAGTCAGGTGTGTAGGACTATAGTCCTACTCATGCATTGTGGAGCCACCTGTGTGGAGTGTGATAAATGTTGCTGTGTGCCATTCAGGGGCCACAATGTCTGATACAAGGCTATTATTGAATATGGTGGCCTAGTGGGGAGACATGTCGTTCAGAGGTTTGAGTGCAGGTTAGTACTGTGTAGGTGTGACCGCAGGGACACCGCAATGTTCCTGCATGGATTGTGGCCCTGTAGTGACTGAGAGGGTGTAAAGTTAGCATTTAATCTATCCGCCAGCATATTGCCAACATCACCTGGGTCTGTAATGTTCCTGAGTGACTGTTGTATGTGAGAGCAGATGTGGGTATTGCCATTGACTACTGACATACCACCATAATGCCTTGTGGTACACCCCGGAATGTGTTGCAGTAATGTTTACGTAGCTAGTCTTGGAGTATGTGATGAGGGATCCCATGGTCCTACCGAGGCTGACCAGTGAGCTACCCCACCCATGGGACTGTACACCACTGTGCAACAGCCTCCACCTGTTGTTGTACATTATGTCCATGGAACTTGACCATCAGAGTGGCGTCTGTTATCTGGTGTGTACCATCATGGCTCTGTGTGGAATAGCATGATCCATGCAGTCGTGTATGTGCTAATGAAGTGCACTGGGGTATGTTTCAGCATTTGTATGTGCATTGTCCATCTGCTTTGATGTCATGACGTTAACAACCACTGTCATAACACGTCTGTAGTAGGTGTTGTAGTACTCATGTACTGTGTATGTTGTTAAGGGTGTGGTGCCAGGATGTGGCTAACAAGGTTGATTAGCATATGTTCGGAATCCACCAATGAGGGGATAACCCCAGGTGTGGAACACCAGTCACATGTTGGTAGTGTTCATGTCAAGGTTAATGTTGGTCTTGGAGGTGGTGTGTATGGGTTGATCCAGCCAAGTGGAGGTTATGACTCATGGATGTGTCGGTACATGAGTGGCTATCCCAGTTAAGTGTGGGGTAGTGTCAGTCACACATCAGTAGTAGCTGTCTGAGCCCTACTGTCCAATACACCAACAAATGAGGTCTGGTAACCATGGGGTATGTTGTTGAATCTGTAGCTTGTTACAATGTGTATAGCAGTTCCGGACACAGTTAGTTGCACGTGGAGCACCTCTGATGCATTGTGCTAAGTAACAAGCCATCATGTGTGTACAACATAGTGGGATATGGGAACACCTCAGCTGTGGGTGTGCCGGTCCAGGTATGTGCCTGAAAGGTATGGTCTGTCTATAACCTGTCATTGCAGGTGTGCTGTGCAGAGCCTAGAGGCAGGTCCCAGTCACTTCAGAGATATTGGAGTGGTGCATTATAAGGTGTGCCTTGCCTGTGTGCATCAGAGGAAGATGCAAACATTGTGTCACATGACCCCATGTCTTGCTTGCCAGTTCACGTTCTGCCGGTGACTGTTATTGGAAACTGTGCAAGACAGGCAATATAGAAGCAGCAAGAGTCTTACATATGATCAGTACAGGTGCAGGTCATCTGTGCCAAAGCATTGTGTTTGAGCAGGTCAGTCAAGGCAGACAGATACCAGATGCCTGTGGAATGACAGCAGAAGCATAGGCAACTGTTGAAGTGACACAGTCAGTCAGTGTACAGTGGTATCAGGTCTGGATGAATGCATAATGCTTACTAGGGCTTGGCCCACACCTTCAGGGCTACAAGACTGGTGAGCTATTGCATGTCTCTGAACACGTAGTCTGTGAAGTGGCATCTCAGGGCAGTCACACTAACATGGAAAATGACAGTCACATCGTACCTGGTGAGGTGTGGCATGGGTGCATATGTTATGTTGCAGAACCAGTTATCCGACAGCAAGATGTAAGCAACTATCGCCTTGTGTAGCCTGCTGTGTGGTACTGCAGTGTGACCGCCTACAGAGTCACCTATGACTGGTGTGTTGTGTATGTTATAACACCCTATTGGCTGTATGTGATGGGCACACATGAGTCTGTGGGCTATAAGTTGGTGATGTTGTTTTCTGTGACGGGGGCTGCCTCTGGTGCCTACACAGAGTATGGAGAGGTACTGCACAAGTTGTCCTCGTATGTGTGGCCTGTGGTGGAGATCATGTGAGACTATGTGATGACTGGGGTGTGTTGCAAATGTTACACATCCCCACATGACTGTCAGGTGCAGTCAGGGTTGCTGATAGCATTACCCCCAGCACGGCTGCATAAGTGCATCCCCCACAGGCTGTAGTGTCGTATGTTGGGAGGTCAGCATTGAATGTGTACATGACACAATTGCTCTATTGTCACATGTATGACATATTCATCATATAGACAGGCAATAGCACTGGTAAGTGACAGTTGGACATGCCTGTATATACAACCATGTCTCACAGGATATGTGCGTTACGTGTGTACAACAGCTGTTGTACCATAAGCAAGCTGGAAATTTTAGGACAGCCAGTGTACCTGTGGGAAATGGTGTGGAATGGGTGCTATATTAATCAGTAGCTCATGACATGCGCCCAAGTTCTGAACAAGTGCCTAGCATGACCATACAATACAGATAGGGTGTTGTCTAATATCAACCCACAAGTGGTGACGACAGTCATAATGGGTGGCACCACACTATAACCCTGCTGAGTATGGTGTGCATGTCCATGAACCATTATCACTGTAGATGTTAGCAGTACAGATGTACAAGACAGCACAGATGTGTGATTACAAATACCCTTGTATGTCACAGGAGTGTTCTACCAGTGGCCTGTTGACAGACTCACAACTACAAAAGGTGCCAGAGTGACGTGTGCATATCACACCAGTCCCAGCTACAGTAGAACAGGTTTAATGTGTTGTACCCCACCCTCATTGCAGCCCATACCACACAGACATATGTTAGGCATCTGTGTATGTAAGGATGTGAATGGTCATGACCTATGAATATAGCTGTGTCAGTGTTGTGAACAACATACACAATGGCTGTGTGGGTGAGGTGTGTGAGATATGTGCACATTCTGATGGATGATATCAGCATTGTCACTGCTAGATGAACATCCCTGTACCCATTAACTACCACCTAGGCTGCGGTCAACATTATGGACACTGTGTAAGGGATGGTGCTGTGCAGTACACCTCCCTGACTTGGTGACATCTCCAGGCCCCTTAGGTAGTCATACGAGGTACCCATGTCTTGACAGGGTGCCATCCATGAGCACAGAGATCATTGGACAGGCATATACAGCACTGGGGTGACCAATACCGGACCACATACCACCTTTAAGGGGTAATGGCCATGTGTGGATGGGCAATACCAGCCTTCACAATCCTCACCTCCACTATGCAGCATGCTGTCTACCTTGCATAATGACATTTGCTACATCATGATGATGGACATGCTACATGTCCATATCCTGATCTGTAAGACATATGTCATGGACAGCCACTGTCCTACTACTAGGATTGCCACATGCTGGACAGATCCCTGTGCCATATATGTGACATACTCCTGCCATACCATGCAACCCTGTCCATCAAAGCTGCACATGTCATCTCAGTCATATATGGTGTGACGGCCGCATGGTAGATGTAGTATCAATTGTCTGGATCAGTAATGGGGCACTGATGCACCTTGCGGTGGCATATTGGCTGTCTGTTACAGCTAGGAAACCATGCCCGCACATGCTATGGTTGATAACCATCCCTGTGAATGACGTCCGACTAGCCATTGTCCCATGTCTATCACATGTGCAACACAGGCGATCTGTGGCAGGATGATGAACAGCTGTACAGTGCTGTGTAGATGTATATGGCAAAACACATGCATGTACAGGTGTCCATGCGTATGTGTGCATTGTCACTGCTCAAGTCCATTAAGGCTGTGTCTGTGTTGATATGTGACATATACACAGCATCAAGGTCAACAGCATTACCGTGGACACATCCAGGCATGTGCAGATAGGTAAGAACACCAGTGCAGGCAAATAGACATGCCCACATCAAGACAGCATTCACATGAAGTATGAACACTGTAATGAGGTGACACATATATGGTGATGATATCCAATGCATAATGGGTGTGACATGTGTGTGACACATACAAGTCAGTCGTGTCAGTGTCATGATGATTTGCAAAGATAACTGTGCAGATGTACTAGATGTCATAGAAATGTATGTGCAGCAGTATCTCTGTACATCTCTGAAACTGTGACCTGTCACCATCATTATGTCTTACAGATAATGCCTCGTACACGCCTTCCGGTGTACAGCCGCCAGGAGGATGATGTCCTCATCCCATACCTCCATGAGAACTATGAGTTGTTATTCAGCCATGTGCCACAGCATGCCCAGCAGCATGACGACCTGTGGCAGGATCTATGCAGGAGGGTGAACGATGTGGGTGGCCATAACCACACCTACCAGCAGGTGCGCAGACACTACATGGACTTGATACGACATGCAAAACAGCGTGCCACTGCAATCACCAGGGAACAAGGTGGAACAGGTGGTGGGCCACTAACTCAGCCCCCACTCACACACACCGAGGAGCTACTGGCCAGTCTGGGGACACCCTCAGAACAGCATCCACAAACACTAGCTATCATCGTGGAGGTGGGTTTCTCCCAACCAATGAGCCTGGAGTTGCCTGGTAAGTCAGTACTGCACATATGGCTATTATATCCCATTTAGTTGCATGTGTCACTGTACATTATGTAAATTAACAACATATGCAAAGTATGTGGACACACATGCTGCATACTACCATATGCTACCCTGTGTATGCACACATGTGCATACTATATGCCATTATATAGGCAATTGTGTTAACATGCACAGTGCACCCTGTGGCTGTCATACAGTCATGGATAATGTTCATACTGCTGTGTCACCCCTATACAGGTACCTCTGGCCTGCCACACAGACATGAGTCCATTGCAGGTGAGACTATCATCAGTATCAGGCATGTTAAAGCGTAGATCTATTTGCCATGTGGCCAGTTAACACTTGCACACATGATGTTCGTTCCAGTCATGATATACAGGTCACATCACCCATCATTCACACAGGCCACCAATGTGCAATATATACAAATGAAATGATACACTGACATGAAACCACAGTAGTTGTCATTGCGACATGTGTGGTCAGCTGTGCATACAATGGTGGAGGTGTTCTACAATGGAGGCATATGTAGTATGCATTGGAACAACATGTGTGGTACGCACACAGTACCACACAGTGAGCTGAGATATGGGCAGCCCACAGGTGTCACCATTGTGTTATATGCCCCTGCATTGGGTGCACACATTGTGATGTGCCATCTGACATGTCCCAGACACGTAGTGTTCTGACTGCAATATTGCCACACTATCCCATGACCCATACCCCACATACCAAACATACAACCCGTTGTCTGCATAGCCCTGTGGATGGTGACATATCTGACATCTATGGGTGTATGTCACATGGGACAACACAGACATGTGAGATAGATGGCCATCACACACATTTGACCAACACATGTGCATACATGGCCATGGGTGATGGCCAGAGACACGTAGCCACACAGTAGATGTGATGTGTATACACCCTGTCGCACATTGTCCACACATGATCCAATTATAGCCTTAGTTAACTGATTATACAGTTGATGTGGTACACTGGACATCCTAAAAGCCTGTGCACAGCTGGTGGAGATGTCACTGAAGTCTACCATATCAGATCTGTTGAACATCATGACTGTGTCATAGCATGCAGTTACGGCTATGCAATGTGTACATATTATGCATTGTACAGCAATGTAGATGCCTCATGATGTCATGTAATGGCACAGTGTTTGTACTTCACACTGTATAGCAATGTAGACGGCTCACACTAACCTTCCATGCTCATGCACATTTGCTAAACATGCATTCTATCTGTAGGGCATACAGACAACACCACAATGTGATGCCCATTATGATGCTGTACATGTGTCAGGGCACCATTGTGTCAGACATGTATGCATGTTAATGCACATGTCAGCAGATTATATGTCAAGGTCACGTCAGCCATGTGTACTGTTATCCTGTTCTGGTCCACATGGTGTATCATGGGGATGCATGCATACTACCATGATTGTGTGAACTGCATGGCTACTGATATGACACCTTCTTGCTGTAGTGTGCACCCCCAGAGTGGTATGCTTACTTACACTATTAATGTCTGAGCTGCATGCCCCCTGCTGTATCACAGGCATGCTGCATGCCATCTGTCAAATGACATGCATGGTGTGTCTGTGTGTGTGTGTCTGTGTGCGTGTGTCTGTGTGTGTGTGCATGTGTGCGTGTGTGCGTGTGTGCGTGTGTGCGCGTGTGTGTGTCTATTGTAATTTAGAGTATTTCTTTGCATTCACAGGTGATGTAGGTGCCTTACCCTCCTGCGGTCCATCTGATGTTAGTGTCCCCACAGATACTAGAAGTGATGAACATATGCATGAGGTAAGGCAGGGATGTCAGGGGCTGAATCTGTGCCAATGGTTGCCATTCCAGCTATGTCCCCCTCTTCCCCGCACATAGTTCTGCTGCCAACACATACCACATCAACAGTGGCCATAGAGGAAGGACAGTCAGTGTCTGGTAGCGTGGAACAGGAATGTGTGGTGGCTACAGAAGGTGTGTCTACACACCATGGTGTCAGTGTAATGACTGCAGATGTGCCACACAGGCATGTGGCCGGTGCTGCTCGTAGGAGGACCGCTGGCAGACATGCACTTGCAGGACAGAGCGCAGCAGCTGGTATCAGCAGACGCATGTTCCAGACTGTAATGGCAGCACAGGCACGTGCTGAACGGCAGAACAGAGAAGGGCAGAGGCTGCAGAGGGCTGCTATCCGTACCCTAAATGACAACATCCAGGCATTAGCAAATGCTCAACACCAGATTGCTGATGTTCTGGACAGGTGATTGGGTGATATGGTTGGAATCCTTAACCGTGGCATGGCAATCCGTGAGTGTGAGCTGTCTGTGCTGGAACATCTGGTAGGAGTGAGGCGTAGGCCACGTGGACGTAGGCCAGCTACACCACTTAGTGCAGGTCAACGTGAGCATGACACCTCACATGCCCGCTCCCATAGTGGCGGTAGCAGTAGCAGTGCAGCTGGTGTTGCGCTGTCCACACCAGGACACAGCAGGCCACATTGACGTGGCCCTGGACGTTCCCAGTGGGGACACGGTTCCAGTGGACATGTGTTGTCGGACAGTAGCCAATCTGTACCTCTGCCTGGTAGTGCCCGTGCAACCCCTGGCAGGTACAGGTCATGTGGCCGTGGCTGGACACAGTGAGCTGTACAACCTGGTCTGTACAATCTGGAGCTGTCAATAATACCCCATGTAGGCATCACAAAAGGCAGAACTGTGTGCACACATACATGCACACAGCAAAGACATCTGTAGGGCACGACAACACCCACAGGCATACTGAACACACATGTCCAATCATATCACTGGCCCTTACCCACACACATGATGTCATCCATTGGTGCAGCCTATGCCCCTGGCAAACATTATCACCCTGTGCATATGATGAAGCCTGTGCCGCATCCCTGTCATCCACACCATTGGTGCAGGGACATGCTCAAATGGTCTGATGCACAGGGTGAACAGAACAGTGAGAAGTGTATATTACATTAGTCGTGTGGGAATAGTGAGAGAAGTGTATATTACATTAGTTGTGTGAGAATAGCGAGAGATGTGTATATTACATTAGTTGTGTACTGTTGACATGCATCAGACATACCATGTAGTACAGGTTTAGCATGCATTGTAATATGTTCACAGTATGTGTCTCGGTAACAACAGTAACAGCATGTTGGTAATGATGCCCTGGGTCACTCCTTATGGTCTACTTGCATGTGCCTACAGGTAGCACTGTTTGCAGTCTCCCATGTGCAACTGTGGAGTACTCACAGGAACATATGGCAATATCAGCATTCTATACGTAGCCTCAGCCTGACTGTTGGAAAGTCTAACATAACACAGATGTCCACACATATACTGATCCAGAAGCACGTGGGCAGTTTAATAGGCCACAGTGGCTAGAGATGTGACAGCCATACCAGGTCACATCACAGGTATGTTGACATGGTGCAGGGGCTGTACACAGCGGTCTGGCCAATGATAATGTTAGAGGCCACTTGATAGCATGAGGCCTCACTGTGTATCAGTAATATACTGTCACATTACAGGAACATGCTCACACTCATGGAGTCAACAACACTTTAATGCACACCCCATAGTGTTGAGGTGAGGACCCCTGCCTATGTGGTCATCACCCTCACAGTACTGTGCACCCACACAATGCGACACAGACATAGAACATGTACAGGTAGCCATTACGGCTGACACTGATGGCATCAACAGGGTAGTGGACTGCATCACCATGAGGGGCTAGGGATCCTGTGTGTTCTGTATGGTAGCATACACCCTCACTCCATGCACCAGACAGCCATACATACCTACATACACACACAAACTGTGGAGACCACTAATGTCATACACATATGGATAGCTGATGTGTGTGATACACACACCACACCTGCCTACGTCATGCTTTCCACACTGCAGTATGTACAGATCTCTACAACAGTGTACAGGGGTGTGTAACAATATGGATGTATTCCCCACCATATGTGGCATATATGGTCACACAAGCAAATACACATGGCAGTACTGTGAATGATACACCTGCTATATAATGATATGTCTGACAGACATGCAGCAGTATTGGTCGCATTATGTGTACCAATGCTACCTTCGGCAATTGTGCTGCTATATGCACATGTGAGGATGTAAGTGTTACAGGTGTCAAGTGACGTACTGTGGGTTACACCTGACTGCTGTGTAGGTTTTATGTCTCCACCGTCAAGTAACGGTAACATAGCGTACTGTTTGCACATGTAATGGTAGGATGGCATGTGACACACCCGTGAGCTGTCCCTTGCAAACATCCATCTACACAGGTGGATCACCACTTTATGTACACGCATCCATCCATACCTGCTGTACATCCTACCGTACTGTCAGTATGTCACCATATACAGGTGTCAATGATGGGGCTGCATTGCAACTGCATGTTGTAGTTAGGCACAGATGAGTTACTTACATCAGCTACTGCACATGCATGGTAGCTGCATGCACACTACAGATTGTACATCTGTTTTGGTCCTACATGCCTGTCATGTAGCCATGTTTGTATGCATTGCAATTGGTGGACATGTGTGTTGACATACATAACACATGGACTGTTGTATGATATGATGGGTGTCATGGGTATCTAGTACAGAGGGAATGGACACCTATATTCATGTTTAAAGTGTAGAACTTGCAGGCTTCTCACACTGGTACTTTCCAGGCAATGGTTTGGCGAGCAGCGGTTTATTCACCTTTCGTGCATGTCTGTCTGTCTATCCATAATGGCTATACTGTGACCTATTTATGTACATGTGTTATATCTACAGGGACATATGTTTGTTGTGTATAGATATATACATGTACATGTATACATATGTCTGTACATTCCTCATTTCATTATTTTCTTTGGTTTACATCTGTAGATTATGTGTATACACAGATATATATATCCATATCATACCTTTCAACTGTACTGATTTTCACTGAATGTACAGCTGTTTGCCTCTTATCTTTGGTCTGTTTTTCATAACCTTGTGTCTATCTGGCAATTTAGTGGCATATCATTAAAGACTGACGTTGGGAAATAATGACAAGCATTTCAGGTTACGACTTCATACCCTTCAGAGAATCCATGCTAGTGACACACCTGTTATTCTATCCACTTTCTATGTTTGTTAGGGCAATATCTGGAGATTGTCCCTATTTGTATCAGTTGTTTTCATGGCTTTGTCCGGTTTCATACTTTACGGGGTTAACGGGTATGAGCCATGTATATATAACGTGGAGGAAACAGCATTCATTTGCTATGCTGTGAGCGGATTACACACGCGCAGGCGCACTTGCATATCCTTATTACGGGTTACATATGTTTAATAGATATTTGTGCTTACGTGGCCTTTCATACTTCTGACTGTAACAGTTATATATCTGTATTCCGGTTTATGGACTGATGCGAAACACACTTTCACCTTTACATATTTAAATGTGTGTACAGCACAAACGCATTGATTACACTCTAAAGTTATATGTGCAGAGGTAGTAGGTCAACCGGGGCTGCATTCACGTTGGCCGGAAGCAGGACCACTATTCTATTGGTGTTCTGCCTCATTGATATGCATACTCATAGTATTTAGCTACATCAGCATATGCCTCACCGCTTCACTTACGACACAGGCATCCATTCTCCTGCTGGGAAAAATGCGGTACTACATATAACTCATTCCCTATTGCCTACTGCTGTGGATCCCAGCTGCATTGTTAATCACTCCAAGGATATGCAGAACACCAAGGCATATAGTCCTGGCACATACAGGTCTTTGATTGTCAGGGTATTCATGTAGTGATCTGGGTTTAGGCTTGTCTGCCTGGTGAACAGAACTCCCCTGGCCGAGTTCAAATGTCAGACGAAGCATATGGGCAGGGAATTTCTCTCTATTATGAATTTTTACCTGTGTTTATAGACACAGGTGTTTGGGAACCTGTCAGCAGCTTACTCTGTTGGCAATACATATTATGGGTGGGGTTGTTACAGTCCATACTCCACGGTGAGGGGTGTTCCCATTCACATTTGACTGTTACCTGTATTCAGTCATACGGGGATTATTATCTTGGACATAAAGTGACTACAGGTATGCAGTTGTACATTACACATATGTGAATGGTTGTTACTGTAAATATGTACGGACCATACCTCTCAACCTCTTAGAGCAACAAATTTGCGCAAAACCTACATGATGGGGGGACTAATAGGGACACATTTTAACTATTGCTCTTACAAGCTTAGAATGTTGATAGAATACTAGGTTTTGCATTAGCATGACTTTTCTGCAGGATGTGGTGTCTTAAACTCAATATAATTCTCATTATTTAGTGACGTCAATCCTCAGCTATTTACCAGACAGGTGCAGATCATCAGAGGCACACAATGACAATATGAGGCAAAACTCTGGTCATTCTGCGTACATCTGGACAGTTAAGTGGTATGGTACAGACCTCTGTAATACGCTGTTGTGTTCTGGCACAGCAGTAACTCAGCATTAAAGACTGAAGTCGGAACATGCTGGCAGACAGTTGGGTTTCAGACTTCATACTCCGGACATTAATGCCATTGTGCAAACTGTTATTCTATCATATTTCTATGTTTCTAAGAGCTATCTTTACCAATTGTCCCTGCTTTTGGACCTTTGTCTCACTTGTATCCACGGCTCTGTCCACATATCTAGCTCACACAGGTTGACAGGTATGGTCGGTCACGCCTGCACACAGTAAGTATCCCTCACACTTGGTCAGGGTTATCCTGTTTACATCAGTGTCTTCCTCACCCTTATGCCGTTTGCCACTATGCAAATGTGTGCAATATATTCTCCCGCTTATTCGTGTCGGGACACGTGCATCATGGGAAGGTGTTTTATCCTGGATAGTAGGTTATGCATGACCACTTAGGTCTGGACAGTGTCATGGACCTCTACTTCACATTCCGACTTGTGTCCAGATATCTACAGCATTGGACATCTTACCGTCATACCCATTCTACTATTTACACAAGTTAGGTATCCAGTGAGGGATATCCCAAAAATTGAACAAGACCGAAACAAGACCAATATCGAAGATTCTTTTGGCTTTATGAGAACGTGCAGGGGGTTTTACATGCAGGGGATACATGGTTTGCAATCCTGAAACTGCCTAGGGTGACAATACCTACTACATATGCGTAGGGGTCACTATGTGCAGCTGTGTCTGCAACGAACCAGTAGGCCAAGTACGGCTGGATTTGGTGGACGTTCTGTTACGGGGGTGGGTTGTGTGATGTGGAGGGTATGCTGGGTAGCCCATTATGCAGCCAGGTGCGTTGCATTTGTTATGGCCAGTTCCATCAGGACCAACCTGTGGGTATGTGACAGTAACATATCTATACATTTGGATCGCACATTTCCATATACATATGTTTGAGGGATTGTGTTCTACACTATGGCCTGCCTGCTTGTCTTGCAGCTGTTTCTCCATGTGTTTGTGTTTATGTCCACTTCACCCGCTGCCCCCTCCTATACTTCTGGTTAACCTTTTCTGCATACGACACAGTATCGCCTTTGCGGATTTTACCATTACCCATCCACCTCTCACACGTAAATTCCTCACACCCGATAGCTCACTACTTTGGTTGTTGGGCCATGACACGGCCAGAGTAGCACATTGACTACCCTACAGGTGTCGGGTACCTTTATGGTTGTGTGGACTACCCTGCCATGTCTGCTTTCTATGTGCTATACCTCACGCACATAGGTACACAGCCATACTTCACTTTCATTACTTGGTTGGTATACCCGGGTACTACCCATTCGGCTGTGTCACATACAAGTTTGGCTTCTACCGCTGACTTCTGGGTTTTGCAAACCTGTTGTACTCATTGGGAGGATGGCACCTTTTCCTATGTCCATGCTATTCCTTCCACATATCTGACTGTTGTGGACAATGCCTCCCCACAGTCAACGGTACTGTTTCCACTTTTTCAATTGGCCACAGTGTAACATTTGCAGTGAACACAGCGCATTTTACACGCCGACAAATACCCACGGTCAGTTCGGCAGATAGAACTTACAACTCTTGCCTATATCTAAGCTTTAGTCTTGTGGCATGTCAGTGGCTTATTCTGTTTCTTATGACATTTATGTACTATACGTGCAGAGAACAACTGCTTAATGCGACTATTACATGACATCTGAGGGATAATTATGTCCTATAATCTCTGCACATTTGCCATGTTTACAAGTTTGTGTCAGGACACATCTGCCCACAGAGGTACTGTCGCTCGCAAAGTGGGACAGGTGGTATTCTTAGTCGACGGTACGGATCATACTGTTCCTTTCGGCCTACATGTATCCTTATTGTTGTAGCTGTTTCTATGCTCCTGATTCCTTTACATGTGTATTCTATTCCCTATCACATTTGTTATGTGGAATACGGACATACCTTTTGTATGTGACTATTACATCCCTTGTGGGATATGATTCGGACATACAGTCACTACATATATCTACATTTCTCCTCATGTATTTTGTTATGGACACATCTTCATAGCTATGTACCCTCCCTCACATTATGGGTCAGCTGCTGACCCTCTCCATTGGGCTGAACGTACCTCCTGGCGACGCCCTAACATATGATACATTTTACTTCCACATGGTATAGCTATCAACACTACGTTGGACTACGGGCACACGGTTTTTCTGTCATTTGTTCAAGGGTTGGGACCCATTATTCCCTACCGAGCATTTGTGTTTGCTTCTTCATTTTCTGTTCGCAGGGACTATCTTGCATGCTTTGTATACGGTTCAGTCTCCACGGATAGTGATACGTGTGATTACTACTGCAGGCAGAATATAATATTCAGCAGTTTAGGCTGCTCATCGACAGCTGACATTGACACGCCTCCCTCCACAACTTCGTTACGCCCCATGCACTCACGCACGTTTCCTATGCACGTGTCTGTGGCAGCTGCATGCCTTCATTAATATGCATTTGGCGCTACTCCTCCATATATACGCCGCACGGCCGGCGCAAGCCTTACGCCTGCCTTGCGCTGAGCTTCATGAATCCGGGGGACTATCTAAACAAGACCATTAAATACAGAGAACTGTAGCAAATAGGAGAATAATATGCTAGCAAGACAAATTAAAAGCTATGTAATACAGGTGGAATACCCCACTTTAAAAAATAACATCAGGTGATTTGTTGGAGAAATCATAATACAATAGTGGTGTGGGTAGTTTTGATTATACTGAATACTTTGTTGGTGCATGTAGGATCACTGCCAGTGTCTACATCACCAACATTTTGATGTTGTGATATTAATGAAAAAAGATTAGAGACTAAAACCAGGACAACAAAAACACGCTACGACATTCAGTTTTTCAAGTAATGAAGCAGTTTTCATATGACAGATTAATCTTTAACAAAAAAAGCAGTTTTTCACCTAATTTGCCATTG
>NC_056744.1:1552261750-1552289075 GCF_019279795.1 Protopterus annectens | reverse complement strand
CGTTTTATGTTAAACGTGTAAATAAATTTTGAAAAATGATTGTAATGAGTTAAATTTTTTTATGAAAATGAGCGTTTTTTTTCATATTTCTCCACCGTCCCTGATTTTTGCTGACATTTTAGCCATTGTTAATAATTAAGAGTCCTTTTACTTCAGAAACGGATTAGTAATTCACATTCTCTTGTTCTGTCAATGCCCCCAGTTAATAGAACTAATATTTTAAAAGTGTCCCTGATTATTTTTGGATTTGTCCCTGATTCGTTGAGAGCTATACGCGGAGTTGAAACCATTTGCAGTATTGAAACGATAATTCAACTTCTTTTTCATACCCCACTGGGTTGGCAACTCGGCGCGTAAAAATCTACTGCCAATCGTTATCGGACCGGAGTTCCGCTGTGGCGACCCCCTAACCAGGAAAAGCCGAAAGACAACAACAACTGAAACCTAAGAAAAAAAACAAACAAATATTAACTACCTCACAAAACATCCCACAATATTCTGTGTGAGAAGGGCAGCTACTTAGTTACATTATGTTGTCTTGATTATGCTATTTCTGGGTAACCTGGCATTTAGCACCTCGCACAAACAAGGCTAACAAAGTAAATATATACCACACAACCAAGGCTACCAAACAAAGTAAATATATACCGTGTTAATTTAGTTCTATTTGAGCTAGCGACAAATATTTTCGAATGATTTCACCATCATACTAGGTGACTTCAATTACCCTAATATAGACTGGGAACACTACTCAAGCCCAAACACCCTAGCCCAAAAGTTCCTGGAATTCATAAACTCAAATGCCATGGAACAACTAGTCACCATCCCCACAAGAGGAGATAACATACTTGATCTCATCATCACGAACATGGGAGCACAATGTTCAACACCGGAAGTATACCCCTCACTGGTGAGATCAGATCACAAACTAATCTCGCTGGAGGTCCTCATCCCACCCCACCTGAAATAAAAAAGACCACAGTAAAGAACTTCTCAAAAGCCGACTTCACACTTCTAAAGACTAGTGTGGTCTCCTTTCAGGCCCCGAGCCGGCGGAAAACAATACTCAAGCCGCTGAATCACTTACAAATGCCTTCTACCAGCACCTGCAGGACTGCATGGATAAGGCAATCCCAAGCAAAACAAAGACTCTTTGTACCAAAGGCAAGCGTCCAGTCTGGTGGACCCCAGCCATAAACAAACTCTACAACAAAAGGAGGAAGCTACTACAAGATAGAGCAAAATCCTTAAAAGGTAAGACACCCTTGATCACTATAAGTAAAAACTAAGAGCTCTCATAAAATCATCCAAAGCAAATTTCGAGAGAAAAATAGCTAAAGACTCAAAAGACAATCATAAGGCCTTCTTTAGCTATGTTAGAAACCTAGGAGGAAACTCCCAGATATGCTCAGAACTAGTTCAAAATGATGTGAAGATTACTGATCCTACAGACATTGCCAACATACTGGCTGACAGGTTCAGTGCAAACTCCCCAAAAGGAGAGATATCTATACCAAATGAGTGCATCCCCCAAACATCTCCAGCGCCCAAGTGAGAACTGCTCTCTCCAAAGCAAAAACACAGCATCCATGGGACCTGATGGTGTCCCCGGCTGTGTGCTCCACGAACTCAATGAGGAATTAAACCCACAGCTAGGACAGCTGTTTAATCAAAGTCTTACCTCTGGATACGTACCCAGGAGGTGGCGCACTGAAAGTGTGGTCCCACTTCACAAAGGTGGTGCCTCCACAGCCCCTGGAAATTACCGCCCATTAGCTTGACAAGCCTTATCTGCAAAGCCATGGAGAGGATCATAATGGACCTCATAAATAAAGACATAGGGAATTTGCAGACTTTGGATCCAACCCAGTTTGGCTTTGTCAAAGGCAGATCATGCCTTTTAAACTTGGTTGACTTTTTCGAAACAGTCACCAAAGCCATTGATGAGGGAAAGGCAGTCCATACAGCCTACCTCGATCTGGCTAAGGCCTTCGATACAATACCCCACTCGGGTATCATTGAAAAACTCATCAGCTTAAATGTTAACCCATACATCACAAGATGGGTTGCAAACTGGCTGAGTGACAGAACCCACAGGGTCAGAGTTGTTGGCGCCATGTCAGACTCAAAGCCTGTCACAAGTGGTGTCCCACAGGGTTCAGTCCTGGGCCCACTCTTGTTTGGCATCTACTTTTCCAAGTACAAGCAAACACAGGAGGGTTATGGCTGACAAAGTTTGCAGATGACTGCAAACTGGGCCATAGTAGAAAACACATCTGACACAGATATCCTTCAGAAGGGTCTCACAGAAGCGGATAACTGGTGCCAGAGCCACGGCCTAAAGTTAAATGCCAAAAATGCATAGTCATACCCTTCGGGAAAAACAAGGTTACCCCTAGCTACCAAATAGGTGGCAATCCACTGAGCACAGAAGAAGTTATCAGGGACCTGGGGACCCAGGTTGATAGTAGTCTGTCATTCGACACCCATGTAGCTAAAGTAGTTAGGAAGACCTTCTACATTGCCCACCTTATCATGAAGGGATTCTCATCTAGATCAAGGGAGGTCATAGTCTCCTTTACTCATCACTCATCAGACCAATGATTGAGTACAATGCCCCATTCGGAATGTATCTGACCCGACACTTGCAGCAGCTGGAGAGGCCACAAAAGTTCCTCACCAAAAGGATAAAGGGTCTCAAAAATCTGTCCTATGCTGCCCGACTGAAAGAACTCCAGCTCTATTCAGTCGCCACTGCTCAGAGGTGACCTTTGCCTAACATACAAGGCCATGTCAAACCCAGATTTGATGAATATGCTTCACCTCAAAAAATCTAGATCTATCAGAGCCACAAGGGCGGGAGACTTAAACCTCGACACGGCTATTAATAGGACGTGCTGGAGGGATAGATTCATCACCCAAAGACTCCCTATGCTGTGGAACAAAATCCCGGTACATGTGAGGCAGAGCACCTCGCTGGCCTTGTTCAAGAGAAATCTTGACCAATGGATGGGAGATCGCAGATATACCCCAGGGATTACCTCAGTGTCACTGCTCGACAGAGGCACAGCAAAATAATGGGTATAGTTCCCCATACTAAAGGGGTGGCGTAAGCCACAAAACGATGGGCTATGCTTATAAATGCCCTCGGGCAGATAGCCTAGTATGAACCTATGAACCTAAATGGTTTCCGTGACTAACCAATTCCGCACGAATAATGGACGTATATTCATGCGGATGAGAACCACATACAATTGTTTATTCATTACTACAGATAGACGTCAACCAGCTGTTTGGGCGGCACTTGCTGCTGCGCATCTGGCGAGCCAATACGCTACAACATCGCCCAACTTGCTAAGTTAGTAAGACCAACATTTAAATTGTCCTTGTCTTTGGGCCCCATCCTTTATTTAATGCATGCTAATACAAACCCTGTTATGCTATCAGCTTTCTAAGTAATACCGCCATTTAAAAACTGTCCTTGTTTTGGGGCTTCATATCCTTTATTTAATTCATGCCAATATACTGATAGACTCTGAATTCATGTTATCAGTAGTATAAAAGCATTCCTGGTGTATTGTATGTGTGAACCACGCCCCTTACGGTCGTTAGTCACGTGGAAAACGCCCACACCTGCTCAGTAACCCCTAATCTTTCTTTGATTAAACCGCAGGGACTAGTGTATCTGTTTAGAGACCTGCAACAAGGCATCATATAGTTGTGCGGTATATATTTACTTTGTTAGCCTTGGTTGTGCGAGGTGCTAAATGCCAGGTTACCCATAGCATAATCACGACATCATAATGTGACTAAGTAGCTGATCTTCTCACACAGAATATTGTGGGATGTTTTGTGAGGTAGTTAATATTTGTTTTTTCTTTAGGTTTCAGTGGGGTAAGAAAAAGAAGTTGAATTGTAAAAATTTAATTCGCTTAATGCTTATTTGGGGTTTGTCGTTTCAATACTGCAAATGGTTTCAACCAATCAGGGACAAATTCAAAAATAATCAGGGGCACTTTTAAAATATTAGTTCTATTAACTTGGGACATTGGCAGAACAAGAGAATGTGAATTATTAATCCGTTTCTGAAATAAAAGGACTCTTAATTATTGCCATTATTAATTAAGTATAATTCACTACATTTTCTCAAAAGTCACCAGTTTTAAGAGGAGCAGGGATAAAATATCAGCAAAAATCAGGTACAGTTGAAAAATATACAAACAACACTGAGTAGACTATTTCCCTAAAAAAAAAACTCGCTACTATTTAATTAGTTTTCAAAACTCTTTTATACGTTTAACATGAAACACTAACAAAAAAAATTAAAAGAAAATAAACATTTCTTAGAAAGCAGCTTCTTATTTATATTGTGGTGAGCCAGTTCAGTACAACAAAGCTCTTAGCAGCGAGAGAGTGAATGGGTGTAAAACACTTTTTAAAACTAAAAAATGACAAGGAATGCAAATTGTGATTTAATTACCCAGAATGCAGCGCTGTGATACTCATAGTTCTCCTTTTTTCAGTATGTTAAGATGGAATTTAAAACGATACAGTTATTAAATCACACATTTGAGTGCCTCTCTTCTTTTCTTAATAAAACCTGGGACCCTGTTTTTGTTACCACAATATTAATTGCAATCTTAGTCTTTAAAATGAAGTAATGAAAACTATTATTTGTCTTTCGTAAAATGTTTTGAGCATAAAATAAAATTTTTGTTGTCTTCTTGAAGGAAGTGCTTCCTAATGCATGAGACTTTGATATGTATAAAATAGTTTTATTTTTGTTTTGAAATACAGGTTGGAAGTAGTACAGTTAGTAGTTTACATAGTAAATCAGTGCATGCTAGACTATCTGCTCAAGGGAAATAAGTATGAAAATGGTGATTGTAGGTTTGGAAGAAAACTGCCTGATTCTAAAAGTAAAAACGTTAACCCGCATCTGCATCCTACAAAAGGCCCGTAAGGAAGGCACTTCCTTATTTATCCATATTGTATTAGACACACAACCTCTCCGGCATTTTTGCGCCGAAGTGGGCGTGGCGAAAGTGATTGACATGGCAAGGGTTGTGACGTTGACAATCCCTGCAGATTTGCCAGTGTCATTCTGAATATTCATAGTAAATACCACTTTATTCACACGTACAACCGGGAAAAGCCCGAAAGACAAACAACAACCATACCTCATTACTAGGGCTGCCACCTTTTCAAATGTCTAAAGTGGGACATTTTTGGTACAGACATCAGATTTTACAGGCCGACACATACCCACGGCCAGTACAAAGGATAGAACTTAACTTTTTTGCCTAAATAAAAGTTTATTCTTGTAGCATTTTAGTTGCTTATTCTGTTTCTTATGACATTTAGGTATTTCAGATACAGAATAACTTTTTTATGCCACTATTACATAAAATATAGGAAATCATTTTTGTCCTAAAACCTCAGGACATTTGCCATTTTTACAATTTTTTGTCAGGACACAACTGCCCAAAGAGAGACTGGAAGTCCCACGCAAAGTGGGACAGGTGGTAACCCTACTCATTACAAGAAACGTACCTCATTTCAGGTCTTAAAAAGTTCATGTCCCTCGAAGTTCCTCATTGAAACAGTCTGTCACACATTCACTGTTAGGAATTTTTTAAAGTGAAATCTATGGTAAATAGAAATTCATCATATTAATTTATTAAACTCATATTAATTTATTAATATTAATCATATTAATTTATTAATCTCACTAAATCTCCTCTAACTTAAGTCTTTTCCTAACTACTATGTATAAATGGATATGTCTATACAAATTAATATTATTACATTTTTGCACACTGTATCTAGCTGTACATTTTTGCTTTTTTACCTTATTGTTACCTTTGAGTGTATGTGTGAATATATGTTTGTATGTATGTAAAATGTATTTTTGGAGCTTTTCTCCCCAGGACTCCATTGAAAACGGGTTCCTTGTGGCCCAATGGACTATCCTGGTAAACCAACTGCAATAAATAAATAAATAAATAAACAATCTTCTTTATAAGTAGAACCAGCACATTTTAACCATCCTATGACCTTCCTAGTTGAAGTTGTTAGTAAGCCATTAGTATGTGTTCCACATTTTGCCCATTTGTTCCACATTATGAAGGCGAGTGTTCCTCATTTTGGAGATGGAAGGTTGAGAGCTATGAGTCAGGTACAGAAACTTTTAGTTATGTACTATGGGTGAAAATGTGTGTTTTATGCATTGTCTGATGAAGGAGTGACGAAACGTTTGAAGTGTGTTACACTGCGTATTGGATTTGTTGCTGCTGCTTTTGGACTTCTGTTTTAGCCCAATAAATTGTTTGCATCTTCGTTGTTTCACTTGGTGCTTTGTTCCTGTTTATTAGTACTGCCAGCACCTTCCTTTGAACTTGGTTTTTGTTTCTTACATGGAGGATTCAACGAGGAGTGTAAACGAGACTGAGGGCAGGAGAAATGAAATTGGTGAGATTCGTAAGCTTATCGGACAGCTTACGCAGTTGGTTGGTCTTCTGACGCCTGTCAGCCAATCGGTGGCGACGCTTTTAAGCTCCATTACACTGCCAGGTAACCAGGAAGCATTGGCGCGTATAGCTTCGAATGAAGATACGCCTTTACAGAATGAGAACTGTACTAATGGTGCTAACTACGGAAACGAGCACGAGGAGTCTAATTTGGATTTATTAAATGATTTTCCAAGGTTTTCTTTCGACGAGACACAGGACAGGCGTCCTAGGGAACAGCGACTTTGTAACAGTAGACCTAAAGATTCAGCCCATGTTTCTGGGGCTGAACAAGGTACTGAAAAACTTTTTTCTGACGTGGTTAATGTCAAGTTTGACTTTGCAAATAACAGAAAAGTGCCGACTGCCACAGGCACTTATAGTCAAAAGTTGAATGACCTACATTATTATTTACACAAGCTTAAAATGTTGGAAATGGATAATGCTTACCTTAAACACTGTTTAAAACTTGAAATTGTGCCTAAAGGTTTAAGGGTAAGCAAATACCCAAATAATGTGTATGAGGGAACTGATTTTTATAAGAATTTAATTAAAGCTTTTGATAACTGTGGATTTGCAATAATGCAGGCTATAATTTTAAATAATGAATGTGAAATGGGAAAGCTGTCTAATATTGTAGAAGATGTAAACAAGGCTGTTATTAATGACCTTATGTTCACAGTTACTGAACAAAAAGACAGATATAAGAGGTTATTAAAAGATATTGAATCACAGTGTATTGAAGTGCAACATAGAAAAGTTAATAAAATAGACAGGGATATACATGAGTACAAAACTATGATACAATACCCTAAACCAAAATTTTGGGGTAGAAAGGTGAATTTTAATTCATACAATGTCCCTAATGTTCCTGCTGGGCAGATTAATTCCTCACAAGTAGATGAAGTTATTGATCTTGATGAGTTTCCCCCTTTACGTAGATCAGAAAGGTTAATGCAAAAGGAGCCGGTGAACTACAACCCAAAAAACTACAAAGGGAGGGGGGGACACTCAACCTGGAGGCAGGAACAGTGGAACCTATATTAGATATTATAAACAATGGAAAGAAATGGACTTGTAATGATTTTAATATATTCAATTATTCCAATACTACACTCACAAGGGCCCATTTTGACCTTTTTTCAAAAGGTTTTGGTTTTATACCACAAAGAAAGACAAATATGTTTAAGCTTTTGGTTGATATTAAATTATTTATCCGTAAGAAAAATTTAGAATTGTTTTTCAAGGACAAGTGTAACATGGAAACAGGGGATGTACTCAGACGAAAGAGTACCTTTAACCCCCCACTACATCCTCAGTTAAAAAATTTTGAGATGAATATTGAACAAGAATTAAGGAAATCCTTGAATAAACACTATGTTTGTCCTAATCTTACACAAAGTGAAGAAGAAATTCTTAGGAATTTAGGGAAAGACAAGTATACTAGAGTTATGAAACCTGACAAGGGTGGGGGTGTTGTTTTCATGGACCGTATTGTATATGATGGGAAGATGTCTAGTATTCTCAATGACACAGACAAATATAGTAGGACTTCTTTGAATGAAATACACATAGCGTACCACAGAATAAGAGGTGTATTGCAAGATTTACTACTAGAAGGATCTATTGATTTAAAAACTTTTAATTTTTTGAATGTCCCAAAACCAAAAATACCTTCAATTTTTGGGATTCCGAAAGTACATAAGGACATCAATGACCCACCATTAAGAGTTGTGGTTTCTTCGGAAGGTTCCATAACGGCACCCCTAGCAAAGTATATTGATGTCAAAATTAAACAGCTGGTTAATGATAACCAAAATATTTTAAAAGATTCATGGGATTTTCTAAGAAAGATTAAGAATTTCCTACATAAAGAAACTTCTGGGTTTGGTACTCTGGATGTGATTGATCTATTCACAAGCATTCCCCATGAAGTGGGATTAGCATGGTTTGAAGAAATGTTGATACCTTTCAAGAATATTTCTCAAAATGATTTTAGAACTATTTTAGTCCTTATGGAAGTAGTTCTGAAAAACAATTTTTTGTTTTTTGAAGGTGAATACTACAGGCAAATGAAGGGAGTGGCCATGGGAGCTCATTGTGCACCCACTTATGCAAACATTATAATGGCATATTGGGAGAATAATTATATTCTAATCCCGCGGTTTAAAGACATGTGGACCCTGTACTGTAGATTTCTGGACGATTTGTGTTTTTTTTGGAAAGGTACCAAAGAGGACTATGACACTTTTGTAGAATATGTTAATGGGACAACTAATTTTCTTAAATTTACAATGAATTTTGATACACGGCAAGTGGTTTATTTGGATGTCAATATTATTAAAACCGATGACAAGTTTGTTTCCAAGGTACATAGAAAGGAGACGTTTTCAAACACATACCTGCATTTTACTAGTTCTCACCCTTTTCATCAGAAAAAGAGTGTCTTGAAAGGGCAATTGGTAAGAATTTGCAGGATGACTTCTGATGATGGGATGTTCACATCAGAATGTGACATTTTGAGAAGTATGTTCACAAAAAGAGGTTACCCAAAGGAATTGTTTGATACTATATTGCATGATGTTCTTGATGGGAGAAAGACCAGATTTGAACCTATTTTGGGTAAAGATGAAACACTAGTGTCATCGGATATTTCCCAGGAAAATGACTTTGTATCTGGCCTTATCACCACCTATGATGGGCAATCGAATATAGTAAAGAAAACGTTTGAAAAGGAATGGAAAAATTTTGCCAAAGTATCAGAACTTAGTCACATTTTTCAAAATGAGATAAAATTTATTTATAGGAAGGGTAATAATATTAAAGGTATTATTGAGAGTGGTGCTAGTGGATTGACCAATAAAAGTAAGAAAAAAGCGGGGGTCTTTAAATGTGGTGCTTGTAGGTATTGTGCACATTTAAAAATTGGAAACAGCTGTTTCTTAGAAGCCAGGAAGAAAACACTTACGTTAAATGCCTTTGTAAATTGCAACACAAAAGGGATTGTTTATGTTGCTTTATGTAAAAAATGCGAGGCATTTTATGTTGGAAAAAGTGAAAGGATGATAAATCAAAGGATTTATGAACATTTATATGATATCAGAACATCTTGTACCAACAATTCTCTGTATAAACATACATTAGTTTGTAAAGAATCTAGTTTTGAATTTTTTGTAGTGGAGGTTGTGCCTATTGACCCTAGAGGGGGCATGTGGGAAACACTACTAGAATACAGAGAATTGTACTGGCAAATAACTTTGGAATCAAATAAACATCCGGGTATCAATGATATGGTGTCTCTGGCACCAGTTTTAAAACTAAGAGCAGCTAAATTATAATACAGTTTAACATTTATTATAAATTATCTATGAATACAAGGATAGTAGTGCAATATCATTTTGTACCAGTAGAGTGTAGTATTGTTTTCTAACATTTTAAATATTTTAAATATTTTAAACATATATTAAATACATTTTAAATGGATTTTATTCATATTTATATTTATGTTATTTATTGATCTATTATAAATGTATTTATCAAAGTATTTATACATATTTAATTTACTAAGATATGACATGTATCATTATTTTAAAAACCTGTTTTGCACTTTTTTATGCACTATTTCATGTGGTTTGATATAAGATTTGACTAATTAATTCAGCTTGATGATTGGTGTATTTGAAATAGTAATTGTATTTAAACAATGGACTTATGGGTGAAAATGTGTGTTTTATGCATTGTCTGATGAAGGAGTGACGAAACGTTTGAAGTGTGTTACACTGCGTATTGGATTTGTTGCTGCTGCTTTTGGACTTCTGTTTTAGCCCAATAAATTGTTTGCATCTTCGTTGTTTCACTTGGTGCTTTGTTCCTGTTTATTAACTACTATGTATAAATGGATATGTCTATACAAATTAATATTATTACATTTTTGCACACTGTATCTAGCTGTACATTTTTGCTTTTTTACCTTATTGTTACCTTTGAGTGTATGTGTGAATATATGTTTGTATGTATGTAAAATGTATTTTTGGAGCTTTTCTCCCCAGGACTCCATTGAAAACGGGTTCCTTGTGGCCCAATGGACTATCCTGGTAAACCAACTGCAATAAATAAATAAATAAATAAACAATCTTCTTTATAAGTAGAACCAGCACATTTTAACCATCCTATGACCTTCCTAGTTGAAGTTGTTAGTAAGCCATTAGTATGTGTTCCACATTTTGCCCATTTGTTCCACATTATGAAGGCGAGTGTTCCTCATTTTGGAGATGGAAGGTTGAGAGCTATGAGTCAGGTACAGAAACTTTTAGTTATGTACTTACCATAACAATAGACGTATGCGATCCATCTCGCCTACATTCGTAACTGATGGGCTCGGAGCCGAGAAACGGCTCCGACTCGGCCGATAAACTACCATAAAGTCTCTGATTGGCTGGGCCAGCCCCTCTATCCCAGGATGCACCACACCCAAGCCCCCAGATCTTGTTTGCCCCACACAAACTCTTCCTCACATGCACTCAACTCACGGAGATACGTGATCCAGAGAGAAGAAGTTAGACCTTCAGTGGAAACCCCAAAAGTGTTTCCTCCAGATCCTTCAGGTAGGGGGCAGGAGGGGGGGTATATACGAATGTAGGCGAGATGGATCGCATACATCTATCGTTATGGTAAGTACATAACTAAAAAATGTAGTGTGATCCTATCTCGCCTACATTCGTAACTGATGGGACCGCGTCCCTAGCATCTATATCCTGGGAGGCTCACTGGAAAAAACACTCCTGAGTACTGTGGAACCAAAAGACGCCCGACCTCTGGATGCCAAGTCTAATTTGTAATGAGAAACAAAGGTGTGTGGAGAAGACCAAGTGGCAGCAGCACAAATTTCATCCACAGACAGTCTGGAGTGGAAAGCTGTTGAAGTTGCCATGGCCCTAGTAGAATGAGCTCTAACTGGGAATGGAAGGGACCTTCCTGTTGATGAATAAATGAAGGACACGCAATCCCTGATCCATCTGGCGATCGTGGCCTTAGTGACTGGTTTGACAATTTTGTTATCTGCAAATGCAACAAATAGTTGATCTAATTTTCTGTCCTGCTGCATCCTATCCAAATAGAAACGTAATTGTCTATGCACATCCAACTGGTGAAATCTGTATTCTGCATTGTTGGAAAAATCAGGAAAGAAGACTGGAAGCTCAATAGATTGTTGAAGGTGAAGAGCAGAAGAAACCTTAAGGAGAAAGGATGGATTTAATCTCAGGGAAACTCTGTCCCTATTGAAAATGAGATAAGGAGGCTTGGCAGAAAGGGCTTGAAGTTCTGAAACCCTTCTGGCCGAAGTAATAGCTACCAAAAATGCGGTCTTCCATGACAAGAATTTTTTCGCACAAGTTGTTGCTGGTTCGAAAGGAGGGGACGTCAAGGCACCAAGGACCACATTCAAATCCCATGGCAAAACTGGATGCGATATAGGGGGATGAAGCAACCACGCTCCTTTAAGAAAGGCCTTACACAATTTGTGACTCGTGAGTGAAGGATCAAAGGCAACATGGCAATTGGAAATTGCTGCTAATTGTACCTTCAGCATAGAAACGGCAGAACCTTGGCTAAAAAGAGAAGCCAAAAAATCCAGAACCGTGGAAACAGGGGCTGTCAGAGGATCAAGGTTATGCCGCTGGGCCCAAATAGCAAATCTCTTCCATTTGCTAAAGTAAATACCCTTGGTAGAAGGCTTATGCGAAGAGGAGAATATTCGAACCACCTCAGGCGAAAAAGCCTGTTGCCTGACTAAGGTTGGAAGTGGAGCAGCCAAGCCGCCAGTTTGAGAGTCCGTAAAGATGGATGGGCCTGCCCCGACTGATGAGTCAGGAGGTCCGTAATCGGATTCAGGATCCAGGGGCTGTCCACCGCACACTTCCGCAGGAATGGAAACCACACTTGACGGGGCCAGAATGGGGCTATCAGGATTATGGTGCTTCCCAGACAGATCGCCTTCTGAATCAGTCTGGGCAGTAGAGGAAGTGGAGGGAAGGCATAGAGTAGACCGGAGGGCCATTTGTGAACCAGTGAATCCCTGGGTTCTTCCCCTTGAGCAGGGATCAAGGAGAAGTAGTTGTTGCACTTCGCATTCAGCAGACTGGCGAACAGGTCGCAGCAAGGCAACCCCCACCGGGCGAAGATCCGATCCGCCACTTGATCATTCAGGGACCATTCGTGGGGCATCAGGATGTCCCTACTCAGCCTGTCTGCTATAACATTGGATTTCCCAGGAATGTGAGTTGCCACTAGAAACCTCTGGGAAGCAATCACCCATTCCCACACTCTCATGGCTTCTCTGCAAAGGGGGTAAGTCCTGGTCCCTCCCTGTTTGTTGAGGTACCAAACCACTGACATATTGTCTGAAAGAATTGCAGTCATCCCCAGTGGGAGAGAGCTGTGTAGTGCCTGCAACACTAGAAGCACCGCTCTCATTTCCAGGACATTGATATGTAGACAAGTCTCATGATCTTGCCAAGTGCCTTGGACAGTCCTGCCCAGATAATGCCCCCCCACCCTATCTGGGAGGCATCCGTGGTCACCGTGGCAACAGGGGATGGAGGGTAGAAGGATTTGCCCAGGTTCAGGTTGGAGGAGAGAAGCCACCAGTGAAGATCCCACCGACACGAGTCCGTAATAATCATCTGGTGGGACAACAGAAGTTCCTGGAAGGACCATTGGCTCGATAGGAGCCACTGTAGAATCCACATGTGCAGTCTAGCAAGCGGAACTAATAGAATAGAGGCCGCCATGGATCCTAAGAGTTGAAGGACTAACCTGGCCGGAGCTTTCCGACGGGGCAATAGGTCCTTGACTTGGTTCTGTAAAATCCTTATCCTTTCTGTTGGGAGGTAGGCTCGCATTTCTATAGAGTCTAGCTCTGCGCCTATAAAGGCAACACGCTGTGATGGCAGCAATACAGACTTTTCCCAGTTGAATGTTATGCCTAGCTACTGACCCAATTCGATGGTAGTAGTCACAGCATGAGTGAGTAGATGCTTGGTGGGAGCAGTGAGGAGCCAGTCGTCTAGATACGGAAACACCTGGAATCCAAGATGCCTCAGGTGAGCCGTTACCACTGCCAGGCACTTGGTAAACACCCTGAGGGCTGTGGTGAGACTAAAGGGCAGGGCTCGAAACTGGTAGTGACTGGTTCCCAGGCAGAAGTGTAAATGAGTCCTGGATGCCTTGTCTAGCTTGATGTGATAATAGGTGTCCTTGAGATCGATGGAGCACATCCAAACTCCTTCTTCAAGCAATGGAAAAATGGATTGTAGCATGACCATCCGGAACATGGACTTCTTTACGAAGCGGTTGAGACGGCTGAGATCCAGGATAGGTCTCAAGTCCCCTGTTCTTTTTGGCACCAAAAATATTCTTGAGTAAGTTCCTAATCTGGCCTGGCCTTCGGGGACTGGCTGGATGACTCCTTTTTCCAGCAGCTTTACCATTTCTGTAGCTGCTTGAACCCTTTGACTGTGGGGAACGTCCGGGATTTTCCTGGGAGGGGGAGGATGAATAAACCGGATGGTGTAACCTCCGGCGATGATCCGGAGCACCCACTGATCCTGAGTGATGGACTCCCAGGCTTTCAGGTGCTCCGAAAATCGACCCCCGACTGGCTCCAGAGATGCACATTCGGGCTGTCCCTCAGGGACGTTGGAAGGATGAGCCGCAAAAGGATTTGTGGGTCTCCTGTGTTGCGGGGGCCTCCGCCGCCTCTAGGGCGATGTCTTCCAGAATAATTCCCCCCTCCCCTGCCTCTGGAGAGGGGGCTTACCTTGATGAGCCGGGAAAGACCTTTGCGATTTCTTGAACCACATCTTTCCTCCCCTCTGAGCCTTGGGATAAGGTCTCGTGGGAAGTGAAAAACGGGCTCCGACGGCAAACAAGCTCTTGCCCTCCTGCTCGCATCTAGTGAGGGTGTCCTTCACCTTGGGTCCAAAGAGGGAGGACCCATCAAAGGGGGCGTCTGTGAAAGAAGACTTGAACGCCTCCACAAAATGACACAAGCGCATCCAAACCTGCCTCCTTAGGGCTACGCCTGAACTCGCTGCTCTACCCGCCCCATTGGCCGCATATGAAATGAGTCTCATGGACGAGTTAATGACGGGTGACAGGGTCGACAGCTGGGCTTTGACAGACTGAGCCAATGCCTCAGGCACATGTCCCGACAGGGTATCTCCCAACTCCTTCACGAGATCCCTTTGTAGTCTTGTGAAATAGCACAAATAATTCAGTGACCGCAGGGTAAAGGTTGCTGAAGATAGGGTACGCTTCCCATACCTATCCATGCTCCTAGACTCCTTGTTAGGGGGATGGATAGACGTCGAAGCCTCTGCCACATCCTGTTGAGTGGCAGATGCCACCACCATAGCATCTACCGGAACTCCCTTAGTGAGAAATTGCTTATCGGGGGGTGCAGGCAAGAATTTATTGGGGCGAGTGGGGACAGGCTCCACAGAGTCAGGGTTTTCCCACACCCTTCGACAAATAATGTCCAGTAACTCGTCGAAGGGTGGAGATACCCAGGAGGTGGAGGGCTGGGCTCCGAAGGCCTTGAGGAACACCGACTCTTCCGCGGAAGGGGTCTTGGAAGGCCAGTCGCCCCTCTGTCTCAAGATCTCTAGTATGTCCAAGAACGAGACATCATCAGAGGACGACTTAGGGGATCCTTCCGCATCATCCAGATCGGTGTCTGAGGTGATGGATTCATCTGGGGAATCCACGTGCTTCATCTTACACATCTTTTTCCTAGGGGTCTCCTCAGACAAGGACTCTGAAGGCCCTTCGGAAACTGGGGGACCACAGAAGGAGGTATCCTCAGGCCTGGGAGCCCCGCTGTCCGAGGACAGGTGTGCAACAGAGGCTGCAGTCATCACCAGGGAAGGAGCTACAGATTCCAGAGAAGTAACTAGGGGCTTTGCCAGTGCACTCCTCATGGCCTCGAGGGCGGGTCCACCAGAGTCTGCTGAAAGACCCACCTCCGAGGCCCTGACCATAGTCGGGGCTCCCCTCGCCAAAGCACCACGAGGGAGACTCAGAGCTAAAACCAGAGGCCCTGATGACTCCCCATCAGGCCCGACCGAAGAGCCACTAGTCTCAGGACCTGTTGAAAGTATCGAGAAGGTCGGAGCAGAAGTTGGTGCTGACGGACTAGCAGTGGGTCTCAGAACCAACCCGACAACTTCCCCAGCTCCTGTAAACTCTGGCTCTGATGACCCTAAGGTTGTCAAAGGAGGAAGCAATGATACAGGCAAGGCTGGCTCCGTAGCCGACTGGGCTGGAGCCGACAGCAATTTGGAAAAGACCGGTGACTGTAGGAGCCTCTGGACAACCCTGTCCAGATCCAAATCAGAGAGCCTAGAGGATTTGGAGGAAACAGAAGGGGCTCGACAGACTGTCTCCATAGGCTCCAAAATCACCGTAGGAGTTCGGCTCCGAATCGGCTCCAACAACACCGGAGCCAAGGCAGACTCAAAAACACTGAAACTTCCTTCGGAGCCGATGAAGTAGGAGCCAAAGAAACCAATCCAGGAGCCGACCCTCTGTCTATCAGCTCCGAAGCCATAGGAGCCGAGAGGAGAGCTCCCAATTCTGAACCTCTTTCCATCGGCTCCGAAGCCCGTGGAACCGAGGAAGGGGAAGCAGAACTTGGTCTCTCATCTGTCGGCTCTGAGGGCAATGGCGCCGAAGATGAAGACATAGATTTGCCTCTTTTGGCCGGCGGATCCGACAGCTGGTCGGAGCCGATGACCTCTTCTTCTTACTACGAGGCTCTGAAGATAGAAGAACCTCTTCAAAGGAAAGTCTGATTAATCCTCCTAAAATCAGTTTATTTTTTCTCTCCTGGAGGACCCTCGAGGAGAAGGCATAGCAAACACTGAAAGACTCTTGAAAGTGCTTGGCCCCTAGACAGTAAACACAGATGTCATGGCCATCTGTGATAGACATTTTGTATCCGCATTTGGTACATTTCTTGAAGCCAGAAGGCTTATGCTCTTTCCCAGACATTCTCACAAAACACACACAGAAGGAGGAAAGGAATGAGGGTAGAGCTCTAACTTAAACGCTCTAAAGGCAGGGCTAAGGCCCTCTAAGTTAAACAGGCCTAGCCCACCAAACACCTGGAATTCACCACAGAAAGCAAACTTTAACCTAAAACCACCAATACACAGTCAGACAACAAGATAGCTATGAAAACATCTGTTTTTTGGTTAAATCTTAAGAAAAATCCCACCAAAAGCCAAATATTTGACTAAAAAATAGGGTACTTAGCCACAGCCAACTCAAGACCACGTCTTGTCTCTAAAAATGGCAAATGAGATCTAGGGGCTTGGGTGTGGTGCATCCTGTGATAGAGGGGTTGGCCCAGCCAATCAGAGACTTCATGCTAGTTTATCGGCCGAGTCGGAGCCATTTCTTGGCTCCGAGCCCATCAGTTATGAATGTAGGCAAGATATGATCGCACTTCATCAATTGTCATCATGTATGGAGTGTGCCGGTCCTTACTACTGCACATCTGGTGGGGTAGTTTTCTAATACAAACCCGGCAGGGTATATTTGTGTAACACTACCTTTTAATATAAATTAGAAATGTATTTTATGAAGTAGAAATGTCCAGAGGACTATATATAAAGCAACACTTGCAAACACGTTCTCCGCTATCGCTGGGGCTGCAATAATAAGAAAGTACCCAGATTTTGAATATTACTCATAGAAACTTAAAAAGTTGCTAGAATAACAGGATTTGTGTTAGCATGCACTTTCTGATGAAATCTGAAACGCAAATGCATGTCATGATTTAGTGACTTCAGTCCTCAGTGAGTTGCCCAAAAATTATAAACTTTACATGGAGCAGACCAAAAATTTTAGGCAAAAATCTGGACTTTCTATAAAAATCTGGGTAGTTGAAAGCTATGCTCCAGATCTGTGCGGTAATGTCTTTATTTATTCTGTGCATTAGGCCTTAATGCTATTGCAATGTATGGAGTGCTACAGTTCTCCTAAACTAAGGAGATGGCAGTCAGAATAATTTCCTTACTACTGTAGACACAATATGGTCAAAAGTCAGTCACTGCCTACATGCATTTCCAAATCTCTGACTACTGGGCTTATTCTTATGGATGTATTATCAATGTAGTAATTGGGGAGGATGTCTGTCTTACCAAAACATACTATTATGGACTTCTTGGTATAGAATTTAAGACTGTGACTTTGACACCAATAATTAGTCTGTGTCAGGCGTTCTTGGAGCATATTTATGTCTTGGGGGATTCAATGACGGCAACTAATTTGCAATCATCTGCAAACTTGATCAGCCAGAGGCTTTGACTGTAGCCATGACTTCAGAGAAATAGATGACAAACAGAGATATCCCCGGTGCTGAGCCCTGAGGCACTTTTCCAGTGACCAGTTTTTTTGTGGTAGTAGACTCCCCATTCCTAACTTCTTCAATCCTATCTCTGTAAGCCAGTTGGCTATCCAGTGGATGATGTTGAGGTTAACACCCAATTCACTGAGCTTGTTTACAATACCTGAGCTTAACTAGGCATGACCTACCCTTGACAAAACCAAACTGAGTTTGACCTAGTGTCTGTGTAGGTTCCCTGTGTCATCATTTAACATATCCATGATTATTCTTTCCATGGTTTTACATATTAGATTAGTCAGGCTTACAGGATAGTTCCTTGGGTCTGTAGATGGCCCACCCTTGTGCAGTAGGATGACTGTTGTGGTTCTCCATGTGTATGACATGATGTCTACTTGGAGGTTGTGGTTAAAATGGTGAGTCTTGTGTTCCTGACAGTTCACGTTTCATGCTATTAAGGAGGCATCTACAAATATTATCAGGGCCCATGGATGCTATGTTCTTGGCCTTGGAGAGTGCCTTGAGAACCTGTTCCCTAGTGATAATTGAGGGAGTTATGCCTGTAAGTATTTTCTGAGGTTTGTCTGGAGGAGGGGGGGGGGGTTGTTAAACTTGGAACTAAATTTGTCAGCCAGTAGATTCACTATATCTTCGGGTCCTGTACAGGCATCTCCATTTACAGTTAATTCAGTACATTGTTGTGCACTCCCTTAAAGATTGTGGATATAGATGAAGAAAGCTTTGTGATTGTCCTTGGCCTGGGAGGCTATTTTTAACTGAAATGTGGCTTTGGTAAATTTGATAAGCACCCTAAGTTGTTTGTTTAGATTGATTGGGGAGTTTTTACTTTGCTGGGCATTGCACCTTCCAATTTTCACCACGATTTTCTTCTTTCTTTTGTACAACAAAACACTTAGGTCCTCAGAGCTTATTGCCTCAGGATGCCCATACCCACCAAACTGGCTGCAAAGATAGTAGGGAAGTGCACATCCACAGCTGCAGACCCTTATTACATGATCACTAGGGGATGGTATATGAATAGGGAAGTGCATATCCACAGCTCCAGAGACTTATTACATGATCACTAGGGGATGGTATATGAGGAGACAAGAATGGAGATAACCCAGGGACTGTAGGACATGATCACTAGGGGACGGTACATGAGGAGACTAGAATGGAGATAACCCAGGGGCTGTAGGAGAAGCTGGTAGACCCGTCAATCGATGGCGGCACTGGGGTAATCCAAAAAGAATGAGGCAGAAGTGCAACCAAAAAAAAAAGTAAAACAAATAGGTTGTTAAGCAGCTCATTCACACTTCCAATAAAATCTAAATGAAGCATTACCAGCTTTTAAAGATGTGTACTTCCCATCAGTTTTCTGTGGTGGCAGTTCTCTGTGTGGTAGCAGTAAAAGTGTTATAGCTTTCAAAATGTAAAACACTTACGACCACTATGCTTTGTCCTCTAAATTTAGTACCTGGTAACTGGTAAGGCTCCATGCATTGCAAAGAATTATGATCAGGTCTGTCAAATCATAACTTGACTGTTATGTGTTTTTGAAGTGGATGCCAAGATTCACATCAAGAGCAAATTGTCTGACATTCATATTTCAAACACATAACAAACTAATTATATTTGGAGACCTGAATGTTATATCTGCATTCCTCTGCATTTTTTAGATACCTTGTTCTTAAGGCTATAACATACACTGCCTACTGTAGCCACTATAACCAGTTATGCACTGTGACATCATGTCGTCAGTAGGGTACAGTAGTGTGACTGAACAGTGTGACTGTAGATGCTTGTTTCACACTCATTTCCTGTGCTGCTCCATTGTTTCATACAGAGTGAGAGGTCCTCATGCTCAGCTAAAATACATAATGAGTACACAGTGCAATTCATCAGCATCCTATGGTAGTGTAATTTGTTTCATCTGCATAGCAGGACTGTGTGGATGTAGTATCTGCAGGTGTTTTCTGTTTTGTAAGGGGCTGCTTCTGCCTGCTTTCAACATCAACAGTCATGGTTTGGGTTGTGTGAATGAACTGGGTAGCACAATACTTTGGTGAAGGCATTATGGCTCAGGATAGCACAATGGTTTAGTGGAGGCCCTATAAATCACAACCCTTCCTTTTGGAATCCAGACATGTGTTGTGGTTGCAGTAGTACAAAATCACGCATGGTCATAATAAAATTACTGTAATCTACATGCAGTTCGTATTCCCCATCATACAATGATATCAACTCAGGTCAATACCACTAAACGAATCTAAAACTGATTATCACAGCTATCAGTTTTCAACATAAACTAATTACACTTTGTATAGCAAATGTAGATAACAAGCCCATAAAATCATTATAATCTCTTTACCATGTAGAATACCAAATTATATATTTTTTGTGATGCAAATATGGGTTATTTTTGTATTTAATTTTTTGATAAGCACCACCACATCTACTTGAAATTTTTTTCTTGAACCTGTCTGCTGCCATAACATAGTTAAAGGCTAAACGCATACATGTTTGTTATTTACATTAGTGTATAAACTACTATATTTTCATGGAAATGCAGAAATAGGAAATGCTTTTTTTTTTGTAAAGACAGTTTATCACTTATGCCTTGCTAGTGGAACACCTTATATTCAAAATTAACATTTGTAATGATGAAGTAGTGAAACCACAAATGAACAACCTGTCTGCCAAATAAGTATTTTTGTTACCCAGAATGCTTTGTTGGTGTATGTAAAACAGGTTTAGTTTTTATGTTGATCACAGTTATCAAGAAAAAATGAATAACAATGAAATTAAGACATCAAAATATTTTTATAATTTTCATTGTTTTTCAAAAGTACTTGCAACTTTAACATTAGGACTATAACCGGAAAAGGGAAGTACTTGATGAAAATCTGTAGTACTATGTATTTACATTCTATGGAAAAAAGTATAAGATAGGCTTGAAGAGGATTAGCCCAATTCACTCCTAAGTTATTTGGTCACAATACCTTCTTTGCTTTGCTAATTTTCTGTAATAAATTTAAGCCCTCTTGTTTATTTTCAACACTCCTTCTTGCAGAAAAATCACCTGTCTCCATTCTTAGTCTGGCTTACTCCTTAGAATTCTTTCTGCCATTTTAAGAATATGATATTCTGTATGGTTGTTAGTATTCTTGTGAATGTGTGTGCATGTGTTTGGAAAGCATTACAAAAGGATTTAGGTATGAAGTAACATGCTACACCAAGCAGTACCTCCATGCATTAGCACAAAAGCTAAACCTCCACCAGTCCCCATTCAGCATATGATAATGGGAACTGCTGTAGCCCTGAGTTTGATTCCAAAAGAGGGCTTAGTTTTATCATGCCATAATAATTCAGTTTTCACAATGGTAAGGCTTGCCAATGTACAAGGCCAAAACATGGGAGGAAATAGGGAGAACCTCTACCTGTATGTGGGGCTAGGTACTACATCCAGTACCTGGAGTGAAGCCAGACTGCCTGCAGCACTGAGTTCACATACAGGTGGAGCTGTACTGCAGGTTTGTGGAAGCTGGAGGTGATTCTAGTACTATATTCATCCAGTGTGTGGTATGACCCATTGCCCCTCCCCAACTCCTGAAGGGACAGCTTTCAGTGTCCTTCTGTTTAGAAAATACATGCTTCTGGTTCCACATGTCTAACCCTTGTCATAGATGGGAGAAAAGGCATGATAACTTAATCATAGCTGTTATGCTTACAAGTATCATTTCACCCTATGGGAGAAGCTCTTGCACAGGAGAGCCTCATGGTTATGGTGTAACACATGCATTTCACGACCTGTACTGCAGGCAGGCACCCTACCTGCAATACCACGTCTGACATACAGGTAGCGCTGCTGAACCAGAAACCTTTAAATTAAGTATACTTGTTTCAGAACTCATTTCATTTCCATTTATCCTCATTATTTAAGGCTGCAAGTTACTTCACAAAAGAATATTGTTCAATTTATGATTAATTTCATTGTTTGTTATAATTTTTCTAAAACCATATTCACAACAAGATATCATAACAGATAGTAGACAAGTATTTGCATACAACTGCAAAACATACCAGGGGAGCAAAATAACTTACATCTTCAGAACCACATACTTTTATTTACATTGTGGTTTTACTAGTATACTAGTACATTTGCTATTTTTCAATATAAGGTCTTTCGCCTGCAAGACATAGTTGATAACATCTTGCTGCAGGAAGTAAGAAACTCTTAATGATGCATTTAGTATTAAGACTACAGTAGGACACACATAAATTTAAATAGGGGAAAAGTGTGGGTTTAGTTAATAATGATGCTAAGAGGGGAGTTTCAGTTCCTGTAACATAATATCCAAACTTTTCCATGAAAAACTGTATCATTTATTTTACTTAGCTTCCTGTAATTTAGTACAAATGTATAATGTTGTTAATTTAGTTATAGGGAGTGGTTCTTATACATGTTAGACTGTGAATGAAGATTTTTGCCTAGTTATAGGGAGTGCTTCTTATACATGTTAGACTGTGACTGAAGGTTTTTGTCAAATCTGTTGTGTTCTAACAAACACAAATTGTACCATCATGTTAACTGTGAGTTTGTTTGCCATAGAAGTTTTTTTTGCAGTGGGTTAGTCACTCATTGGCTAAGTGACATATTTAACATCAGGAAGTAGATTCATGGTGGTTAAAGAATTCAAACAATGTGCCTTTGACTACAGGAAGTAGTTAGTTAATTTAAGAATGGAAAGAAATCTGGACATGATAAATGAGGACAAACTTGAAAAAGGAAGTCTGCAGAACGATAAACCTCAGCAAATGCACCAATTCCAGACACAGTGATGCTGATAAACTGCAAGTTAAAATTTTATTTTAAGCTCAACAAAAATAGGCTTTTCGTCAGTGTCCCACCCCAACTTCATCAGAAAAACAAACAACACATTCAGCTTACACCTTAGTAAAAAGCTCATAAATCACATGACTACTTAGCAATTAAGCCAATACAGTCACAACACCTGCTCAAACCCTTCCCTAAGGACTAAACCTTACTGAACAAGCAGTAAAAGGAATATCCATACTTTTGTAAGTCATGTTGAAATAGATAAAAGATAAATGAAGAAATTAAAATAGATACAATCTACAAAAATAAATACAATAAAATTACCTAACCAAACTTCTTAATTTTAAAATACAAGAAATGGATAACATTCTATTTAAGCCTGGATAATGATAAGCTTCTAGTTTTAGCTGCCAAATTAATTCCTTTTGTTCTAAAAGTAACGTATCTGGACCCCCCCCCTATTGGAAGGAACTACCTGATCAACGACTGAAAAAGTAAATTCATGACCTGGCAAGCGCATTCACCATCTTCTCTTTTATGATGGCATAAAGGTGTTCATAAAGGCGTTCCTGAAGTTTCCTGTCAGTTTTTCCTATATAAAACACCGGGCATGAAGAGCACCTAACCAAATATACCACATGTGAACTGGCACAGTTAAATCTACCCCTGATGGTGTATTTGGTCTCCCCAATACTAAAAAAAGGTCCCTGCTTTAATAAACCTACAGTATTTACACATATTGCATTTGTACATCCCCATAACCGGGGTATGGTTCAATTTCATCTGTAGAATACTCTTCAGATTCAACCCCCTCCTAAACACCACCTTGGGTGTAATCTCAAACTGTGAGTTACCTTGCATGTCTAATTGTAAAATACTCCAATTTTTCTTTATGATGGAGGAAATGTCCCCTGCATCAACACTAAAAGTTGTAATAAAACTGCAAAGGTAATACTCATGGGCTTGTATATGGGATGGTTCGGGGCTCTGGGGTGCTACATTATTGCCCAAAATTGGTACGTAGAACCCATTCTTCCTCTTACCGTAAACGTCCTTGACCAATTCTGATATGAGATGGTCCGGATATCCTCTGTTCAAAAAAAGGCCACGAATAAACTCATCATTCAAGGAAGTCGCTGAACTTGGACACCATCCTCACCACCCTCACCAACTGCCCCTTTACTATCGATCTCTTCTGATGGAAGGGGTGACTGCTCTCAAAATGTAAATAACTGTTAGAAAAAGTTACTTTACAATGAATTTTGGCAGTAAAACAGCCTAGAGGGATATCCTTAAATAACTCCACATCTAAGTAAGAAATCCTCTCCTTGGAAAAATTGAATGTAAATTTCAAAAAACTGGTGGAGTTATTAAAACTATCTAACAGTGTCTCAGCCACTTCCCTCTCCCCCTGTAGGATGATAAAAATATCATCCAAGAATCTAGTGTAAAGCAGGGTTTTCTCCTGAATGATAGAATTAGGGAAAACAAACTCTCTCTCCCAGTAAGTCATCAGCAAATTGGCAACGCTGGCCCCACAAGGAGACCCCATAGGGACCCCTATTAATTGGTGGAACCAACGGTTGTTAAAGGAGAAAAAAATTGCAGGTCAGAATAATGTCCAATAACTCCCTCACCATCAGAACGTCTCCAACAAGTGCCTGTTTAATAGTCATGATAGCTTCAATCCATTCTAACGCTATGGAATGAGGGATGGAGGAGTACAAATCAATAACATTGATTGTCAAGAAATGACTCTCCCCTGAGCAAGGAGGACAATTAACCCTCTCAAGAAATGACCAGGAGTCTTTAGAAATGTGGTACTCACTGGACACATACTTTTTCAAAATCATGTCCACCACCTTCGCCCCAGAGTAAGTCACACTGCCCCTTGCACTCACCAATTGGCGCATGGTGGGGTCATGCACATTCTTATAAATCTTCAGATTGCCAAACAGGAAAAAGTATGTGTCCAGTGAGTACCACATTTCTAAAGACTCCTGGTCATTTCTTGAGAGGGTTAATTGTCCTCCTTGCTCAGGGGAGAGTCATTTCTTGACAATCAATGTTATTGATTTGTACTCCTCCATCCCTCATTCCATAGTGTTAGAATGGATTGAAGCTATCATGACCATTAAACTGGCACCTGTTGGAGACATTCTGATGGTGAGGGAGTTATTGGACATTATTCTGACCTGCAATTTTTTCTCCTTTAACAACCGTTAGTTCCACCTATTAATAGGGGTCCCTATGGGGTCTCCTTGTGGGGCCAGCATTGCCAATTTGGTGATGACTTACTGGGAGAGAGAGAGAGTTTGTTTTCCCTAATTTTATCATTCAGGAGAAAACCCTGCTTTACACTAGATTCTTGGATGATATTTTTATCATCCTACAGTGGGAGAGGGAAGTGGCTGAGACACTGTTAGATAGTTTTAATAACTCCACCAGTTTTTTGAAATTTACATTCAATTTTTCCAAGGAGAGGATCTCTTACTTAGATGTGGAGTTATTTAAGGATATTCCTCTAGGCTGTTTTACTGCCAAAATTCATTGTAAAGTAACTTTTTCTAACAGTTATTTACATTTTGAGAGCAGTCACCCCTTCCATCAGAAGAGGTCGATAGTAAAGGGGCAGCTGGTGAGGGTGGTGAGGATGGTGTCCAAGTTCAGTGACTTCCTTGAAGAATGTGAGTTTATTCGTGGCCTTTTCTTGAACAGGGGATACCCGGACCATCTCATATCAGAATTGGTCAAATAAGTTTGCAGTAAGAGGAAGAATAGGTTCTATGTACCGATTCTGGGCAATAATGTAGCACCCCAGAACCCCGAACCATCCCATATGCAAGCCCATGAGAATTACATTTGCAGTTTTATTACAACTTTCAGTGTTGATGCAGGGGACATTTCCTTCATCATAAAGAAAAATTGGAGTATTTTACAATTAGACATGCAAGGTAACTCATGGTTTGAGATTACACCCAAGGTGGTGTTTAGGAGGGGGTTGAATCTGAAGAGTATTCTACAGATGAAATCGAACCATGCCCCGGTTATGGATATGTGCAAATGCAATATGTGTAAATACTGTAAGTTTATTAAAGCAGGGACCTTTTTTAGTATTGGGGAGACCAAATACACCATCAGGGGTAGATTTAACTGTGCCAGTTCACATGTGGTATATTTGACTAGGTGCTCTTCATGCCCGGTGTTTTATATAGGAAAAACTGACAGGAAACTTCAGGAACACCTTTATGCCATCAAAAAAGAGAAGGTGGAGAATGCGCTTGCCAAGCATGTTAAGGAATACCCGGGTCATGAATTTACTTTTTCAGTCATTGATCAGGTAGTTCCTTCCAATAGGGGGGGTCCAGATATGTTACTTTTAGAACAACAGGAATTCATTTGGCAGCTAAAACTAGACGCTTATCATTATCCAGGCTTAAATGGAATGTTATCCATTTCTTGTATTTTAAAATTAAGAAGTTTGGTTAGGTAATTTTATTGTATTTATTTTTGTAGATTGTATCTATTTTAATTTCTTCATTTATTTTTTATCTATTTCAGCATGGCTTACAAAAGTATGGATATTCCTTTTACTGCTTGTTCAGTAAGGTTGAGTCCTTAGTGAAGGGTTTGAGCAGGTGTTGTGAATGTATTGGCTTAATTGCTAAGTAGTCATGTGATTTATGAGCTTTTTACTAAGGTGTAAGCTGAATGTGTTGTTTGTTTTTCTGATGAAGTTGGTGTGAGACACTGACGAAAAGCCTATTTTTGTTGAGCTTAAAATAAAATTTTAACTTGCAGTTTATCAGCATCACTGTGTCTGGAATTGGTGCATCTGCTGAGGTTTATTGTTCTGCAGGCTTCCTTTTTCAAGTTTGTTTTGTTTTGTGGCATTTCAGACTTTTTATGATAAATGAGGACACAGGTGACCTGCAAATGCTAGACCTATCACAGTTCATTTTTTGTTAAAGGAAAATCATGCCTATTAAATCTGGTGGACTTTTACAGAGGGTCACCAAAACATTGGATGAAGGTAAGAATGTGCACACAGCTTACCTTGACCTGACCCAGGCGTTTGATACAATACCCCACTCAGGTATTACAGACAAGCTCACTAATTTAGGTACAAACCCTTTTATCACCTGCTGAATAGCCAACTGGCTGACTGATAGGACCCAGAAGATTAAAATAGTTGACATCACTTCCACCAAGAGGCCAGTGCCTAGTGGAGTCCCCCAGTACTCAGTACCAGACATGCTCCTTTTAGGCATCTATTTCTCTGAAATGGAAGCAAATGCTATAGTTTAATGGCTGACAAAGTTTGTAGATGATTACAAGCTGCGAGTTATCATTGATTCCCTGCAGACACTAGCATTCTTCAAGAAGACCTAGCTCTAACAAATTATGCCAAAGCCATATTCTTAAACTCAATGCTAAGAAATGGATAATTGTACCCTTTGAGAAATTAACCATCCCAGCTAAATACCATGTCAATAATACGCCACTAAGAGTTGAACCAGTGGTTAGGGCATATGCATGTAGACAGTAGCCTTAACTTCAACCACC
>NC_056744.1:1552050610-1552261250 GCF_019279795.1 Protopterus annectens | reverse complement strand
CAAAGGCCATTGACTTTTGGCTTGACTTCGAAGAAGTGGATGTCAAAAAGGAGAGGACTCACCACTGAGCCATGAGGGACTTTGCTAGTGACTGTCTTCTTTGCGGAAGTAACTCCCATATCCTAACTTCTTGGGTCCTATCTGAGAGCTAGTTGGCAATCCAGCATGTACCATAGGGGTTAATGCCTAATTCCATGAGTGTGTTTACAATGTTGAAATGGAGTGTTGTACCAAACACAATGGTGAGGTCAAGGTAGGCAGCATTCACCATTTTGACCTCATCCATTGTCTTGATGACCTTCTCGAAAGAGTCTACCAGACTGAATAGACATGATCTTCCCTTGAATAAAACAAGCTGGGATAGTTTCAGTGTCTGGAGATTTACAATGTCATTATTAATCATTTCCATAATTCTTTCCATGGTTTGCATATTAGACTAGCAGACTAATGTGTCTGTAAAAGGCCCACTGTTATGCAGAAGGATAAGTGTTGGAGTTCTCCATTTGGAGACTGAATGGAAGCAATGGTTAAATATTGACTCCAGTGCTCCTGATATGTCATGGTTCATGCTGTTTAGGAGGCATCCTGGGATAATATTGAGGCCCATGGATGCTGTGTACATGGCCTTGGGGAGCACATTTAAGACCTGCTCCCTAGTGATTGCTGTGGGGGTTATGTTCAGCAATATTTCTTGAGGAGATAACAGGGGGAAGAGGTGGGTAACACTGGAGCTAATTTTTTTGGCCAATAGATTTGCTATATTCTTATCATTAATGAGGAAAGTTACAAAAGCCATTGCAAACACAAATATTTCAAAATATTGTAGAGCCATTTAAAATTGAAATTATTTATTTATTTATTTATTTAATTTTTCATTTATTTTTACTTCGGCTTAAGTAATTTTCCCATATCCACACAACTGCTGCTGTGGCAATCATCACAAACGTATAAATGGTGCCCAGTTTATAATTGCAGTCATTCCTTGTGACTGTTTTTTTTTTTAATCTCTCTCTCTCCATCTCTCTCTCTCTCTCTCTCTGTGGAATTCTATATAATCTTAGAAATCAGGCAAAATGTACATTAAACCATGAACAAATGTTCTCCAGCAAGGTGTTAATGTACAAGTAATGCCTGCTGAAAAACAAGCCTGACACTTCAAGACAGTATATTAAGGTGCCTTGGAGCTTAGACTGCAACAAAGATAAAAAAAATTCCAGTGTAAGGAAACACTTGATAGCAACTTCAATAAACAACAAAACTTACAAAGCTTTCAGACATACAGGAACAGGCAAGCAAAAACTGAGGGTAATGTTACTCAATGCTAGAAATCTAAATCTCAAAATGCACTCACTCAAGGCACTCCTTAAAATGGAGAACATTGATATCTATGCAGTGAATGAGACCTGGCTCAAGGCTCCAGAGAGCACCCCTGCACTACCAGGCTATAACTCATATCACACTTTTCAGCCATCTAACCTGGACCAGAACACCAAAGGCGGAGGTGTGTCCATATTCATTAAGGATATCCACACCTCCAGGCTAGTTGTACAGCATAATGCATCCAAGGTTATCCAAGTGCAACTAACTCTGGGCAAAACTGCAATCCAAACTGTAGCTTGCTACAGATCCCCCACCATGCCCCAGGATTCCCACTCCTCTTTTCTTGATATACTGGAAAATATTAGGGTTCAACCAAACACCCTAATAATGGGCGATTTCAACAACCCCACTATTAACTGGGAAAACTACTCATGTACCAACTCCTTCGCTCAACACTTTCTGGAATTAATAAATTCCAATGCCCTGGATCAACTTATTCACACCCCCACCAGGGCAACAATATCCTAGACCTAGCCATTACCAGCATGAGTGACTGGTGTTCCACACCTGAAGTCAACTCCTCATTGGTCAGATCCGACCATAAGCTAATCACCCTGGATATCTGCATCCCACCCCCACACACCATTAAGGAAACCACAGTAAAAAAAATTCTCCAAAGCCAACTTCATGCTTTTTAAGACAGAATTGATGAACTTCACGACACCCAATACAGTTACAACTGCTGAATCCTACATGAGTGCATGGATCGTGCCATCCCAAACAGAACCAAGATGCTATCCTCCAAAAAAAGGAAGCCAATCTGGTGGTCTCCTGCCATAAACAAACTCTACAACAGAAAGAAGAAACTGTTGCAAAAGAGAGTAAAATCCCATGAGTGGAGGAGCTCCCTGGTCAGCCTCAGTAAGAAGCTGAGATCCCTTATAAGATCCTCAAAAGCTAGCTATGAAAACAAAATCACCACTGATTCTAAGGGCAACCACAAAACATTCTATAACTATGTCAAGCATCTCAATGGCAACACCCAGATCTGCTCTGAGTTACGGCACAATGGCACTAAATATACAGAACCAACTGATATTGCCAACATCCTGGCAGATAGGTTCAGTGCTAACTTTACCCCCCTCTCACCCCCTAAAGGGCCCATATCTATACAGGAAGAATGCAAAGTCCCTGTAATCATATCTATGCAGGTAAAGGCTGCACTCTCTAAAACCAAAAACACAGCATCCATGGGACCGGACAACATCCCAGGCTGCGTTTTACACAAACTTCAGAATGAACTGGCTCCCTCCCTAAGCACCATATTCAATCATAGTCTCACATCAAGCTTTGTGCCCACTGAATGGTGCACTGCAACAGTTATCCCAATCCACAAAGGGGGAGCCCCCACTAATCCTGGGAACTATCGCCCTATTAGCCTGACGAGCCTGGTCTGCAAGGCCGTATCATCATGGAACTCATAAACACAGACATTAGTAACCTCCAAACTCTGAACCCCATCCAGTTCAGGTTTGTGAAAGGCAGATCATGCCTTCTGAGCCTGATCAACTTCTTTGAGGAAGTCACCAAAGCCGAAGACGAGGGTAAGGTGGTTCACACGGCCTATCTTGACCTCGCCAAGGCTTTCAACACCTTCCCCCATTCTGGAATTATAGCTAAACTCACTAAACTAGGTATAAATCCCTACATCATAAGATGGATTGCGAACTGGCTTACTGACAGAACCCACACTGTAAAAGTTGCAGACTCCAAATCTGACTTAAAACCAGTGACAAGTGGAGTACCACAGGGTTCAGTCCTGGGACCTCTCCTGTTTGGTATCTACTTCTCTGAAGTACAAGCTAACACAGAAGGCCTCTGGCTAATGAAGTTCACAGATGACTGCAAACTAGGAGCCATAGTTGAGTCCCCAAATGATGTAGACATCCTACAGAAGGGCCTCACTGAGACAGATGCCTGGTGTCAGAGGCATGACCTCCAGCTCAATGCCAAAAAGTACATTGTCATCCCCTTTGGTAAAAACTCTGTACCTATGAACTACCACATAAGTGGTAGTCTACTTAACTCCGAATGTGTGATAAGAGACCTTGGGACCCAGGTGAACAGTAGTCTTTCCCTTGATAATCACATCACCACAGTAGTCAGGAAATCCTTCTATGTGGCACACCTCATCACCAAATGGTTCTCATCCAGGAAAAAATAAGTCATTGTTCCCCTCTACCCGGCCCTCATTAGACTCATTATAGAGTACAACACCCCTTTTGGAATGTACCTCACAAGACATCTGCAGCAGCTGGAAAGGCCACGGAAGTACCTCACAAAGAGGATTACTGGCCTCAAACAGATACCCTACACTGACCGTTTCAAAAAAACTCCAGGTTTGCTCTGTAGTATATCACCTACTCCGAGGAGATCTCTGCCTAACATATAAAGCTATGTTAAACCCAGAGCTATTGGACATGCTACACCTAAAGAAATCCCAATCCCTCTGAGCTACACATTCTAGGGACCTAAACCTTGTCACCACAATAAACAGGACATGCTGGAGGGATAGATTCCTGTCCCAAAGACTTCCTATACTCTGGAACAAGCTACCCATCTATGTCAAGCAAAGTTCCTCATTGGCACTCTTCAAGAAAAATCTTGATGAGTGGATGGGAAATAAGAAATACACCCTGGGGATCACTTCTGTGGCTCTGCTCAACAGGGGCACAAGAAATTAACTTTCTTGGGTGGCGTAAGCCAGGGAACCTTGTTGGCTAGGCTTACTTTGGCCCTTAGGCCAATAGCCTAGCACCTACCTATGAACAGCTTTCCTTAGTGTGAGCAAAACATTTTCCTTTTATAATGAAGCTTTATAGCATCACATGACACAGCCAGCAATCAAAACCTTCTCTAAAACTTAAGACATTCCAAAACAATGCATGAAAAATAGAATTTAAGAAATTTCAAATGATGCATGAAAAATAAAACTCACCAAACAGTTGTTTTGTTTGTCTTTCGGCTTTTCCCGGTAAGGGGTCACCACAGCAGAACTCCGGTCTGCTAATGATTGGCAGTAGATTTTTATGAAACGCCGAGGTGCCAGCTCGACGCTCAACCTTCAACGAAAGGCACGCGCATTTACGCATGCATGTCTTTCGAACGCTACCCAACCACGGGGAGGACATGCAGACTCCACACAGAAGGCACTCCCAAGACCAGCCGAGAATCGAATGGGAGAACCTCTTGCTGTGAGGTAACAATGCTACCGTCGTACCACCGTGGCATAAAACACACCAAACAGTTAATAGGTATAAAAACATCCACATAAAACATACCTAAAAATACATTCAAACACACATGAACAAGTTCCGTTTCCTTAAAATCATCTGTTTCTTTTTTTAAAACAGGTTTCAGGCTTACAGCCGTATTAATTCCAGGTTTAGCATCTGCTTGTGAAGTATTACTATCCACTTATACTCATTCATTTCTACCATATTATTATTGTCACCCCCTCATCTGTTTTAGGGACAATGTTTATCACCCTAAGCTTAAAAGTGTGTTCATTACCCATTTCACCAATATGATTTTCAAGAGCATTAGTGCCTACTCTTTGCCTAATATCCGACTTATGTTCAACAATACACTCTTTAAGTTTACATGTTGTTATCCTTATATAAAAAGATGTACATTTCATGCAGGTAGTAAGGTAAACTATATTATAAGTGTTGCATGTAGCAAATACTATAAAATTATATACTAAAATATTATCCTTAAAAATTGGAGATTGTCAGCTCTACCTGAAATCAGGGATGATATAGGTAACAGACCGAATTTCTCGTATAGAAATAGTAAAAACTTGAAGAAACACTTATGCTATAAGGAGTTGCAAGTTGTAGAAAATAAGTGCAGTAACAAAACAGGGACTTTCCCATGTTTTAATTGTGTATGCTGCCCTGACATTCTTACAGATCTAGAATTTGTGCATCCTATAACTGGAAAGGTATGTCATTTTAAAGTATTTGCTACATGCAACACTTATAATATACTTTACCTTGCTACCTGTATGAAATGTGTATCTTTTTATATAGGGAAAACAACACGTAAATGTAAAGAGCGTATTGTTGAACATAAGCTTAAAAGTGTGTTCATCACCCATTTTACCAATATGCTTTGCAAGAGCATTAATGCCTACTCTTCGCCTAATATCCGACTTATGTTTCTCTCTGTGTGAGTGAGTATATGCATGCTTGTGAGCATGAAAGCAGGTGTGTCTGTGTGTGTGTGTGTGTGTGTGAGAGAGACAGAGAAATCAATAGAGCAGGCAGTGGCAGCAGCATTTAAGAGGTTTGCATACCTCTGGACCGCTTAGCTCAAGAAACCTGGATAAAGTCTAAAATAAAGGGAACAAAGGCTCAAAAATAGGAACAGGTTTTAAATATCGCTGCTATAAAATTAGAAAGTTACTTGAATAACTGGGTTTGTGTTACTATGCATTTTCTGAAGGAAATAAAGTCTGAAACTCAAATGTATATCATTATTTAGTAACTTAGGTTCCCAATGATTGTCAACAGACCACAAATGTTTGGAGAACGGGACCAAAAAATGAAGTAAATATCTGAATATTTTTGAAAATGTTATATTTTGGATGAAAAATACTACACCCTTTAGATATACTGCAGCAAGTTTGAGACATTAGGCAAAGAAACTATTTTACCTTAAAAATAATAAAAAAATAATAAGTAAAACACAACAATTTTACAGACAGCTCATTTTCTAAGAGTAATCATGCTCTCCAGGGTGTGTGCTACTATGTAAATAACACCCTTCGAAGGGTGTAGAAGCCCCTTCTGTGCAGTGTTGGGAGTTGTGGTTAAAGGAGATAGTTGGAATTTTATAAATAATTATATGTCACTGGTGAACATCAAAATGATTTATACAAAATGCTTGTGTTACAAATGTATTTATGTTAAACATATATATTTTAATAGTGGACACTGGAATACAGGAGTTTAACCTCAGTCTAGTAAACTTTAGTAAAATATGCAAAATTAAATTACTTTATAGGATGCAATAAAGAAGCTATCTTTCAAGTTTTCAATGCAGCTTGAGACACAGAGTCTGTGCTAGGAAGCTTACAGTATTGTCCTTGGAGTAAACTACTTGCTACTTCTAAAGCATGAAGAAATACAATTGTTTTATGACTTTCAGCATCTGCCAAAGATCTGAGGAAAAGCCCTTGTCTGTATATTTTTACAGGTAGATGTTAAATGCTTCTAGCAATGGGGGTTTTGGCCTGGGAACTAGAAGTCAGATGACCAGAAATGATGTAATTCTGTAAGCTATCCCAGCAGTAATATTTTAGATGTTAGTTTGAAAAGTATGTTAGTGAGAAGAGCATTCTGCATTTGTTTTGGACCTGACAACAACAGTAAGAGCCATTCACCACATCTGACTTGCTCTGTTAGTAAGTTCTTATATTATGGTATAATTCTCTTAGATTCAGTCAAGAATATTGTGATGCTCAGTTTATATATTTTCTTTGTTTGTTTATTTCAGACTACCCTGCAATGTTGTTTTAAATATTTCATGTGGTTTTGAACTCTGATGTCATTGTGAATATATATTTAGCATTGTCTTGTTCTTTTATTATTAAATATAGCTAAGACTTTCATTGTGGCTGATCTGTGTAGAGGTATTTAACTTTTAAGAGTATTTGCAGATTTATTTGGTGACACTGCTTGGGCCACTAATAGCCTTGCTCTTGGTCAAACTATCATTTGTATTAGTATTAATATTACACAGTAAGATTACACACCTTTTATTAAAGGCTCTAAAGTAGCTGATAAGGAGTGACTGGTGGCACTAACTACCTTATAGTCTGGGCATGGGGGCATAGCTAGTAAACCTGTGCCAGCCTCTACCAGGTGTGAGTGTGTAAATCAATCGTCTAAGAGTGTGTGTGTCAGCTACTTGGGCAAAGACATGAAGCACTGACAGAAAGGCTGCTGAAGATCTTGGCTTTGTCATTCAGCTGAGATCACAACTCTATAGCTGTGTCATTTGGGGAGTCTTATTAGGGATCTGGAGAAAGATAGAGAAACCAACCCTGCACTGACTGTCATCTCCATGTGCTCTTAATGGAAATTGCACTCGATGCAGAGAGCTGCATTTGCAAACTTTTGTGTGTGTACTTGTCATCTCCTCAGTGAATGTCCTCCACTGTTGCCAGTGGTGAAGATTGAGGCTTCTTGATAACTGCTCTAGTGGAGAGTCATCGCAGGAGTCATAACACCTCTGGGCGGTCGTTATTTACAACATAACAAACAGTATTTTAGGTTCATAGGTTCATACTAGGCTATCTGCCCTAGGGCATTTATAAGCCTAGCCAGAGTGTGTTTGGCTTTCGCCACCCATTTTAAATGAATTTTGCTATGCCCTTTTTCGAGGTTAGTATACTGTACCTCTGTCTAACAGTGACACAGAAGTGATACCCGGGGTAAACCTACGATCTCCCATCCACTCATCAAGATTCCTCTTGAAGAGAGTCAATGAGGGACTCTGCCTAACCTGGACTGGGATTTTATTCCAGAGTGAAGGGAGCCTCTGGGTTATGAATGTGTCCCTCCAGCATGTCCTATTTATTTCAGTGCTGAGGTTCAAGTCTCTCGAGCGCGTAGCTCAATGGGAATTAGATTTTCTGAGGTGCAACATGTCCATTAATTCCAGGTTGGACATGGCTTTATACGTCAGGCACAGATTGCCTCTGAGCAGGCGGTATGCCACTGAGTAGAGCTGGAGTTTCTTTAACCAGGCAGCATATGGCATCTGTTTGAGCCATTTGATCCTCTTGGTAAGGTACTTTTGGGGTCTTTCCAGTTGCTGCAGGTATCTGGTAAGATACATCCCAAAAGGGGCATTGTACTCAATTATGGGCCTGATGAGGGATGATTAAAGAGGCAAGATGACCTCCCCTGATCTAGATGTAAATCCCTTCATGATTAGGTGGGCTATATAAAATGTTTTTCTAACCACTTTGGCCACGTGGTTGTCAAATGAGAGATTGCTATCAACTTGGGTCCCCAGGTCCCTAATTACTTCTTCCGTACTTAATGGATTACCACCTATGTGATAATTTGTGGGCACTTTGTTTTTGCCAAAGGGGATGACTATACACTTTTTGGCATTTAGCTTGAGGCCATGGCTCTGGCACCAGTTGTCTGTTTCTATGAGGCCCTTTTGAAGGATGCTTGTGTCGGCTGGAGAGTGGATTATGGCGCCCAGTTTGCAGTCATCTGTGAACTTGGTCAGCCACAGTCCTTCCATGTTGGCCTGTACCTCCGAGAAATATATAACGAACAAGAGAGGTCCCAGGACTGAGCCTTGTGGGACACCACTTGTAACTGGTTTGGAGTCTGACATGGCTCCAGCAATTCTAACCATGTGGGTTCTGTCTTTGAGCCAGTTTGCAACCCATCTAGTGACATAGGGGTTTATATTTAAGCTGGTGAGCTTATCTATAATGCCCGAGTGGGGTATTGTATTAAAGGCTTTTGCGAGGTCCAGGTAGGCTGTGTGGACCACCTTCCCCTCATCAATGGCCTTGGTGACTGTTTCAAAGAAATCAACCAGGTTTAAGAGGGAGGATCTGCCCTTAACAAAGCTGAACTGGGTAGGATCCTGTGTCTGTAGGTCCCCAATATCTTTATTTATGAGGTCCATGATGATCCTTTCCATAGCTTTGCAGACCAAGGTAGTCAGGCTTATGGGGCGATAGTTTCCAGGATCTGTTGAGGCACCACCTTTGTGGAGAGGGACCACTGTTGCTGTACGCCACTCTTTGGGTACATATCCTGTAGTAAGACTGAGATTGAACAGTAGTTTTATGTTTGGGTTTAGCTCTTCTTGGAGTTCATGTAAGATGCAGCCCGGGACACCGTCTGGTCCCATTGATGCTGTGTTTTTTGCTTTGGAGAGGGTGGCTCTTACCTGAGCATCTGAGATGTCATGGGGGCAGCATACTGCTGGGATAGATATTTGCCCTTTTGGTGGGGGGGGGAGACATTTGAGCTGAACATGTCAGCTAGGATGTTGGCAATGTCTGTGGGTTCAGTGTATTTTTTGTCATTTTGGACTAATTCTGAGCATATCTGGGAATTCCCACCCAGGTTCCTGACATAACTAAAGAAAGCCTTGTGATTATCCTTAGTGTCCTGTGCAATTTTTCTCTCTAAGCTGGCCTTAGACGATTTTATGAGTGCCCGTAGTTTTTTGCTAATACTGATCAGAGATGCCTTCCCATTTTGGGATTTTGCTCTATCATGTAGTAGCTTCCTCCTTCTATGGTATAGTTTGTTTATGGCTGGGGTCCACCAGACAGGACGTCTGCCTTTGGAGGATTGTGTCTTGGTTTTATTTGGGATTGCATGATCCATGCATTCCTGAAGGTGTTCGTAGAATGTGTTTATAAAGGATTCTGTGGTCTGAGCCGTATTTTCCACAGGCCCGGGGGCTTTGAAGGATTTCACCTCGGTTTTGAGGAGTGTGAAATTTGCTTTAGAGAAGTTTTTTACTGTAGTTTTCTGGGCAGGGGGTGGGGTCAGGATGTGAATATCCAGTGAGATTAGTTTATGGTCTGATCTTACCAGTGAGGGATACACTCCTGGTCTGGAGCATAGAGTCCCCATGTTGGTGATGATCAGGTCCAGTATGTTTTCCCCTCTTATGGGAGTGGTAACAAGTTGTTCCATAGCATTTGAGTTTATAAATTCTAGGAACCTGTGGGCTAGGGTATTGGAGCTAGAGTAATGCTCCCAGGCTACGTTTGGGTAGTTAAAGTCGCCCAATATAATGGTGTTTGGAGAGACCTTCATATTTTCCAGTGTTCTCAGGAAGGCCGAGTGAGGTTCATGGGTTTGGGAAGGTGGTCTGTAGCAGGCTATAAACTGGAACGCAGTTTTACCCACTGTTAGTTGCACATGGATAGTCTCTGATGCTTCGTGCTGTGCCACCAACCTGGAGGTGTGGGTATCTTTGACAAATATTGATACTCCCCCTCCTTTTGTGGTTCAGTCCAAGTTTTGGGGCCAAAAAGCATGGTATGAGGTATAACCTGGTAGTGCTGGGGTGCTCTCAGGAGCCTTGAACCAGGTTTCTGTTACTGCATAGATATCGATGTTCTCCATGCTAAGGAGAGTTTCGAGTGAGTGCATCTTGAGGTTTAGACTTCTGGCGTTGAGTAGCATTACTCTTAGTTTCTTATCCCTTGTGATACCTATGGAGGTGGGTTTGTCTTTTGAGCCTTGCCTAAAAAAGGCACTATGGGGGTGGCAAGATCCTTTGCCAATATCCAAAAGCCCAGGGGTGACAGGTGCAAGCCATCCCTAGCAAAGCATCGTGGCTTGTCGAGCATGTCATCCCAGGCTGACAGACATTGAATCCCCTCTGAATGACACCAATACTTAAGCCAATTGTTGAAATTGATATCTTGTCTTCATATTGTGGCATCATTCTTGGTGAGGGTAAGATGCTACTCAAGGTCAGGGTCATACCGGCCTGGGCTACATGCTCAGAGAGCTCCTCTATGTCTCTTTTCATGTAGTCCAGGGAGGTACGTCTCAGGTCATTCACACCAGCATAGACAATGACTGAGTCATATTTGTACTTGCCTTGGAGTGACCTTAGTGCCTGTGTTATGTGGCGGATCCTAGCGCCCGACAGGCAGTTCACCGTGACCTTCTCCTTGTTCAGCCTGGTGAGCGGGACGTCAGTGTGCCTGATGATAGAGTCACCTATTACAAGTGTATCAGGTGTGTTGTTTAGCCTTAAGAGCTGTGACTGTTTGGCACACTGGCTTTGTGAGCTATGTGTTGCACGTGTTTTGTTTTGGGGTAGCGGTTGCTTGGGTGTCAGCTTTGGAGGTCTCTGCTGCTTAGGCAGATTTTTATTTAGAGCATCCGAGTATGTTTTTGTGTGTTTATGTGTTTGGTTTGCTGTCGTGGTAGATCTATGTGAGACTGAAATTGTAGTCAGTGCGGTTTCCTTCTCCTCCTGACTGGTTACGCCAGTACTGAGTTGAGAGAGCTTAGCCTCCAGTTTGGCTATATGGTTGCATCTCTCACATGTGTTGGAATTTGTTGGGAGGAGGAGAGGGTTGTCTGTGTATATGAGGCAGTTGTAACATTGCCTCAAGATTCCCAGATTCACCAGCTGGACCGGAGAGGAGATTGATAATTGACCTTTGGACATGCTAGAATAGTATTGGGAATTCTTTTATAATTGAAAAAAGGGACCAGTGGGGAACAAGGTACTCAAGGGGAGTTTGTGAGGGTGTAGTGCTTTTAATTTTTTAGTGCTGACTTATATAACTGCTTTAGTGAGCAAGTGCCAGGCTTTAGAGTAGGAATAGGGTGTTTATTATGAGAACTAGATCAGTTCTAAGTGAAAAAGTGAAGAGCAGACTTTATGGAGCCGAGAATGGTTTAAACCCAATTAAGCGGCGCTGCCCAATGCTGTGCTATGCGCAAAATCGCGCAAAGCCACGCTAAAGCGGGTTTTATACAGGGGGACTTGAAAGAGCTAGAAATTGGCCCAAAACGACCAATAGACTACCAGATTCTTGTGCTGGGAACACTCCTCCAGGGATAGATAGGCTGCTCTAAACTCCCCACTGCCACTGGTGAACAAAGAAGCCTCCCTTTATCCAAGAAAGGAAATGGGCAACACAGGAACTTTCCAAAAGTCCAGAATACAGCAAAGCCTGTATTTGGACTAGTCTAGGTCAGGAAAGATGGGAAACAAGGATAATTTTTTTTTCTTTTTTTGCAACACACAGCAGGAAAATGCAATAACTATGTAACACAGGCTAGCACACTTGAGTGTGTAGCCTCAACAGGTAAATGCAACAAACAGGACAAACTTTAAAAGTGCAGGTGCAAAAACAACTTTAAACAGTTTAAAACAGTTCAAGAAGCAGGGGCATTATTGCTTGCTTATTACTCACTTGGACATTTACTTTCATTACAGTAGATCAGCTACATCTTGTTTACCAACTTGTCTTTTGCATATTACTCTAAAGACCTATAACAGAATCACTAACTTTTTTTAGGAAATGGGCAACCCCTACATTGGCACCCTGACTGGAGAATGAATACACTCCAGCAGGGTGTTAATGTGCAAGGTAGTGCAGCTGAAAAATTAGTCTACCCCTTCGAGGGCAGCATTAAGATTCCATGGAACTCCAACTGTAGCGGAGATAAAGGCCTCCATTACTATATGCTCGCTAAGCAGCGTTTTTGCTGTTAAGCAAGAGTAAAATTAAATACAGATAAAAAAAAAAAACAAGCGTGTGTGTTTATTTGCGTGCATGAAAGTGAGAGTGAGATTGACTGAGCCATTATTTTACATCCCTAAGCAAAACTTATGCCCTCCAGAGTGTGTAATGCCATTCCAGGGATAGCCTGCTTCGATGAGCCTGAGAACACCCTCGGTACATGTTATTTACACAGTAACACACACATAGGGTTGCCAGCTTTTCAAATACCCAAAGTGGGCATTTGGTTTTGTATTAAAACACTACCCCACCCGATGCGCAGTAGCAAGGACCGCCCAAATTCTGCCCACCACCCTGCGTATGACTGTTTTTGCTAGTATTACTCTGAATAAACATGTGAAGACCTTCACCATTAGAATGAATATGCAAGACTTTCTAAATAGTTGAATCTGGGCGCTGCTGTAAGTGCATGGTAAATCCAAAGTGTATGTGCGTAATAGCTGTTGGTGTTACCTATATAAAAAAAAAAAAAAAAAAAAACATAAACGGAATACAATATATTATAAAAAGTATGCTTCAACAATGATTCATCTGCTATTCTATCGCCCTTCACTGGCCACCGATATTATGCAATACAGTACATTGCAAACACTAAGTGTCTCACGCTCCTGACTACAACCTGAATGCAACTCACATGAGGAATGAACCTAAGCAGCTGTGACATCTGGTAGAAAATTGCACTTTCATGCTGCTTCTTAACGTGGCAAGCACCCCCTCCCAAAAGCAATTACTGCACAACAGGATATTAAAGAAGACATGTAGTACATACTGAGTTTAACTATATACTGAAAAACTCCCTTGCAATGGCCCTATTTGAGAAACGCCAAAGCATACCTCTTAACTGTTTAGATTTTCGCAGAATGTTCAGATTTTTGACTCATACTTTTGTTCTGTTTGTCATAAAATGTGGCTTTCTGGAAAAGTATTCAATTTTAGTGTCAGAAAATGACAGACATTTCAGTTTCAGACTTCATACTCCAGAAAATTCATGCTGATGCAAAACCTGTTATTCTATCAATTTTTTAAGTTGGTGAAAGCAATATTTAAAAAGTGTCCATATTTTGGGGGCTTTGTCCCTCCATCATTGGTGGCTTTGTCCAGATTTCTTACTCTAACAGGTTGAGTGGTATGTGTCAAAGTACGATCATATGATGAATATTCACCAGGCCAGTTGATAATCTGCATGGCTTGTCACTCACCCATGATTACCATGTAACATCACACTGGAATGTCCTATCAGTCATGCAGGCTATGCCCATTCCTGCGCAAAAATCGTGGTGGGGTAATATTCTAATACAAAGCTGGGCATTTTTGCTCACACAGGGTTGCCAACATTTGGGCATTTTTTGTAGATACATGAGATTTTGAAGAACAAAACATACCTACAGTCATTGTAAAAGGCAGAGCTTCACCTATTCTTATTTGGGCTGCATATAGCACTTCATATAATACCTAGCAGTTCAAATAAAAGAAACGCTTCGCTTAATACAAAAAAAAAAAAAAATAACGGACAAGGAATGCTCCTAAAATCTCTTAACAGTCTTTATTTGCATGTTAATTCAATGAGACAAAAACAATTTTTACAAAGAGTATTTACAATCTTCTACCCTATTTATTGCAGAAAACACTTCTAGTATAGCCAAAAAAAAAACGCTCAGAGGCGGATTTTAAACAGGGAACTTCAAAAGAGCTAGAAATGGTCCAAAACAACCAATTACTACAGCTCTTGTGCTGAGGTCACTCCTTCTGGGACAGATAGGCTGATCAAGGCTCCCCACTCCCACTGGTGAGCAAAGAAACTTCCTTCTATCCAAGTAAGGCAATGGACAACACAGGAACTACACCACAGCCCAGAATACAGCAAAGCCTGTATACCGGTCTAAACTAGTCGAGGAGAGGCGGGAAAACAAGGATTATTATTTTGTTTTTTTTGTTTTTCAGATAGAAAGCACACAGAAATGCAGAAAACAGTAATACATCAGTTACACAGGCTAGCACACTTTAGTGGGCAGCCTCAACAGTTAAATTAAACAAACAAACTTTCGACCAATTTTCGACCAAATGTAACTTTAAGTGCAGATATTACATAATGCAACAAACAGCTAAAAAAAACAGTTTAAGCTTGTTCAAAGTAAGCAAGAGAAGGTATTTCAAGTAAAAAAAACCCAGCAAAAATACTTAAATCAGGAAAGCAGTCGCTTTTCTCAGTTCTCTGTAGCTAGGACCACTCTGCAGGACCACTTGGAGCTGTATCTGAGTAGTATATCTTTTGGAAACAGGTGCATTACACCAATCCTTGCATACAACCCATTGTGTTATGAAACTGCAAAAAAAGTGCAGAAAAACACACTATAAACTTTTTTTCCTGGCAAAATCACTTGTGACTTTAACAAAAGAATTATAATGAGAAAATAAATTAACTGGGAAAATATACTCCAGAAAGTGAACAACACACTTTAAGATGTATGCTGGTGGTGAGTACAAGTCACTCTCTGGCATCTATTTTGGTACTGTATTACTGTATTGTGGGTGTGAGTTTGCCAAAACATGGAGGAGAAGGTGAAATTACAGGCTCAAAAACCACACTGCATATTTTTTTCAAAATCTTACAACTTTAATATCAGAAATGAAAGTAGATATAAAAATCTGCAAATGGCAAGAGCTTCCCATTGCAGTGAAAAACTGCTCTTTTCATTTATCATTGTTTTACAATTAATTTCATTTCTTGTTACGCCCTTTATGGTAAAGTTGCAAGAGGAGTGAAAAAACTGAATGTCGTAGTGTGTTTTTGATGTCCTGGTTTTAGTCTCTAATCTTTTTTCATTAATATCACAACATCAAAATGTTGGTGATGTAGACACTGGCAGTGATCCTACATGCACCAACAAAGTATTCAGTGTAATCAAAACTACCCACACCATTATTGTATTATGATTTCTCCAACAAATCACCCGATGTTATTTTTTAAAGTGGGGTATTCCACCTGGATTACATAACTTGCAATTTAAAATGTGGAAATACTGAAACAGTCAACAACAAAATAAAATCCTCAAACGCTGTTTCAATAAGGCAGAATGCCAAAGTCCATTTTCAAGGAGTGAATATATTCCAAAGTATTCGCACCACACATCCAAGAGTAACAAATGTATCGAAGAGGTAGCTTGCGATAAGTAATTGCACTTTTATTTTTTAAAAATAATAAAAACAAAACTAAATGTTGAGCGCTTTCATCTACACCCAGTAGACTTCATCAGAACATTTCTCCATCAAAAAATCAACCCTTATATACACAAATTTAACTAATTACCATGTAGTAACAATTAACTATAAAATGTTAAAATAATAATAACTTGCAATTTGTCTTACTAGCATATTATTCTCTTATTTGCTACAGTTATCGGTATTTAATGGTTTGTTTAGATAGTGAGTTATTGTGGGTTCATTCTTTTATAATATTCTTGTAAGAATTTTCTGCTTTGAGAAACTCTTCAAGGAGTGGTGCTTATCAACATTTATGTACAAATGTAATATAATGTTTCCATAAAAGTGTATACTTTGGTACTGGATATACTAAGGAGATTGCACCCATCTCTTAAGTGTTTGTTATTTACATTTGCTATGGAAACTGCAGCAATGCACATTTAAGTAAATGCAACTGTGCAGGATTGCTACTGCTGCATCCTTTAGTTAAAATGTGTACCAGAGGCATTATGTGGGTGATAGGCCTCAATGCCCTTAATAGCAGGTTGGCATACAGATTGATCTGGTTTGAGGCTGCAGAAAAGTCAGGAAATGCTGGCAATGATCACAAGCATGTGCAGTAGTGCAGTGTCTTAGTAGCTCCCTTTGTACTCAGAGAATAACTCAAGGGTCAATCTGTCAACAACCTTGAACTTGGGACTTTTTTTTTTGTTAAAATGTGAGATTTTGCAAGATAAGCAATACCTATGGTCAGTGCAAAGAACAGAACGTCCCTTTTTTGCCCAAAAAGCTTATTCTTGTAGCATTTGAGTTTATGTTGTTTCATTTAATATTTAGACATTTCAGACACCCAATAATGATTTTATGCAAATATTAAAGAAAGCTTAAGAAATATTTTGTTGTCCTAAAAATCTCTTGATGTTGCCCATTCTTTATTTTTTTCTTCCTCATGATACAACTGCCAAAGAGGGACTGTTTTGCTCAAAGAAGGATATGTGGTGACCCTACTCGGACTAAGATTCTGCAGTGCAGCCTTGCAGCCTGCCACTCTGGTGTTTTGAGGCCAAATACTGCATGAAAGGTGGCACTATGGGACTGGGTGCATTCATGGATTTTTGGGAGTTATGCTACAGGATCAGCCAACCTTACCCTACACCAGGAGAAGGTAACGAGATTAACTTAGAAAATGTGAGTCCCTTTATCTTTTCTTTATTTAGTGTTCAATGCGCAGAGAAGCCATCCTGGTGTAGCTCCCTGAGTTAGATAGGTGCACTCAGTTTCTAGATAAAACATCTAATCAGTGCAAAGCTGTTTTTCCCCCATTGTAGATTTGCAGGGGTCAGTGGCCCTTGACAGTGCTCCCTTATTCTTTCTGGAATTCTACTAAAAATGTTCCACTGAGTTGTAATTTAGTAAGATGTGCTGGTTCCCCAATTCCGTGGTCTAACCTGGGTTCTTTCTCTAGACAGTCTTCCCATCATCTTTGTTCCCATGTGGGTTTCCATAAGGGTTGCTGGTTTCCACTCGCATTCAAAAAATCTGCACATCCACATGGATTTTCCTTGGGTGCTCTGGCCTCCTTTCACATTCCAAAATGTATGCGTTCATGTGGGATTTCCTTGGGTGCTCTGGTTTCCTCCCATATTCCAAAAATGCACAGTAAGTGACCTGGCAGTCCTTCAGTCCTGGTGCCCTGGTTAAATTTCTCTTAGTCAGTATGAATGCCATATTGGTTCTCCTCAAAAATAGGACTATAGCTTAGTGGGGATAGGCTGGTCAATAAAAAATAAATGCATTTCTCAAGGGTGCTGTCTTTGAGTGACTGTGTATGACTGCACAATGCCCCCCAGTTTCCACAGTATTGCAGAGTATACCTGATTTTGTCTTATATTTTAACTGTATACCTCAAAACATTTTTGATTTTCTAGTAAATTATTTCAGTGTACAGTCTGGCAATAATACCAGACATATCGCTTGACCTCTCAGCACCAGAATCAGGGAGAAAGCCCAAAAATTTTCAGGGACAAAGGGCTGAAACTAGGAGCACTTTTTAAGTATTAGTAATACTGATTTAGAAATTGTGCAAAGTTGGAGTACATGAATTAATATGCATTTTCTGAATTACAACAAGCCTGTACCTATATTGAAGCTCATTATTGGTTGATGATAACCCATCACACTTTCTATGAAGCATGACCAGTTTTACTTCAGAACAAACTTATGAGAAAAAAATCAGGAACATTTGGAGGTATGATGCTAGACATTACAGAGTCCTACTTCTTGTTGTTCAGAAAATACATATTCATATAAATCATATTTGTTCTATTAACTTTTTTATGTGAATCCTTGAGTTTGGCCTTTTGTGAGATCATTATTTTTGGCTTTGCCCAAAATTCTTGAGAAAAGAAGTCTAGCGGTACCATGTGTACCCTTCCTGAAATGTGGTGGTGCACCATTCAGGATCAGTTCACAACCTTACAGGTACTGCCAGGAGTAGAATGCGATCCCTTCTACCTCCCAGGTGTAAATTATTTAAGCGGGTTGTCGGAAACTGAATAAATGAACATTAAGATGAATGCTTGTTAATGTATCATTTCTGAGAATCTAAAATATACCCTGGGCTGTGTTTTGTTTTAGATGAGAGTTTATCATCATCATCATCATCATCATCATCGTCATTATCATCATCATTATTCATGGAGTGCCTTACAGTAAGAATAAGTGAAATTTGTATTCATGTATTAGTGAAAATGCATGCCACTGTGATAAGGAAGTCAGATAATTATTCACATGAAATACAGTTCAGGAAATACAGATGTGAGGATGATACAAAAAAGTTTATTGGAATACCCAAGCAAAGCTTCAGTGGTTCCTATTAGTTCTAGTTCAAATCTGTTTCATACTTCCACTTGTCATCATCCATAGTTTAAAGTAGTTAAATCAGGAAAGGTGTTTTATCTGGAATTTTGCTTTAGGTAGAGAACCTATTATTATTATTATTTGTTTTTGGGACATAACATCTCAGGAAAGTTGCAAAAGTTTCTTATCCTTAATAAAACCTATACTACTACTATAAAAGTGGATCTAAGAATCGCTTTATGAAATGCAGAACTGAAATAATGATGCAGGGCTTCAGTATTCCTGGTCATCTTATGTTATTCAATATGCTGAGCTAGACTTACAAAAATATATTGTTATTGAGACATACTTTCAAACATTTTCACTGTACAGTTTCAGCTAATGAAATTGTGATGAGTTTTGGGTTACTATATTATTAATAATGTACTGCAGAGAAAGGAAAATGTAGTTTGTTAGTTAATGCTTGTGTTCTGTGTTAGATGTGAGAATAAAAGTTTCTTATATTTTTCTTTCTGAACTATACATCATGACAGTGAACACTTCTCATGACTGTGTTCCTCACAGTCGCACTATGAGAGGTCTGTCTGACACATGCATTTCTGTAGTAAACAATACAGAAGTATATTAATGCATACAAATAATTTTGTGTGAGTGAAAAGTAGCACTTTTTAACCATCTTCTGAACATCCTACTAGATGCTACTAGGCTGTTACCATGTTAGTAGGAGTCCACCATTTTATCCATTTGTTCCCCATTATGCAAAGTAGTGGTGTTCAGACATGAAAAATGGCAAATGTCCTGAGATTTTAGGATAAAAATATTTGCTAAATTTCCCTTAATAGTTGCATAAAGTAGTTATCTTTGTTATGTGAACAACATAAAAATTGTATGGGACAGCATAAACAATTACAATTCTAAAAGACTGAGCTGTTATTTTAGCAAAAAAGTAACATTTAATCATTTGCACTGAATTTGGGTATGGTTTATCCTGCAAAATGTCACATTGTAGTAAAAAGTGTCCCACTTTAGGCATCTGAAAAGGTGGCAACTCTACACATTTTGCAGTTGGAAAGTTGAGAACTATTGTGTCATACTTCTCAGCTGTCCCTGATTTTGACTCAAAGTTTCCATCTGTTCCCCCTAAAGCTGGTTATTTTGGAAGAAAAGGTGATGGATCCCACTTAGTAATTAATGACAACAATTAGAGTTACAGATTTAATTCACAGTCTCTTATTCCATCAGCTTTTCAATTTAATAGAACTAATGTTCACAGACAGCATTGGGGATGGGGAGGAAGGGGCTCGTGATGGTATATGCACCCTTGAAAGTGTGTCCCCCACCCCACTGACCAACTCTTTGGCATACTAAAGTAAACTGACCCCCATAGGAGCAGACGTGCAACTGATTTTTTTTTTCAAACTTGTTTCTTATATTATCTTAAGGATTTTAGAGAGTGTGGTCCAGACCTTTTGAAAGGCCCCAAACCAGAAGGGAGAGTGAGATGACTAAGCATGAATTATGAGTTGATATTTTTACTACATTTTAAGTTGCCACCACTGAAACAGATGTATGTGTCTTTTACAATTTAATCTGCCACTGCTGACAGGTGGTTGGGTGTAAATTTCCCCAGTTAGGGATTTCTCATTAAGTATCTTCTTAAGAGTCACACAGCTGGAGATTCAGATCCTGTACCCTTGAGCTACAGATTTAATTGCCCAACCAGCTGCCAGACTTCCCTTAACTTTTTTGTTTGTTTTTGTATTAAGAGTTTCATAGTTCTCACTGTTTGGAAAATGCATCTTCATGCAATAGCTGTTGTTGCTCTGTTATCTTTTTAAGTGAGTTAGAGTTGTCTGACACTTAAGGCCCTGAGCTTTTAACAAGCTGCTTCCTTTAGTTTAAAGTGCAGAGTCTGAATTCTTCCACCTCCACTTGCTTATGGTTTTTCCACAAGCACGTCATTCAGACAGTACTCCTTGATCTCACCAAAAAGGGACACTTTCTCCACTGGTTTACTTGGTTAATATATAGGTAAATATAGCCTTTTATCCCATTTGGGGCCTGCAACCATTTATTTTTGGCTTTGCCCAGAATTTTTGACTAAAGAACTTGAGAAGTTGTGACATCCCTACTCTGGGCTAGTAATCAAGGAGCCTGAATCCTCACCGCTGACACTAGAGAGTGGGGTTCACTTGGAACAAAAATGGATGCATACAGTACTTCCAGATGCAGATCTCTGCATCAAGCACAATGTCTCTTAAGAGTACACAGGGAATACATTCAGTCTGGGGTCTGGATGTCTCTCTCTGTCTCCCTCCAGATCCCCAGTAAGACTCAACACTGGCACAGTTATAGAGATGAGTCCTCAGCCAAGTGTCCAAGCCAAGTCCTCCAGAACTGTCTCTGTAAAACCAGTGCTTCATGCCCCTGCTCCAAGCAGCTGACACACACACCTCTTTGAGACTTTATTTGCACACACACACACACATACACACACACACACACACACACACACACACACACACACACACACACACACACACACACACACACACTGGGAAAGGCTGGCACAGATTTATTAGCTAGGCCCCTTCTGCCCAGACAAGTAATTACTGCCACCAGACACTCCAAAGCCAGCTACTCTAAGACTTTTACAAGTGTACCCAGTTATAGCAAGTGAAATTAATATTAATACAATTGGTAATGTTTTGACCAATGCAGTAAGGATTTCAGGAGTGGCCATAGGGTCACCAAATAGATATGAGTACTCTTAAAAGTTAAAATATTCTCTAAAGGACCAGCCACAATGAAAGGTTTAAATAGATTTAATAATAATTAATAAAAGAACATGAAAATACTAAATATCTATTTACAATAAACACCAGCATTTCAATCACAGGAAATATTAAAATTACACAGATGAACAGATTCACACAGATACAGAAAAACAGTACTTAACTAATGTCACTATATTTTCCTGGCTGATTTAAAGAACTATTATTCCTTGGCTACTTACTAGAGCAAGACAAGATGAAGGAGGTAAGAGATCCTTCTTTGTCAGGTGCTATGAGACTTCAGTCTCATCTAGCATTAAACATCATTTTTGTCCTAGATAGCAGAATGACATCACATACATCTGGTCATCTGACTTCTGGTTCCCATGCTACTCCCATTGCTAGAAACTGCCAGGATTTAGCACATATGTGTCAATAATACACACGCATAGAGTTTTGCTCATATCTGTTGCAGCTTCTTGAAGTCATAAAAACATAAAACACTTCTACTCTTCCTACAGAGACTAGCAAACCATACTTCTTACAGACATTGTGTCTCTGGCTTCATTCAAAAATGTGAGATAACATCTTTATGGCTTAGGCTCAGTAATTTAATTTCATAACATTTTTCCAAGTTAGTTGCAGCTGGACTGTGATTAATCTCTTCTCTTCCAGTAGCCTCTGTTAACATATATATTTAATTCAGTTACAATACAGTCAGGACCCACTGTTGGTACATTTTTAACACATGCAGCTTTGCAAATACATTTTTTTTCCAACACAAGCATCTGTACAAATCCGTCTGATATACAAATGACATATAATTCTTTACAAAATTTAAGCTAGCTTTGCTAGCATATATTACACATTTACTGCCTTACTTATCCTGGCATAGCTGGCAATGCCTCACATTTTCACATCAGTATTTTGGTCTGTTCATTGAAACATTGTGGCTTTCTGGCAAATTGTTATGGATTATAGTCACTAAATGGCAGGCATGTGAGTTTCAGAATTTGTGTCCTTCAGAAAATGCTTCCTAATGTAACTTTCTAAGTATGTATAAGAGAAGGATTTAAAATATGTTGCTGAAAAACTCGTCTCAGTCTCTGTGCAGTGCAGCAAGCTATCCTGCACTCTCCGGATCCTTTGCTTAATCTATATACCAACTCTGAGATCACACTATAGTGAAGAAAGGGGAAACACCAATCCCCACTGTACTCTGGTCTTATTGGAATTTCCTTTTGTGTTCAGGGTATCCCATTCAGAATTCGCATCATTCAGTATTATGAATATAAACCACTGAAAGACACTTTTCAGTCATTTTTTTATGTATTTGTTCATTCATTATATTGAAAGCAAACATCTGAATGTATACAGTCATACAAGGAGCTGTAATTGACTACAAATCCCTGCATGTCTGTTGTAGTTTAATGAATAGCCTGATACATTTTCAATAAATGTGAGTTTCAATGGTAGAGAAATATATTGTTGCTCATGCTGTCTAATTTCTATGTGAGAGTGCTTTGTTTTGTTCATCAAATGGTTGCCAATGTTTTTGCTGTAAAAATTTAAAAATTAAATTATGTTCAAATCTTTGCAATCATTGTAAAAATAAAGAAGAAGATAGTATGCCCATTAACAGGTTTTAACAGTGTTTTATGGCAAATGGGGGAAACGTAGCTGAGTTATGGAATATTGAAATGGATTAGAGGTCTACCTTTTTAAGTGAATTAGAGTAGCTTGTCTTTTATCTGTTCCTGATTTTGCAGAACATCAATGAATTTGCCTCCTATTTTTCCCTGTCTTTCAATAACTTATTTCTGGTAATTCATTGAGAGTTATTGAGAGTCAATAGTACAAATAATTGCAGTTTTATAGTTTTTATTGTACACAGAATGCACATCCACGCAACACTTATTGCTCTGTTAACAATTTAAGTGATTTGGAGTTGTCTGGTACTTATTCATAGACTCATATATTGTTACTAGACTAATGACCTGGTTGACCTTTTTTAAGCCTAGCCAAGTTTTTCCGAAAGAATAATAATGTCCAATATCTGAACAGGACATTGAGAGCCAGGCATTTATAAGCTACCTTTGTCGCTAAGGAACATGGGTGCAAGGCCTGATGTAAATTTCGTATTCCCTATCCACTGGTCTAGGTTGCACTTAAACTGGGTAATAGACAAACTCAGCTTCACATGGATGGGAATCCTGTTTCATAGGAGGGGAAGTCTCTGGGAAACATATCTGTCTCTCCAACATGTTCTGTTTAAGTAACAGACAAAATGCAAGTCCCTAGACCTTGTATTTATGGTACTCTTTGACTTAAAGGTTAAGTAGGAGATTCATCAGTGTGGGGTTTGTGGATGCCTTGTAGGGCAGGCATAGATCACCCCTCAGCAATCTATAGAAGACTGAGCAGAGGGAAAGGGCTTTAAGGCACTCTGCTTAAGGCAGGTTTGTTAATCCTTGTATTCTTTTAGTAAAGAACTTCTGAGATCACTCTACTTGCTGCATATGCCTGGTCTGGTACATACCAAAGGGAGCATTGTACTGTATGATTGGTCTGATAAGCGCGGAGTACAAAGGGATAATGACCTCTTTGGACCTAGATGCCATGCCCTTACTTATAACGTGCATAAAGTAAAAGGAGTTCCTCACCACTGTGGCTGCATGGTGGTTGAAGTTAAGGCTACTGTCTACAAGCATATCCAGATGCCCTAACCACTGGTTCAACTCTTAGTGGTGTATTATCGACATGGTATTTAGCTGGGATGGTTAACTTCTCAAAGGGTACAATTATCCATTTCTTAGCATTGAGTTTAAGAATATGGCTTTGGCATAATTTGTTAGAGCTAGGTCTTCTTGAAGAATGCTAGTGTCTGCAGGTGAATCAATGATAACTCGCAGCTTGTAATCATCTACAAACTTAGTCAGCCATTAAACTATAGCATTTGCTTCCATTTCAGAGAAATAGATGCCTAAAAGGAGCAGGCCTGGTACTGAGTACTGGGGGACTCCACTAGTGACTGGCCTCTTGGTGGAAGTGATGTCAACTATTTTAATCTTCTGGGTCCTATCAGTCAGCCAGTTGGCTATTCAGCAGGTGATAAAAGGGTTTGTACCTAAATTAGTGAGCTTGTCTGTAATACCTGAGTGGGGTATTGTATCAAAAGTCTTAGCCAGGTCAAGGTAAGCTGTGTGCACATTCTTACCTTCATCCAATGTTTTGGTGACCCTCTGGAAAGTCCACTAGATTTAATAGGCATGACTTTCCTTTAACAAAAATGAACTGTGATAGGTCTAGCATTTGCAGGTCACCTGTGTCCTCATTTATCATGTCCAGATTTCTTTCCATTCTTAAGTTAACTAACTACTTCCTGTAGTCAAAGGCACATTGTTTGAATTCTTTAACCACCATGAATCTACTTCCTGATGTTAAATATGTCACTTAGCCAATGAGTGACTAACCCCCTGCAAAACAAACCTTCTATGGCAAACAAACTCACAGTTAACATGATGGTACAATTTGTGTTTGTTAGAACACAACAGATCTGACAAAAACCTTCAGTCACAGTCTAACATGTATAAGAAGCACTCCCTATAACTAGGCAAAAATCTTCATTCACAGTCTAACATGTATAAGAAACACTCCCTATAACTAAATTAACAACATTATACATTTGTACTAAATTACAGGAAGCTAAGTAAAATAAATGATACAGTTTTTCATGGAAAAGGTTGGATATTATGTTACAGGAACTGAAACTCCCCTCTTAACATCATGATTAACTAAACCCACACTTTTTCCCCTATTTCAATGTATGTGTCCTACTGTAGTCTTAATACTAAATGCATCATTAAGAGTTTCTTACTTCCTGCAGCAACATGTTATCAACTATGTCTTGCAGGTGAAAGACCTTATATTGAAAAATAGCAAATGTACTAGTATACTAGTAAAACCACAATGTAAATAAAAGTATGTGGTTCTGAAGATGTAAGTTATTTTGCTCCCCTGGCATGTTTTGCAGTTGTATACAAATACTTGTCTACTATCTGCTATGATATCTTGTTATGAGTATGGCTTTATAAAAATTTTAATAAACAATGAAATTAATTATAAATTGAACAATATAGTACAGTTTTCTTTGTTTGTAAAAAAAAACTTGCAGCCTTAAATAACGAGGATAACTGGAAATAAAATTAGTTCTGAAACAAGTATACTTAATTTAAAGGTTTCTGGTTCAGCAGCGCTACCTGTATGTCAGACGTGGTATTGCAGGTAGGGTGCCTGCCTGCAGTACAGGTTGTGACATGCATGTGTTAAACCATAACCATTAGGTTCTCCTGTGCAAGAACTTCTCCCATAGGGTGAAATGATAATTGTAAGCATAACAGCCATGACTACGTTATGATGCCTTTTCTCCCATCTATGACAAGGGTTAGACATGTAGAACCAGAAGCATGTATTTTTTAAACAGAAGGACACTGAAAGCTGTCCCTTCAGGAGTTGGGGAGGGGCAATGGGTCATACCACACACTGGATGAATATAGTACTAGAATCTCCTCCAGCTTCCACAAACCTGAAGTACAGCTCCACCTGTATGTAAACTCGGTGCCGCAGGCAGTCTGGCTTCACTCCAGGTACTGGATGTAGTACCTAGCCCCACATACAGGTAGAGGTTCTCCCTATTTCCTCCCATGTTTTGGCATTGTACATTGGCAAGCCTTAACATTGTGAAAACTGAATTATTATGGCATGGTAAGACTAAGCCCTCTTTTGGAATCAAGCTCAGGGCTACAGCAGTCCCCATTATCATATGCTGAATGGGGATTGGTGGAGGTTTAGCTTTTGTGCTAATGCATGGAGATACTGCTTGGAGTAGCATGTTATTTCATACCTAAATCCTTTTGTAATGCTTTCCAAACACATGCACACACATTCACAAGAATACTAACAACCATACAGAATATAATATTCTTAAAATGGCAGAAAGAATTCTAAGGAGTAAGCCAGTCTAAGAATGGAGACAGATGATTTTTTCTGCAAGCAGGAGAGTTGAAAATAAACAAGAGGGCTTAAATTTATTACAGAAAATTAGCAAAGCAAAGAAGGTATTGTGACCAAATAATTTAGGAGTGAATTGGGCTAATCCTCTTCAAGCCTATCTTATACTTTTTTCCACAGAATGTAAATACATAGTACTACAGTTTTTCATCAAGTACTTTCCTTTCCGGTTATAGTCCTAATGTTAAAGTTGCAAGTACTTTTGAAAAACAATGAAAATTATAGAATATTTTGTTGTCTTAATTTCATTGTTATTCATTTTTTCTTGGTAACTGTGATCAACATAAAAACTAAACCTGATTTACATACACCAACAAAGCATTCTGGGTAACAAAAATACTTCTTTGGCAGACAAGTTGCTCATTTGTAGTTTCACTACTTCATCATTAGAAATGTTAATTTTGAATAGAAGGTGCGCCACTAGCAAGGCATAAGTGATAAACTGTCTTTACAAAACAAAAGCCTTTCCTATTTCTGCATTTAGCATGAAAATATAGTATCTTATACACTAATGTAGATAGCAAACATGTATGGGTTTAGCCTTTAATTATGTTATGGCAGCAGACAGGTTCAAGAAAAAATTTCAAGTTGATGTGGCGGTTCTTATCAAAATTAAATACAAAAATAACCCATATTTGCATCACAAAAAATATATAATTTGGTATTGTACATGGTAAAGAGATTATAATGATTTTATGGGCTTGTTATCTACATTTGCTATACAAAGTGTAACTGGTTTATGTTGAAAACTGATAGCTGTGATAATCAGTTTTAGATTTGTTTAGTGGTATTGACCTGAGTTGATATCATTGTATGATGGGGAATACAAAGTGCATGTAGATTACAGTAATTTTATTCTGACCATACGTGATTTTGTACTACTGCAACCACAGCACGTCTGGATTCCAAAAAGAAGGGTTGTGATTTATAGGGCCTCCACTAAACCATTGTGCTATCCTGAGCCATAATGCCTTCACCAAAGTATTGTGCTACCCAGTTCATTCACACAACTCAAACCATGACTGTTGATGTTGAAAGCAGGCAGAAGCAGCCCATCACAAAACAGAAAACACCTGCAGATACTACATCCACACAGTCCTGCTATGCAGATGAAACAAATTACACTACCATAGGATGTTGATGAATTGCACTGTGTACTCATTATGTATTCTAGCTGAGCATGAGGACCTCTCACTCTGTATGAAACAATGGAGCAGCACAGGAAATGAGTGTGAAACAAGCATCTACAGTCACACTGTTCAGTCAGACTACTGTACCCTACTGACGACATGATGTCACAGTGCATAACTGGTCATAGTGGCTACAGTAGGCATTGCATGTTACAGCCTTAGGAACAAGGTATCTAAAAAATGCAGAGGAATGCAGATACAACATTCAGGTCTCCAAATATAATTAGTTTGTTATGTGTTTGAAATATGAATGTCAGACAATTTGCTCTTGAGGTGAATCTTGGCATCCACTTCAAAAACACATAACAGCCAAGTTATGATTTGACAGACCTGATCATAATTCTTTGCAATGCATGGAGCCTTACCAGTTACCAGGTACTAAATTTAGAGGAAAAAGCATAGTGGTCATAAGTGTTTTAAATTTTGAAAGCTAGAACACTTTCACTGCTACCACACAGAGAACTACCATCACAGAAAACTGATGGGAAGTACACATCTTTAAAAGCTGGTAATGCTTCATTTAGATTTTATTGGAAGTGTGAATGAGCTGCTTAACAACCTATTTGTTTTACTTTTTTTTTTGGTTGCACTTCTGCCTCATTCTTTTTGTATTACCCCAGTGCCGCCATCGATTGACGGGTCTACCAGCTTCTCCTACAGCCCCTGGGTTATCTCCATTCTAGTCTCCTCATGTACCGTCCCCTAGTGATCATGTCCTACAGCCCCTGGGTTATCTCCATTCTAGTCTCCTCATATATCATCCCCTAGTGATCATGTAATAAGGCTCTGGAGCTGTGGATATGCACTTCCCTATTCATATACCATCCCCTAGTGATCATGTAATAAGGGTCTGCAGCTGTGGATGTGCACTTCCCTACTATCTTTGCAGCCAGTTTGGTGGGTATGGGCATCCTGAGGCAATAAGCTCTGAGGACCTAAGTGTTTTGTTGTACAAAAGAAAGAAGAAAATCGTGGTGAAAATTGGAAGGTGCAATGCCCAGCAAAGTAAAAACTCCTCAATCAATCTAAACAAACAACTTAGGGTGCTTATCAAATTTACCAAAGCCACATTTCAGTTAAAAATAGCCTCCCAGGCCAAGGACAATCACAAAGCTTTCTTCATCTATATACACAATCTTTAAGGGAGTGCACAACAATGTACTGAATTAACTGTAAATGGAGATGTCTGTACAGGACCCGAAGATATAGTGACTCTACTGGCTGACAAATTTAGTTCCAAGTTTAACCCCCCCCCCCTCCTCCAGACACACCTCAGAAAATACTTACAGGCATAACTCCCTCAATTATCACTAGGGAACAGGTTCTCAAGGCACTCTCCAAGGCCAAGAACATAGCATCCATGGGCCCTGATAATATTCGTAGATGTCTCCTTAATAGCATGAAACGTGAACTGTCAGGAACACAAGACTCACCATTTTAACCACAACCTCCAAGTAGACATTATGTCATACACATGGAGAACCGCAACAGTCATCCCACTGCACAAGGGTGGGCCATCTACAGACCCAAGGAACTATCAGCCCGTAAGCCTGACTAATCTAATATGTAAAACCATGGAAAAAATAATCATGGATATGTTAAATGATGACACAGGAAACCTACACAGACACTAGGTCAAACTCAGTTTGGTTTTGTCAAGGGTAGGTCATGGCTACTTAAGCTCAGGTATTGTAAACAAGCTCAGTGAATTAGGTGTTAACCTCAACATCACCCATTGGATAGCCAACTGGCTTACAGAGATAGGATTGAAGAAGTTAGGAATGGGGAGTCTACCACCACAAAAAAACTGGTCACTGGAAAAGTGCCTCAGGACTCAGCACTGGGGATATCTCTGTTTGTCATCTATTTCTCTGAAGTCATGGCTACAGTCAAAGCCTCTGGCTGATCAAGTTTGCAGATGATTGCAAATTAGTTGCAGTCATTGAATCCCCCAAGACATAAATATGCTCCAAGAATGCCTGACACAGACTAATTACTGGTGTCAAAGTCACAGTCTTAAATTCTATACCAAGAAGTCCATAATAGTATGTTTTGGTAAGACAAACATCCTCCCCAATTACTACATTGATAATACATCCATAAGAATAAGCCCAGTAGTCAGGGATTTGGAAATGCATGTAGACAGTGACTGACCTTTGACCATATTGTGTCTACAGTAGTAAGGAAATTATTCGGACTGCCATCTCCTTAGTTTAGGAGAACTGTAGCACTCCATACATTGCAATAGCATTAAGGCCTAATGCACGGAATAAATAAAGACATTACCGCACAGATCTGGAGCATAGCTTTCAACTACCCAGATTTTTATAGAAAGTCCAGATTTTTGCCTAAAATTTTTGGTCTGCTCCATGTAAAGTTTATAATTTTTGGGCAACTCACTGAGGACTGAAGCCACTAAATCATGACATGCATTTGCGTTTCAGATTTCATCAGAAAGTGCATGCTAACACAAATCCTGTTATTCTAGCAACTTTCTAAGTTTCTAGGAGTAATATTCAAAATCTATGTACTTTCTTATTATTGCAGCCCCAGCGATAGCGGAGAACGTGTTTGCAAGTGTTGCTTTATATATAAGTCCTCTGGACATTTCTACTTCATAAAATACATTTCTAATTTATATTAAAAGGCAGTGTTACACAAATATACCCTGCCGGGTTTGTATTAGAAAACTACCCCACCAGATGCGCAGTAGTAAGGACCGGCACACTCCATACATGATGACAATTGTTTCTGTACGTGACTCATAGCCCTCAACCTTCCATCTCCAAAATGAGGAACACTAGCCTTCATAATGCGGAACAAATGGGCAAAATGTGGAACACCTACTAATGGCTTACTAACAACTTCAACTAGGAAGGTCATAGGATGGTTAAAATGTGCTGGTTTTACTTATAAAGAAGATCCTTTAATAAATTAATATGATTGATTTCTATTTACCCTAGATTTCACTTAAAAAAATCCTAACAGTGAATGTGTGACAGACTGTTTCAATGAGGAACTTCGAGGGACATGAACTTTTTAAGACCTGAAATGAGGTACGTTTCTTGTAATGATGTATGGTTGTTGTTTGTCTTTCGGGCTTTTCCAGGCTGTACGTGTGAATAAAGTGGTATTTACAAGGAATATTCATAATGACACTGGCAAATCTGCATGGATTGTCAATGTCACAACCCTTGCCATGTCAATCACTTTCGCCACGCCCACTTCGGTGCAAAAAATGCCGGAGACTGAGGTAGTGTTCTAATACAATATGGATAAATAAGGAAGTGCCTTCCTTACGGGCCTTTTGTAGGATGCAGATGCGGGTTAACGTTTAACTTTTAGAATCAGGCGGGGTTATTTTACAGATTAGTACCTCGCGGGCGGTACTGCGCAGCTTTGGGCGTGTCTGGCATGATTGGCAGCTTTGATTGACAGGTTTAGTTGCCAAGGCCAGCATCGACATGCCCGCCGCAACTATTTCAAATGTGAATTCTGTTACACAAAAGAAGGATTCTGCATCTTAACAGTAAAAGCAAGTAAGCTATTTTCAATTTAACACAAAAGTATTTAGTGCCGCGACTTGACTTGCCGCAAGAGCATCCCTCAATGGGTATGTCCTGTTCATGGAAGGCTTCTACGTAGTGTTGCCACCTTTGCAAACTTCCATTTCCTGACAAATAAGGTATGCCTCCTGCCTAATTAAAACACACCCCTGGCTACATCCCATTTTGAAAAACTGCATGCAGAAGCACCATTTTCAAGTGCCATATAGAGTGGCTGCATGGGCAAGAATAGATTATGTGGATCCAAGGCAAAGTGTTCCATGGCAGTCCCCACCCCGCTGTCTGTCAGCCTCATTTATCTCCTGTTTTTCCATCCCATCACTTCCTCCTCATACTATCCAGAGTAATTTTCTTTTCTTTTCCTTTATTGGATGTTGTCTCACTTGTTAGCATGTTCCTACATCCTTGCAGCACATCCTAAATGATCAAGACTGTCCTATAATAACCACCAAGAAAAGACATTGATTTAATTATGATGAGGATCTAGGGGCCCAGAAGCTATGGGGTTCTTTATGCCCTGATGTGCATTTTATAGTTTTCCCCCCACAACCTATGGTCCAATGATGGCCTAAACACTGAAAAAATGATTAAGGAAAGAAACTGATAATCTAATGTCCGAGAGTTAATGTTCAAAGTTGATGACCCAGTAGTTACCACAAAACTGAGTAGTAGTTATCCATAATCTTGAGAATAAAATGCTTGTGAGAGCACGTACATCATACCTGGAATTACCTCCCCCCCCAGAAAAATGTATAGTGATTTTTACTGTACCTAGATAGAAGTGAAAGAACAAATTAACATATATATTTCAAGTTGCTGGTGCCATACATCAGTGCAGCATACCTCCTTAGTCCTAACCCCCAAACACAGATACCTTCTGTGTACCTCTCTGAAGTCAAACAAGAATGAAAGTGAAAGAACAAATAGAGCACACCATATTTCAACCTATTACTGCCAGATAGCTACCTTTTGGTTTCATTTGTGAAAAAAGAGAAGAAATAACACTTGCAGTAATTCATTCAAACTTGTTATTCATGCACAGTACACTGGCCCTAAACAAGCTATAGAGATCTTCTGTGCATACCTTTGAAGTTTGTAAGGAAAATTAAAGAAATAATGATCACAGTATCCCCAGCCCCAACAAAAACTGTGTCAGTTTCTGTGCTCAGTTCTGAGTGGGGTCATTTTTAGACTAGGTGGGGCTCCACTGCCCAGGACTCTACCAAGCCACTTACGTAGCTAGGAACGATGGCCCCCAGTGTTTAGATGCTCTGGATGCATTTTATATCTTATTTTTTCTCTATCCAGGAGATATATGTATGAACCCATCAATATTATGTTTATATACACACACACACACACACACACACACATGTGCGCGCGTGCAAGCACACACCCACCCACACACACATACACTGGCACTGCCCATGAAAAGCCAAATCAGTTACAGATACACAGACAGCATGCCTTCTATGCAAAATGAAAGGTCATCAGTTCATCTATGGCATGTCTTTGAAGTGCTGGATAAAACAGCACCTGAATAAAACCCTCACAGACAGGTAGGACATGCAGACTCCACACAGACAGAGCCTTAACCAAGAACTCAGGGAGATAAGCACTGTGAGATAGTAACACTATTCACTGTGCCACTGTACCAATGATGCGTTCCTTTTATACACATCTTGTCCAGACTACCAAATATAGCCACTTGTGTGCAGTGCTGATGTTTGACAGTGATGTTAAGTGTGAGAAACTATGGTCAACTAATTGCTCTTCCGTACATTTGTATACACTTCGCCTCCACCCGTGTGTGTGTGTGTGTGTGTGTGTGTGTGTGTGTGTGTGTATGTTCATATAGGTATATATGGCTCTACTTTTATTTTTAGAATTACTAAAATATTGAATGTCACAATATTGAAACCAGAATGTCGAAAGTGTAATATATTGAATTTTCATGTTTCCATATTAGATTAAATTGCATTTCTAAGGTTTGAATACAATACTGTGCCTTTAAGGATGCGTATGTTGTACGTAGAAAGAAAATGGCTGGCATAACGTTGCACACTCTGGGAAGTTTCAGAGAAATGTTTTTCACGACTAAATCACAAAATAGGAAGTAAGTTGTAAATATAGAAGGGTATATCTATTATCTGGAACGTATAATTTGGTAAAGTATAGTTTGTGTAGTGAGTTAAAAAACAGAGCTGTGGTTCTCACACAGATGTGGGCATGCTGTGGGTTTTACCCTTTCCTTCAATGTAGTGCAATATCGGAGTTGCTATATTTAATTTTCAGGGGGTGTGGGGGGGGCACAGCCCCCCCTGCATAAACATGGAAAATCAAATTATGTTCCCAAACTGTTGGGTGGTGGGCTTGATCAAGGCAGACTTTCCTACTGCATGCCTAGTGGGGTTTGGATGTACATCATATCTATTTCAAAAGATGTGAAATGTTAAGTGAGTTTTTTTAAGTTATTACAATTTGTTTTCTGTTTTGAAGTACAGAATGTGCACACAGCGTTTATGCTACTGGATTGGATATTGCATATGTTTAGTTTCTGCAGTGTATATGCAAGGTGTAGAAGAGTAATGTAACTTCAGTTTAGAACATTTCGATATTTTGAGGATTCAATGTTGTGGTAGTCGAGCATATACATTTTTGGTATTGTGATAGTACGTGTTTACGGTCTTGATATTGTAAAGTTTGATATTTTAGTAATTCGAAATATGAAAGTAGCTGTGTGTGTGTGTGTGTGTGTGTGTGTGTGTGTGTGTGTGTGTATATATATATATATATATATATATATATATATATATATATATATATATACATATATATACATGTACATATATGTAACATATGTATATATGTGTACATACACACAAGGATAAGCTACAGCAGTGATTGTTTTTACACTGCATATGAATCCATCTATCTACAACACCTGTTTCACATTTTTTGCACAAAGGGATGGGAGTATCACATCAACAGTGGTAATCAAGAACCAGTTATCTGATGTTGTCAATTTTCATTCTATCCTCAACTGATGGGTTTAGATCTGATCCCTTGGATCAGACTCAGCTGTTGCTGAAGCTCGTGGCAACCAAGAACTCTCAAGCTTCTTCCTTAACCCACAATGCACTGATCCCAATTACCTCAGATATCATTTGTCACTTTTCAGTGAAAGACGTGGTTTCCAACACTCTCGAATGATATTAAGATAAGTTGAAAAACTTCACTTATTAACTTAATTCTCCCTTCTTTATTTAGATTATGTATTTCCCTTACCTGTCGCATTCCTTTTTGACTTGTCTTGTGCTAAATTTCTTAGTTTCCTTCTTTTTCTTAAACTCGTCTTGATACTACTGTTAGTATCTTTTCCTTAGCACTACATTTTATGTAGTTTCTTTAATACCATTGTCAGTAGCTATTCTTTGCTTTTATTTGCTTCTGTCTCTGTTAAAAAAAGTAGAAATAGTTAGATTTTTTTACTTTCTTGATTTTTGTTGGCATGACAGTATGGCAGATAAAGATCCAGCAGGCTTTAAAAAATGTACTAAGTGTGGGCATAAGCTACCTTTATCAAATGCCCACACTTTATGTGTATACTGCTTAGGACTGTTTAAGTCACAAGAAGATTGTTCTGTTTGCCGCAGGTTTGACCCCAGGGTATTAGTTGAATGCAAGAATAAACTGATTTTAAGGGCCTTTTGCCTTCATCTTTTGGAGAGGCGATATCCAAAGAGAAATCTCTAAGAATCAAAACTAAAACAAAATCCTCATCTCTGAAGCCTTCTTCTTCCTCATCTACTTCAGAGTCCTCAAAGAAGAGGTCTCACAAAGATTCAGCTTCACCCTCGGATCCGAAGAAGCTGAAAATGTCTGATCCAACTCCTTTGGATCTGAGACCAAAATTATCTGATCCATCCTTCTCGGATCTGACACTATCCAAGTTGGATTCAACTGTTGCTGGCCCTTCAACTTCTATTATTTTTGGTATTCACTGTCAGTGGAGCCTGTACCCTCTAGGGTACCTTCTCCATTTCTGGACAGATCCAGGTCTCCTTTGGTGTTTTTCACTCATTCTTACAGAATTCTCACAGAGGAAGATGTGGAAACTGTGGTGAGGAAGATACTCTCGGCACAGGGTCAGATGGGTGTCCCCTCAGCTCCTATCCCTCTGGGTCAGGAGGTCCATTTTTCTGTGATGCCCCCACTACAAGTTCCTCCTCCAACTCTTTCAGTAGTCTCAGAGTCTGTGGATCCTTGCTGCCCAGATCTATCTGGCTCGGATCTGAGGATTGCTGTATCGTCGGATCCTAAGTTTACTCTGAGAGCTTTAATCCCGTTGGATCAGGAGAGCTCTCGGACCCAAAGCTTTCTTGTTGGATCCAAGGTGTTGCCGTTGACTTTGAGGCTTTTGGAGCCATCTATGTGCCTCAATTCCTTGCCACTGGGCAGCCCAACTCCAGCTTCTACCTCGGGGATTTTGCCTTCTGGGCGGAGGAGGGTCATAGTCCAGAAACTTGCTTTCTGAGATCTGAGGTCTTCTCTTTCTCTGTGGCGATCTGCTTTTGAGGTTGTGAAGACAGTTTTCTCTGCCTCAACAGAAGGTACCGATCCAACCCCCTCAGGTCCTAGATCTTCAACCATGACATCTCAGTGTTCAGAGTCTCACCAAATCTTTCCACATAGACAGCCAGTATCAAGACCCCAGGCTTCCCCACAGGGAATCTTGATTTCTTCTTCTGTTACCTCTCCAGATTATCCCATTGAGGAGGTCCCTAAGAAGAAGACGTGCAAGAGGAAGCACCTAGACACACCAGAGGAGTCTATCACAGAAGATGCGGACTTCGATGAAAGTGAAAGGGTCCCCACAGTCACCTCCAAAAGATGTCTCATTTGGAGACATCCTTGAAATTCTTATAAACAGAGAGGTGGCTGGATGCCCTGCAACCCTTCTTCTGAGGATTCTGTATTCCTGGAGGCCTATGGTACTGGCCCATCTACCTCCTGGATGACTCCGCCAGTCGATGAGCTCATCGAGTTGATCTCTTGGTGAGTGTGGAAGGAATCTGACACTATTGAACCTGTAGCTCTGAGACCAGATAGGATTATGGCACCACCCATGGACAAGCAGTTGTGGGGGAAAGGGGTGCCTATAGATGCCATGGTCGTAGTGGTGGTCACCAAAAAGGAATTGCCAAAGAGAGTTCCACTGTCCATCCTTCCAACAGGGATTTGTAGACAATGGACAGATTTGGGAAGCATGTCTACACTTCAGTGACCTTCGCTTTAAGGACTCTGAATTATTTGGCACACTCTATAAGACTTCAGAGAAATTTGATTAAGGAGTTGTCAAATACCCTTTCAGGAGCTGTTTCTGAAGAAGTTCAGTCATCTAAGGCTTCTCAGTTGGCTACCCTGCAATCCATTTCTAATTCCTCTATGAGGTTGGTTTCACATGTAGCAGAAGGAACCTCAAGGGCAGCAGGTTCAGGCATTTCCATTAGAAGGCATGCCTGGATGCACTAATTCCAAAACTTCTTTTTCTCACCACCTGGTGGCTAGCCCTGCAGCATGTTGTTCTCCCATACCTTATACACATGCATGCTAACACCTTTAGTCAAGTTTAGTGTCCAGACTACCTACTACTGCATGTCAGGAATGTGGAAGGAAACAGTATCACCCGGAGAAAACTCTCATGAATACTTGGAAGACTGTGGAGACTCTGCACAGAAGGTGCCCCAGATGAAAAATGAACTTGAATGCAGACAGGAAACCCAAGTGAAACAGTAAGCATTTTAAGAAACTTACTTCAGAAATTACTGGTTCTCAGAAAGATTCAAAATACTTTTCCTGTTTTCACCATAACTGAATTTTCTGACAGAGACCCCAGTTTCTGGATTTCCTGAAAGAGACCCTGATTTCCTGATTGCCAGGAAAATTTCCTGACAGGTGTTAACTGTACTTCTACGCCTTATTCTCACTGAAACTTGGGAGAGTCTCCAGCTCCCTCATGACCCTGCTATCGATTAAGCAGACAATCTTAAAATGAAAGAAGAGGGCTTTGAAAGAATTATATATTACACCAAAGGCTGCCAAAATTCACAAATGTTCTGGTTAAGGACAAGAGCAAACGTGATCTGGTTCCTAAATGCACAATGACACACAACTTAGTGAGGCCAATAAACCGGACTCCACTGCCTACAGATTTCTTTTGTTTTCTTCTGACCTCACTATACTAATCTGTAAGATAACCGGTTCCAACGCAATGACCTAGAAAACCACAGTTCAGGTGTCTCCTGTTGCAAAGTTTCAACCGTGTTGTTAGGAAAAACTAAAGAGGTAAGAGAATTCCTGCAAACTTGAAAGTTATTTTACAGGAGGCAATAAATTAAAACGTTACAGTAATACAACAGACTACTACGTGCTGCTCAGCATAAAACCGCACTTGGAAATGAACCTCAGGAGTCTGAGACGTATAAAATACTTTGAACAAAACCAAAATACTTCCTTGTCCAGTACATGTGGTGGCACAATGCAACTGAACTTCAAGAACATGTGCTCTCCTGCGGAATTTATATGACGAAAAGCAAGAATTAGTAGGGTTGCCACCTTTTCAAATGCCCAAAGTGGGACATTTGTGGTACAAACATCGGATTTTGCAGGCTGAAACATACCCACGGCCAGTACAAAGGACAGAACTTCACTTTTTTGCCTAAATAAAAGCTTATTATTAGGTTCATAGGTTCATAGGTTCATACTAGGCTATCTGCCCGAGGGCATTTACAAGCCTAGCCCATCGTTTTGTGGCTTAGGCCACCCCTTTAGTATGGGGAACTATACCCATTATTTTTCTGTGCCTCTGTCGAGCAGTGACACTGAGGTAATCCCTGGGGTATATCTGCGATCTCCCATCCATTGGTCAAGATTTCTCTTGAACAAGGCCAGCGAGGTGCTCTGCCTCACATGTACCGGGATTTTGTTCCACAGCATAGGGAGTCTTTGGGTGATGAATCTATCCCTCCAGCACGTCCTATTAATAGCCGTGTCAAGGTTTAAGTCTCCGCCCTTGTGGCTCTGATGGATCTAGATTTTTGAGGTGAAGCATATTCATCAAATCTGGGTTTGACATGGCCTTGTATGTTAGGCAAAGGTCACCTCTGAGCAAGCGCGACTGAATAGAGCTGGAGTTCTTTCAGTCGGGCAGCATAGGACAGATTTTTGAGACCCTTTATCCTTTTGGTGAGGAACTTTTGTGGCCTCTCCAGCTGCTGCAAGTGTCGGGTCAGATACATTCCAATGGGGCATTGTACTCAATCATTGGTCTGATGAGTGATGAGTAAAGGGAGACTATGACCTCCCTTGATCTAGATGAGAATCCCTTCATGATAAGGTGGGCAATGTAGAAGGTCTTCCTAACTACTTTAGCTACATGGGTGTCGAATGACAGACTACTATCAACCTGGGTCCCCAGGTCCCTGATAACTTCTTCTGTGCTCAGTGGATTACCACCTATTTGGTAGCTAGGTAACCTTGTTTTGGTATGACTATGCATTTTGGCATTTAACTTTAGGCCGTGGCTCTGGCACCAGTTATCCGCTTCTGTGAGACCCTTCTGAAGGATATCTGTGTCAGATGTGTTTTCTACTATGGCTTCAGTTTGCAGTCATCTGCAAACTTTGTCAGCCATAACCCTCCTGTGTTTGCTTGTACGAAAAGTAGATGCCAAACAAGAGTGGGCCCAGGACTGAGCCCTGTGGGACACCACTTGTGACAGGCTTTGAGTCTGACATGGCGCCAGCAGCTCTGACCCTGTGGGTTCTGTCACTCAGCCAGTTTGCAACCCATCTTGTGATGTATGGGTTGACATTTAAGCTGATGAGTTTTTCAATGATACCCGAATGGGGTATTGTATCGAAGGCCTTAGCCAGATCGAGGTAGGCTGTATGGACTGCCTTTCCCTCATCAATGGCTTTGGTGACTGTTTCAAAAGTCAACCAAGTTTAAAAGGCATGATCTGCCTTTGACAAAGCCAAACTGGGTTGGATCCAAAGTCTGCAAATTCCCTATGTCTTTATTTATGAGGTCCATTATGATCCTCTCCATGGCTTTGCAGATAAGGCTTGTCAAGCTAATGGGCCGGTAATTTCCAGGGTCGGTGGAGGCACCGCCTTTGTGAAGTGGTACCACAGTTGCAGTGCGCCACATCCAGAGGTAAGACTTTGATTAAACAGCTGTCCTAGCTGTGGGTTTAATTCCTCATTGAGTTCATGGAGCACACAGCCGGGACACCATCAGGTCCCATGGATGCTGTGTTTTTGCTTTGGAGAGAGCAGTTCTCACTTGCTGGAGATGTTTGGGGGCTGCAATCGCTTGGTATAGATATCTCTCCTTTGGGGAGGGGAGAAGTTTGCACTGAACCTGTCAGCCAGTATGTTGGCAATGTCTGTAGGATCAGTAATCTTCACATCATTTTGAACTAGCTCTGAGCATATCTGGGAGTTTCCTCCCAGGTTTCTAACATAGCTAAAGAAGGCCTTATGATTGTCTTTTGAGTCTTTAGCTATTTTTCTCTCGAAATTTGCTTTGGATGATTTTATGAGAGCTCTTAGTTTTTACTTATAGTGATCAAGGGTGTCTTACCTTTTAAGGATTTTGCTCTATCTTGTAGTAGCTTCCTCCTTTTGTTGTAGAGTTTGTTTATGGCTGGGGTCCACCAGACTGGATGCTTGCCTTTGGTACAAAGAGTCTTTGTTTTGCTTGGGATTGCCTTATCCATGCAGTCCTGCAGGTGCTGGTAGAAGGCATTTGTAAGTGATTCAGCGGCTTGAGTACTGTTTTCCGCCGCTCGGGGCCTTAAAGGAGACCACACTAGTCTTTAGAAGTGTGAAGTCGGCTTTTGAGAAGTTCTTTACTGTGGTCTTTTTATTTCAGGTGGGGTGGGATGAGGACCTCCGGCGAGATTAGTTTGTGGTCTGTTCGCACCAGTGAGGGGAAGAGCTCGCCGGGTGAACATTGGGCTCCCATGTTCGTGATGATGAGATCAAGTATGTTATCTCCTCTTGTGGGGATGGTGACTAGTTGTTCCATGGCATTTGAGTTTATGAATTCCAGGAACTTTTGCGCTAGGGTGTTTGGGCTTGAGTAGTGTTCCCAGTCTATATTAGGGTAATTGAAGTCACCTAGTATGATGGTGTTTGGTGATACATTTATCCTCTAGTGTTTTCAGGAAGGCCATGTGAGGTTCCTGAGTTTGTGAGGGTGGCCTGTAACATGCTACAATTTGCAGAGCAGTCTTGCCTATGGTTAATTGCACCTGGATGGTCTCCGATGCATCCAGCCTTGAGGTGTGGGTGTCCTTGATGAATATGGATACCCCCTCCTTTCTTGGTATTGTCCAGATTTTGGGGCCGGACGCATGATATGAGGTAAAACCTGATAGAGCCTTGAACCAGGTTTCTGTCACAGCACAGACATCGATGTTCTCCATACTGAGAAGGGCCTGCATTTTGAGATTTAGACTTCTGGCATTGAGCAGCATTACCCTTAGTTTTTTCCTTTTTGTGTTCTAGGGTGGTAGGTTTAGAATTTGGGCCTTGCCTAAAAAGGCACTATGGGGTGGCAAGAGCCTTTGCCAATATCCGGTGACAGGTGCAAGCCGTCCCTTGCGAACAGCTGGCTTGTCCAGCATGTCATCCCAGGCAGACAGACACTGGATCCCCTTTGAATGACACCAGTGTTTAAGCCAATTGTTAAAGCTGATCATCTTATCTCTGTATTGTGGCATCATTCTTGGTGAAGGTAGGATACTGCTCAAGGTCAGGGTCATACCTGTCTGGGCTACATAATCAGAGAGCTCCTCAATGTCTCTTTTCATGTAGTCCGACAATGACTGAATCATATTTGTACCTGCTGTTGAGAGACCTGAGTGCTTATGTGGCGGATTCTAGCCCGACAGGCAGCTTACTGTGACCTTCTCCTTACTCAGTCTGGTGAGCGGACGCCAGTGTGTCTGACTATGGAGTCACCAATGACTAGTGTGTCTGGCATTGTGTTTGGCCTTAAGGGCTGTGACTGTTTGACACTCTGACTGTGAGGTCTATGTGTTGCAGGTGTTGTGTTCTGAGGTGGTGGTTGTTTGGGTGTCTGCTTTGGTGGCCTCTGCTGTTTTGGTAGATTTTTGATCAGAGCCTCCGAGTATGTCTTTGTGTGTTTATGTGTATGATTTGAGGTTGTAATGGTAATATGTGAGACTGGGTCTATAGTGTGTGTGGTAACCTTCTCCTCCTGACTGGTCTTGCCAGTCCTATGTTGAGAGAGCTCAGCCTCCAGTTTGGAGTTGCATCTCTCGCATGTATTTGTGTTTTGTGGGAGGAGGAGAGGGTTGTACATGAGGCAATTGTAACATTGCCTCAATATTCCCAGGTTCACCAGCTGAGCAGGAGAGGACACTAGCAACTGATCCCTCGACATGCTAGAAGGAATAGACAAAAACTTTAAAAGATTCCGGGGACGGGTGACCGAGAAATGGGGTTGCCTTTTGGGGTACTATCTATGACAAGAGTGCCGTATCAAGGTAATAAGTACTGTAGGAGCAAGTGCTAACAGATAGAGAATAGTCTACTTGGAGTCAAGTAGAGATGATCTTTTAATTATAGGATACGCTGATTAGATCAGTAGTATAGTTCGAGGAAGGTAGTTTTAAGGGAAAATTTGAAGAGTGGACTTTAGGTAGGGTAGCAACTCCTTCATCATCTAAAAAATCGCTAAGCGTGCTTTTATAGCAGGGGCTGGATAAGACAGGAAATGACCCAAATTGGCCAACAAACCACAAGTCACTGCCCTAAACCACTCCTCCGAGGACAAATGAAGGAGTTATGGAAATGACCCTAGTGGCCAATAAAGCTACAGTTTCAAGTCAGTAACCACCTCCGGGGCAGGGAAGCTGCTCAATGTTAGTCACTCCCACTGATAAACACAGAGACCCTCCTTCAGCCCAAGCAAAAATGGCCTCACAGAAACTTTCAAACAGTTCAGGAACAGCAAGCCTGTAACTGAACTTTTTTAACTCTCAGAAAAGTGGGAAAAAGCAAGATTTTTTGTTTTGTTTTTACAGAGATAGCAGAGGTTCACAAGTAATATCAAGTTATAACAGTGCAGTAAATGACCCCACACAAGAGTGCTAGGTCAAGGACAGAAAATATGCAAGTTTTAAGAAAAAAACGATTTAAAATTAAGTGCAAACAGCTTTTGGTTGTGCTCTAAATACAGCTACTAATACAGAAATCAAGTTTAACAAGCCAGAAAATGCTCAAGCTAGGCAGCTATGCAGAAAAACTTAGCAAATAAACAGAGAAAAAATACATAAAATCTCAAAAGTGGCTCCCTTCTTCTCTCAGGGGTGCTTCACCAACAGCCAACAAGGCAACTAGGTTTTAAGAGAGGAAGATGAAGGAGTTATGGAAATGACCCCTAGTGGCCAATAAAACTACAGTTTCAAGTCAGTAACCACCTCTCCGGGGGGCAGGGAAGCTGCTCAATGTTAGTCACTCCCACTGATAAACACAGAGACCCTCCTTCAGCCCAAGCAAAAATGGCCTCACAGAAACTTTCAAACAGTTCAGGAACAGCAAGCCTGTAACTGAACTGTATTGTAGCATTTTAATTGTTATTCTGTTTCTTATAACACTTATGTGTTTCAGATACAGAATAACTGTTTTATGTAACTATTACATGAAATATAGGAAATAATTTTGTCCTAAAAATCTCAGGACATTTGCCATTTTTACAACTTTTTTGCAGGACACAACTCCCCAAAGAGGGACTGTCCCTCGCAAAGTGGGACAGGTGGTAACCCTAAATTCAGAATTAGGAGATTATGTTAACACTATCTTGGGTTCACATGGCGTATACTTAAACTGTATAGGTTTTCGTAAAATGCCCACATTTTTGCCTCATTATTTTATCCGTTTTTCATAAAACTTCTGGCAAATTAGTGGAAACTCGTTAAAGGTTGAAGTTAGAAAATAACGAGACACCTGAGTTTCAGACTTAATACCCTGCGGTGATGCAGCGCTCGGAAATACAGAATGGCATATGGCGCATATGAGGATGATATTCATAGTAATCTTGCCTAGCCCGGCCCGGGGGCGTGTCGGGGCGGGATTTGCTACATCTGTAAAATAACCTCAGGCGGTTTCCTTCCAAACCTACAATCTCCTTTTAAGTCTCAGGCTTAACGTAACAAAACTGTTTCAAAAAACCCACGAAAATATGTTTCTATTAACTACATTTGTTTCCTCGTTTTACAAGAAGCAGTCTCTATAACGAGAAAAATAACTACCACCTACTATTTGAAGAAAACTGAAAACAAAGGATTCACACCCGATTAGCAACAAACATTTATTATAGCTTTATCAGCTGAGAGGCAACAACGCGATGCTACTTGTTTCAAACTGTTCCCTATTGCAAATTCTCGCCAGGATTTCGAAAAACCTTATAAAATGCTCCGCAGCTGCTGATACATTACGGGTATCAGCATCGTCGTTACTGGTAGTTCTGCATTTCGAAATTTGTAAATATAGCTTAGTACATTACCTTAGAAAGGAAAAAAATAAATGAAATAGTTAAATAGCATAATCGCATACGTGTGCAAGCCACTTTGAAGTTAGAAACGTACCTCGCAGAATACACAATAGCACGTCCCACCCACTATTCAATGGTGACAGTTAAGAGTTTGTCTATTCGTAGTTTGTCCTTTTCCAAAATATACTGCGATTTCGGAGTTAGTATGTTTAATGTGTGGGGGTGTGTATCCAATACAAAGCCCATGCTAATACAAAACATGTTATGCTAACAACTTTCTAAGTTAGTAAGACCAACATTTCAAAACTGTCCTTGTCGTGCATGCTAATATACCGATTAACTCCGTTGCAAGATGGTTGTTTGAATATATTTGCAATCTCGTGCTACAATAGCATAGCATACTTTGTGTATTGTATGTCATTGCTCTCACTGGTGTTTGTCAGTCGAGAGCGACCCCACCTGCATTGTACCTCCCCAGGATAATTTTTCTTTGTTTTAACAGTAGGAACAAGTGCATTTATCTCCTCAGCGATTTGCATCTTGGCACCTTATAGTCCGAGTGACATTTTATTTTTAAGATATATGGTAATTTATGAAATGCGGAGCTTAACATGATGCATATTTCAGTTTTGATTACCCATAATGCATAGCAAGCAGTTGCTATCACTGAGAACATTTAGTGCACTGACGTAGATTTTTTGATATAATGCAGTTATGTAAATTTTATGGCTTTATCCTCGTAACTAATGATAGTACAGCAACTTTTATGTCGCCGCATTGTTTACAAGGATTGTACTCTTATATGATAGAATAATTTACTATCTATTTCTGATGACTCTGAATTTCGTGTTATGTTATCAGGGATAAATGAAATAAATTTTTGGTTTCCCTCTTTGATAGGAAGTGGGTAGTTGTTCAGTTCTTAATTTTAGAATGATATTTGAAAATTATAATGCCGAAACCAGTTCAGGTTTAAAAAGAAATTATGCTTTAGCGTTGTTGCTGCACAGTAAAACGCTGTCCGGTTCGATTCTCAGCTAAAGCGTCTTGTGTGTGGAGACATGCGTGAATGGGCATACCTTCATTGAAGGTTGTGTGCCGGAGCCGGCAACTCGGCACGTAAAAATCAACTGCCAATCATTAGCGGACTGGAGTTCCGCTGTGGCTACCCCTATCCGGGGAAAAGCCGAAAGACACAACATTTGTTAACCTGGGATGTCTGAGCCAGAAAAGCCCGGGGAGAAAAGATCCAAAAAGAAAAACATTACAGACACATTTACTTATTTAGACATGATCAGTATAAACACAAATTCCAAGAGACATGTTTTTACAGTGGTACCCATGGTACATCAACAGTTACAGTGGAGAGAACAAACAAAATAATATTAATTTAAAAATAAAAGTAATTAATAGATTTGTGGTGTACAGCTGAAATTTGGAACATAGGTAGAATACATACATAGTACACAGGTACAGTACATACGTAGTAGATTAGCCAGTGTTTGTGAGTAACATTGAAAACTATTATCAAGTACTCTAGATTTAGTATGTATAAGTTATATGCTTTCGTTAGCCTGGGGAGCAATCGTGGCACTGCCAACTCTGCTTGAGATTTTGCCTGATGAGGTCTTTAAAGGAGGCTTTGGATGATGTATTTTGAATGCTAGTAGGGACAGAGTTCCATTTTTTAGCCACTGAACTACTATATAGTGCATCTCCAAAGCTATTGTAGCTGTTGGTGACTTCTAGTAGTAGTTTGCTTGATGATCTATGAGGCCTTTTGGCTGAGTGATGTACAAGGTTTTTGAGGGCAGGACACTTATTGGGGAGGTAATAGATAGAATGACAGAGGCAGAGCTGATTGTAGGTTAGGAGGTTGGGCAGTTCAAGCCAGTGGAGCTGTCTCAAAGCAGTATAGTGATGAGTTCTATATGAGCAATTTGCAGCAAAGCGAGCAGTTCTGTTATAGCAGGCTTCCATTTTGCTTAGTTCAGTTTTGTTGAGATTAGTCAGAATGGGAGATGCATAGAGTTGGGTGGATAGAAGTTGGGAGCGAGCAATGGCTGATCTTGTGTTGCTGGTAAGAAATGGTTTGATACGGTAGAGTGATCCCAGTTTGGCATTTACTTTTTTAATAGTTAAGTTGAGATGACTATCAAATTTTAGGTGGGAGTCTATGGTTATTCCCAATAGCTTAGCCTGTGCCACTGGAGTGATTGGAGTAGCATTTATGGAGTAGATAGTGAATTGACTGTTAGTGTTTTTGTTAGAACTGGTTATAATCATAAGCTGAGTTTTCTTTGGATTGAGGATAAGTTGGGCTTTGGTAAGGTAATTTTCCACGCTAGAGAATGCTAGTTGAGTTGTTTGCAGGAGGGTGGGAATGTTTTGTGCAGCACAGATTAAGGTAGTGTCATCTGCATACTGAATGATAGATGCATGCTGTGTGGAGGTATGGAGGTCATTTGTGAAGACTGTGAATAGTAGTGGTCCTAAGATGGAACCCTGTGGGATGCCTATAGTTATGGGCAGCTGAGGAGAGAGAGAATTTTCCCATTTCACAGCTTGGTACCTGTTAGTTAAGTAGCTTTGGAACCAGGTTAGAGTGGAATTTGATAGATGATATTGGTTTAGTTTGTTTAGCAGGATTTGGTGTGAGACTGTGTCAAATGCTTTGGACATATCCAAAAAAAGAGTTGACAGCTGTAGGCCTTCATTTCTGAGATGGCTTACTGGGTCTGTAAAGCAGAGGAGGGCTGTAGTGGTACTACGAGCAGGTCTGAAACCATGCTGAGTAGGTAACAGGATGTTGCTGTCTAGGAGATAGTTTAGCATCTGGGTATGGATGCATTTTTCTAGGATTTTGGCCAGGGGGGAGAGTAAAGCAATGGGTCTGTAGTTATAAGTTCAGTGGAGGTCCCACCTTTATGTATGGGTGTAACATAGGATATTTTCCAGAGTTTGGGCACATAGTTTTCAACAACTGATCTGTTTATGAGAGTGGAAACTGGGACAGCAATAGCATCTGCTGTGAGGTTTCAAGAAATAGCTGTGGAGTAGGTTGGCTGCTGTTGATGAGGTTTTTAGTTTGGTGAGCATGCTTTTGATTAAAGTAGTGGAAACTGTTTTGAGGGTAAAGCTTGTATTAGTGTTATTTGCATTGGGGGGGGGTAGTGAGGAAGGAACTATCCTGTGATACTAAGGATAGAATTGTGTTCACAAAGTGGGAGTTGAATTGTGTTTCAATGGGAACTTTAGTGTTAGGGGTGGTTGGTTTGGGGGTAGCCTTTTGGGTGGATTTTAGTAGCTGCTTTACATTTTTCCAAAATTTTCGGGGGTTGTGTTGGTATTTAGTTTGTAATGTTGTGTAGTAGGATTTTTTGTCCAGCCTAATGCATTTTTTTTTGCATAGTTGCGCAGTTCTTGTTACTTAGGCTTTGTGCTTCTTTGTTTTTTTGATAGTAAACCCAGGCAGTGTGTCTGGACTTGAGGATTTATTTGGTTTCTTTACTGAGCCAGGGATTTGTAGAGGTTCTAACCTTGATTTTTCGCAATGGAGCGACAGTGTCTAGGTGTTGTAGAAATGTTTTGTTGAAATATGCTACAGCCTGGTCAAGTGGGAGGGATTTTAGGGGGGGTCCAGTCACAGTTACAGAGTCAAGTGTTGAGGACCTTAGGAGAGAATTTTTTGTGTTTCTAGTGGACCTATAGTTAGTGGCTTTGCATATGCTTGTTCTACTACGTATAAAGTATATTATGTTGTGGTCACTTAAGGTGTCTGGGAGACTGCCTATGTGAGTGTACAATTTGGGGTTGTTAGTTAGGACCCAGTCAAGGATGGATTCCCTTTTAGATTTTTTTATCACATCTAGTTGGAATTTGGACTAGCTGCTGGTAGCCATGGAGATTTACTAGATTACTTGGTGGTTCTGATATGCAGGTGAACCAATCTAGGTTGAAGTCGCCCAGAATAAGGGTTTCATGTGAGTATGTGGAAGAACACCAGGATAAGAAGTCTTTAAGGCTCGCAGGTGTATTACCAGGTGGAATATAGATCACAATTGTGGTGATGACCTTTTTAGGGTGAAGTTGAAGTTGTGAGATAAGTATGTCCCAATTATTGGGGGAGGGGGAGGAGTTTGGTAATTGACGGACAGTTAAGTTGGACTTTTACAATAAGGCAGTTCCACCCCCTTTATGAAATGGTCTGAATTGTCTAATGGTATTGTAGCTGGTAGGGAGAACTTCTAAGTTAGCTATGTTTTTATTTAGCCAGGTTTCTGTTAAAGCAACTATGTCTGGGGAGTAGTGTGCTATTGTGGCCTGGAGTTCAGGTATTTTATTTTTGATACTTTTAATATTAATATTTATCATTAAAATATGGTTGGTTTTGCTGCTGTTGTTGATTTGCCCAGGGATGAAGAAAGTGGGGGTGTTATGTTCTGACATTTGTGCTGGAGCAATTTGTGTTGGACAGGATGGATATGGGCCTGGGTTGGGGTGGATATCCCCACTTATAGTGAGTCTGGAGTTAAAATGGTTATACAGATGTTGGAGTTTGGTGAGGAGTGTGAGAAAGTATTGTGTTTTTTGGAGTAGGAATGAGAGCATATGTGTTTAGTTCTGAATTGGTCAGTTATGTAGTTCTTGAATAATTGTGGGCAGATATTATTATTATGTGTGGTGTCTGTATATGAGAGTGCATAATGTAGTGTTGTGCTACTAAGTTTATGGATATTGCTAGAGTGATAACTTGTGATGTTGTGAAGAATTATGAGAAGACAGACTAGACTTAGTTGGGTGATAGTCATGGTTATAAAGTTTAAGTTGGTTCTAGGTGGGGGTCTGAATAGGAATTATAGGGTTGCACTATATGTGGATGGGGAAGTAGTGTGGGTGATGTAAAAAATGCCTAGTCGGAATGAGAGTGATTGGGAGTATTTTGTGTGGAGCAAGTTGGTGTGGTATAATGTAATATGACTGTGATTGGTGGAGGTGATGTGAGGGTGAGCTGTGGGTGTTAACTGTGATTACTATAAATGTAGATGTAGTGCGGGTGGGAGGGAATAGGGGTCAGGGCACGGGAGCAGAGAGAGCCTGGGTGTTAGCGAGGGCAAACAGAGCGGGGCAGAGCCCACCAAGACAAGAGAAAAAAGTAAGTATTACTTTACAAATCTGAACACTTTAAACAAATTCCTGAGGTCTAATGGCTTACCAGCAAGCAAAATGTAATTGCTGAAGAGCACTTGTGTCCTGGTGGGAGACTAGAAATTTAAAGATGGCTCCATGCTCAGCAGGATTCTAATATAGGCTTAGTACTGGGGGAGGGAGATAACACAAGGGGTGTAAACCAAGTGGAATACAAAGAAACCAGAGAGGCAATCGGTGGAAATCAGTGAAGGCCTCAGAGGGGCTGTGTTGTTCATCTTCACCAATCCTTGATGGTGGGTTTGGTTCCAAACCCTCAGAACCGATTTGGAGATTGTAATACTAAAACCGGTTCTTATTTCTGATATAAAAAAGAAATTATGTTTTACCATAATGTTCTGTCTGTGTTGTTTATCTTCACCAATCCTTGATGGTGGGTTTGGTTTCAAACCCTCAGAACCGACTTGTCCGTTATTTTTCCAGCTCGCTCTCTCCAAATTCCCGAGCCCGGCTCTACCCATAATGCTCCTCACAGAGATTACACCAGATCGAGTTTGCCAGATGGCAGAATACAGACAGACTTTAGAAAATTATAGATATATACATATACATATATAAAGAGAGAGGATGCAGCCATCTATGGATATCTGATGAGAAAATGGAACAGAATCGGTGAGGCTTACTAAAAAATTTTTTAGGATGGGGGATGGTGGGAGGGTACGTCAAGGGTTGGTGAAAATGAACAATGTAGATATAATGTTATGGTAAGACATAACCTCCTTATCTGATATTGTTAATCTTCACCAAATCCTTGATGGTGGGATAGAATCCCCAGCAACTTATGCGCCTTGGGAAGTCTCATGGAAGAATATTCCGAAGCACCATAGAGCCAAAGGATGCTCAACCCCTCGATATTTGGTCTAGTTTGTAGTGTGTAATGAAGGTATGATGAGAAGACTAAGTAGCTGCTGCACAAATATAATGTAGAGAGGCTTTTGCATGAAAAACAGCTGATGTGGCAACATACCTCGTAGAATGAGCTTTAACCGTTTTGTGAAGTTGGACACCTTGAGACTGATAGATAAAGTCTCTCAAGCATTTAGCCAAGGGTAACCTTTGAGACTACACAACCCATTTTAAGGTAGAGAAGGCCACAAATACTTGGTCAGATTTATGAGATTCCATAGTTCTGTGGAGATAAAAATGTAAATGTCTATGAACATCTAGTAAATGCAGAAAGTATTCTCCTTGATAGGTAAAATTTGGGGAAAAGTTTAGAAAATGTATGGACTGGTTGATATTTGATTCAGTAACCACTTTTGGTAGAAAAGATGGATTTGTTCTTAATTGAACTCTGTTTGTATGAAAAATCAAATAGGGAGATTTGTATGATAGAGCCTGTAACCCAGAGACTCTCCTTGCAAAGGTGATGGCTACTAAAAACAAGGTCTTCCAAGACAAAAAATTTAACTGACAAGACTCAGTTGGTTCAAAAGGGTTTGATTTAAAGCTTGTAGGACTGTAGTCAAATCCCATGGAGGAACCAGATCTTTAAAAGGTGGTTTTAGTAATGACAATCCTTTAAGGAAGGCTTTGGAAAGTTTATGTGACATTATGGAAGAGTTATTTAGACCAGAATGAAAATGGGAAATTGCTGCCAACTGACCTTTTATAGTGGAGGAAGAAGGGTATCACTTCTGTGTCACTGTTAGACAGAGGCACAGTATACTAACCTCGAAAAAGGGCATAGCAAAATAAATTTAAAATGGGTGGTGAAAGCCAAACACATTCTGGCTAGGCTTATAAATGCCCTAGGGCAGATAGCCTAGTATGAACCTATGAACCTATGAACCTATAAACCAGATTCAAAGAGAGTATTCAAGAAGTCTAATATGGATTCAATTGAGGCATTGAAGGGATCAAGTCGTTTATTTAAAGCCTTACTGTAAATCTTTTCCATTTCCTCAAATAAAGTTTTCTAGATGAAGGTTTGTGATGTGAAATAACAATACGGTGGACTGATGAGGACAGAGAAGCTTGCCTGGCAATCATGGGAATTGGAGGAACCATACTGTCAGCTTGAGGTGTTGCAAGTTTGGGTGAACCATGCCTTCTGGGTGAGTTAGCAGGTCTGGAGCCAGGTCTAGAGTCCATGGTTCCTGTAGCAGACGAGACCAAAGGAAGGGAAACCAGACTTGTCGAGGCCAGAATGGGGCAATGAGGATTATGGTATTCTTCATCATTTTTGCTTTCTTCAGGAACTGAGAGATTAACGGAATTGGCAGAAAGTCATATAATAGACTGGGAGGCCAATTGTATAGAAGACCGTCCCTGGGTGACTCCCCCAGTGGAGGGATTAGGGCAAAGTAACTTCTGCATTTGTTGTTTAGGGCAGAGGCAAAAAGGTCATGGCAAGGTTGACCCAATCGACAGAAAATCTTGTCTGCCACTACTGGGTTTAGGGACCACTCATGAGGCATTAGAATAGTCCTCCTCAATTTGCTTGCTATCAAATTTGAACTTCCCGGAATGTGCGTTGCAATGAGAAAGCGGTTGGAAGAAATCGGCCATTTCTACACTCTGAGTGCCTCTTGACATAGTGGATATGACTTGGTTTCCCCTTGTTTGTTGATGTACCAGACCACTGCCATGTTGTCTGTTTGAATTGTAACTGTTCCAATAGGAAGGGAATCCTGGAATGCTTGCAACGCTAATAGCACTGCCCTCATCTCTAGAACATTGATGTGCAGGTTGGCCTCCAGTTAGGACCATGTGCCTTGAACTGTCTTCCCTCAGATGATGCCCCCCACCCTATCTGGGAAGCATCCATGGTCATTATGGTTTGGGGTTGAGGTAGAGTGAAGGGTCGGCCCAAAAGAATCTGATCTGAATGAAGCCACCATTTGAGGTTCTGTTTGCATAGATTGTTTACAAGAATTTGAAAAGACATTGGTTGGTGAACTAGAGACCACTGCGTTGCTGGTAACCACTGTAGTATTTGCATATGAAATCTTGCAAGGGGAACCAGAGTAATTGTGGCAGCCATTGAACCCAAGGTTTGAAGAATTAGTCTTGCTGGGACTCTGTTGTTCTGAATAATCTGTCTCACCAGACCTCTGATGTTTAGAAGTCTTTCTGGAGGGAGAGAAGCTATTCATGAGACAGTGTTCAGTTGCGCTCTTGTGAAAACCAGACATTGTGTGGGTTGCAACTGGAATTTCTTGAGATTGATTGAAATACTTAGGATGTGCAGAGAGGGTATAGTCCTTTGCCTTCTCTAAGTGATGCCTGGTGGTAACAGTGAGGAGCCAGTCATCGAGATATTGGAATACTCGAAAACCTTGCAGTCTGAGATGAGCCGCAACTACTGCCATGCATTTGGTAAACACCCTGAGGGCTGTGGTGAGTCCAAAGGGCAGTGCTCTGAATTGGAAATGTCTGTCCCCTAGCTGGAAGTGTAGAAATCTCCTGGAGCTTTTCTCCATCTTTATGTGGTAATAAGCATCCTTGAGGACTATCGAGCACATCCAGTTGCCTTTTTCCAAGAAAGGATGTATGGTTTGACCATCTGGAAATTGTTGAATCGGCTGAGATCCAAAATCGGTCTCCAGTCCCCTGTTTTTTTTGGGCAGACACTAAAAAGAATCTTGACTAAACCCTGGATTCTATTTGGTCTGGTGGGACTTTTTGGATGACTCTTTCATTTAGCAGCTTTTGGATTTCTAATGCTGCTGTTTCCCATTGATTGGGTGGAACATCTGGGATTTTTTTCTGAGATTTGAGGTTCACAAACAAGGGGATTTGTTAGCCTCTGGATATTATTCCGAGCACCCATTTGTCCAAGGTTATTAATTGTCAGGCAGGTAGGTGCAGGGATAATCGTCTCCTGATTATCTCCACGGGAAGACAATTGGGCACCCCTCCAGGGATGCTGATAGAGAGTACCAGAGAAGGATTCCCTGGACCACTGATTCTGTCATCCTTTCTGGCCCCTAGGACGGCATATTCCATTGTTCCCCCCTCTGCCCTGGGGAATATCTTTACCACGTAAGTCATAGAAAGGCCCTTTGGATTTTTTCAACCATAGTCTCCCAGTCCTCTGATTCCTTGAGTAGGGTCAATAGAGAACCGTATGCCCATGGCAGATAGGGTCTTGCCATCCTGCTCACTTCTGGTCAGCGCTTCCTTAACTTTTGGACCAAAAAGGGTAGATCCATCAAAAGGTGCATTGACAAATGACACTTTGAATAGCTCCACAAAGTCACATAAGTGCATCCAGGAATGCCGTCTGATGACTATGCCTGAACCTGCTGCTCTAGATGTCCCTTTGGCTGCATGTGCTATGAGCCTTTTGGACGAATTGGAGATGGATTCAAGGGTAGCAAGCTGGTAGGAGACTTTATCCTGAACCTCCACAGGAACTGATCCTGCCAGAGTGTTAGAAAGTTCGTTAATTAAGTCACTTTGTAACCTGGTAAAGTGTGCCATATAGTTCAATGACCTTAAAGCAAAGGTTGTTGAAGCATAAACACGCTTCCCGAATCTATCCAAAGTCCTAGGCTCCTTGTTAGGAGGATGGATACTTTGACTGTCTTCTGCAAGTTCTTTTTTGGTGGCTGCTGCTACCACTATGGCATCAACAGGGATTCCTTTGGACCATTGTGGTTCCTCTTTTGGTGCAGACAAAATGCGGTCAGGCCTTTTGGTAATAGGCTCTATGGCATCGGGTATCTTCCAAGCTCACTGAGTAATTAATTTTACAAATTCATCAGTGGGCAAAGAAATCCAAGAAGTGGAGGGTTGGGTGTGAAGAGCCTCCAGGTATACTGATTCCTCTATTGAAGGCTGTGTGGAAGACCAGTCACCCCTGTGCTTCAGTATTTCAAGGATGTCCCCGAAGGAAACATCTTCAGGGGGTGACTTTGGGGAACCTTCTCCTTCATCAAAGTCAGTGTCCTCGGTGTAAGACTCCTCTGGGGAGTCGAGGTGCTTCTTCTTGCACTTCCTCTTTGCAAGGACTTTGGAGGGAGGTTCCGGAGAAGTATCTAAAGAGGAAACCACCAGGGTGGGAGTTACCTGGGGCTTTTGCACCCTCTGTCCGGGGGATGAGGTCAATAGCAGCTCAGGCCTAGAGGAAGGAGAAGATATTTTTCCTGACAGGGAAACCAACAGCTTAGAATCTCCAAGAGTTAGCGCCTTCTTCATGATATGGCAGACAGACGCCCTTGTAGAGGGATGGGAGCCCGGATCCAAAAGGGACTGCTTTGGAACTGGGGTCACACCCTGCACCTAGGAGACTGCCTCTGCACCTGGAGCCTGGGTCCAAACTACAAGGGCCGAAGCTCCAAGAGACATGGAAGGCTCAGACAGAACCAAAAAGGTATCATGTAGCCCAGAACCAACCATTGAGTCCTGACCGTGGGAGTTCCCCGATGCAAAAGATCTGGAGAAACTCAAGGCTGTAGTCAGAACCGAAGACTGGAAAGCTGTCAGAACCGACACAGTTGGAGCTGGGAATGTTGGAACCGAGGACTCCAAGGGTTCAGGTAGAGTTGGAGGAGGAGTGTAAGTAGGAGATATAGAATGAGCCATCTTGATGCCAGGTTGGCTCATTACCAAAGTTAATCCTCTAGCCACTAGGAGCTGGCCCACTAACCTCATAATATCCTGTTCCGATAAACTTTTAGTAGACCTCACCGAGAGAGTGGACAAAGATCTGGAGCATCTGACTTCCACAAATGGGGTGTCTTTAAAAGGGTCTATAGAAGGAAAATACACTGTCCTCGGTGCAACAGATAATTCTGAAGTCCTAGGAACCGATGGCTCAGATGGAGCCGAGGCCGAGGCATCAGAATGTAGCAAAAGAGTTTTGCTAGGCACCAACAATTCTCCTGGTGCCGAAGATGTTTTTGGAGCCAAGGAAGATTTAAAAATTTTTCTCATCGGTTCCGAGGAGCTCGGAACCAAAGAAGGCCTATTTTTTTGAACTGTGGAAAGAAGTTCCCACTTCCACAGTTTTCTCTTTTAATCCAAAAATGGCCTCATCAAAAGGAGATTTTAATAATGCTTTTAACAACAGCTTATTTTTCCTTTGCATTAAGGTACGAGAAGAAAAATCATGACAGATACCACAATTCTCTTGTAAATGAATTACGCCTAAGCAATACACACACAAGGTATGCACATCTGAATTGGGCATTTTTCCTTCACATTTGTTAAACCTTTTGAAACCTGAAGAGCCCTTAGGTTTCAAGGGGGATAGTCTCTTGTCAGACATATTCAAGGAAAAGAGAGAGATTTATTTATTTATTATCACTTTTTTTATAGAGAAAAATACCAACAATGGTAAACTGGGATACCCAAAGTATAAAGCAAAGAAAATAACAGCAAGAGGGGCGGGTAGCTTAAGGAAGTAAATAAAGTTAACTAGTAAAAGGTTTTGAAGAATATATAAAACAGTTTTATAACTCACAAAATCACCAGGGCGCAAGCGATAATGAAGGCACTTCTGGTCTGCGATGCGACAAATGAGATCTGAGGAAATCTCTGTGAGGAGCATTATGGGTAGAGCCGGGCTGGAGAGTTTGGAGAGTGTGAGCTGGAAAACTAATGGCCAAGTCAGTTCCGAGGGTTCAGAACCGAACTCACCATCAAGGATTAGGTGAAGATTAACAACATCGGATCAGTTATTTTGTATCTGGAATACCTAATCTTTATATGCAACTGTATGCAACTCAAACAAGAATAAGCTTTTATATTGGCAAAAAAGTGAAGCTCTGCCCTTTACAATAGCTGTGGGTATGTTTTGTCCTGTAAAAATCTCATGGTTCTACGCAAAATGTCCTACTTTGGGCATTTGAAATGCTTGCAACCCTATATGTGTGTTACTGTGTAAACAACACCAACCGGGGGTGTTCTGAGGCTCAGTGACATAGGTGGCCTCTACATCCCTGGAATGGCATTACTTACACAGTGGCACACACCCTGAAGGGCATAATTGTTGTTTAGGGAGACTAAAATAATGGCTCAAGTCAATCTCACTCTCACTTTCATGCACGCAAATACAGACACACTTACACACTTAACAGCAAAAACACTGCTTAGCAACCATATAGTAATGGGGGGCATTATCTCCGCTACAGCTGGAGCTGCATGCAAACAATAATGCCCAATAAGTTGTGTGTTCTCCCAAGGGTGTGGCATTGGACCTCTACACCCCTGGAAGGGCATTAATTACACATTAACACACACCCTGGATGGCATTATTGCCCTTCGAGAATGGGTCTCTGTACAATTGCTGTGTTTTACTTATTTATTTATATTTTTATTACTATATTATTTTTTATATATTTTGGATGTAAAATAGTTCTTCCACTTAATGTTTCAAAGTTCCTGTAGACAGAATATGTAAATGGCTTTAAAGGAATCATTTTGCATCCAAAATATATAATTAAAAAAAATGCCTAGATATTTGCTTTATTTTTTTTTTGGTCCCTTACTGCTAAAATAGTTTCTTGCCAGTCATTGGGTACTGAAGTCACTAAATAATGTCATACATTTAACTTTCAGACATTATTTCTTTCAGAAAAAAAAATCATGTTAACATAAATCCTGTTATTTAACTTACTTTTTTAAATTTTTTAAGTATAACATTTAAAATCTGTTCCTATTTTGGGGCCTTTGTTCCACCTTTATTTCAGGCTTTATCCACATTTCTTGAGCTTAAAGGTCGAGAGGTACACAACCCTCTTGTCTGTGGCTACCAGTGTTCCACTGATCTCACTGTCGCTCCCTCTGTCACACAGACACCACCATCCCCACCTGTACTTCAGAAAATGCATGCTAGCACAAATCCTATTATTGTAGCAAGTTTGCGATTTGTTAAACAGGAATATGTTCCTGTTTTGCCCCTTTGCTCCACCGTTACTTTACATTTTGTTTTGCTAACTTAATTAAGAGGTGAGAGGTACGTAAACCTCTTGACTGCTGCTGCTGCCAGTGCTGGATTGCTCTCACTCTTCACTCCCTCTCTCACTCACACACACCTCACTTTCATGTACACATTCACACACAGAGAGAAACATAAACACACACACGCACACACACACACACAACCATTAGTTTTTTTTCCAGTCCGAACTCCACAGCAGCTTGATATGCTACAGTGAAGCGGCGGATTCATTTTCAGTGGATATTACTTGCATGTTAATACCCTGCTGGAGAGCGCTCGTTCTGCAATCAGGGTGCTGATGTACAGTTTGCTCATTCTCTAAGGCACCTTAATATGCTACCCTGAAGTGGCGGAATAGCTTTTCAGCCACATTACCTTGTACATTAACACCCTGCTGGAGAGCATTCATTCTCCATTCAGGATGTCAATGTAGGGGTTGCCCATTCTCTAAAAAGAGTTAGCGATTCTATTAAATATCTGTAGAGTAATATGCAAAAGACAAGTTGGAAAGCAAGAAGTAGTTGGTCTACTGCAATTAAAGTAAATGCCCAAGTGGGTGATAAGCAAGCAAAAATGACCCAAAGGGTGTTTGCTACTGTGTAAATAATGCCCACCCAGAGATGTTATGACTCCCAACACCACTGGCGGGGGGCAACTGCACCCATGGAAGAGTGTTATTTATACAGTAACACACATCCTGGAGAGAATGGGCTGTCTCTAAAATTATTGTGTTTTACTTACTTATTTTTTTATTATTTTTAAGGTAAAATAGTTTCTCTGCCTAATGTCTCAAACTTGATGTAGTATATCTAAAGGGTGTAGGCGGAAGCATTTTACATCTAAAATATAACATTTTCAAAAAATATCCAGATATTTACTTCATTTATTGGTCCCTTTCTCCAAAAATTTCTGGTTTGTTGACAATCAGTGGGAATTGAAGTTACTAAGTAATGATATACATTTGAGTTTCAGACTTTATTTCCTTCAAAAATGCATACTGACACAAATCCTGTTATTCAAGTAACTTTCTAATTTTATAACAGCAATATTTAAAACCTGTTCCTATTTTTGAGCCTTTGTTCCCCTTTATTTTGGGCTTTATCCAGATTTGTTGAACTCAGCAGTCAAGAGGTATACAAACCTCTTAAATGTTACTGCCACTGCTGGCGTGATCGAACCCACTCTCTCTCACACACACACACACACACACACACACACACACACACACACACACACACACACACACACACACACACACACATGTAGACATACTTTTCTTTCTTTCTTTTTATCTTTCTTTTAATTTTACCCTCCCTAAACAGCAAAAGCATTGCTTAGCGAGCTTAAATAATGGCTCAGTCGATCTCACTCTCCTTTTCATGCACAGATACACTCACACACACAGACATAAACACACTCACCTTTCTATTTTTTTTTTCATTTTTTTACACTTGCTAACAGTAAAAGCATTGCTTAGCAAGTGCAAAATAATGGTGTCTGTTATCTTTGTTACATTCCAAGCTCCACGGCACCTTAATATACTGCCTTGAAGCAGCAGACTCATTGTTCAGCAGACATTACTCGTACATTAACACATTGCTGAAGACGTTCATTGTCCAATCAGTGTTTAATGTACAGTTTGCCTATTCTAGAAGCTTATATAAAACTCCACACAGAAAAAGAGAGAGAGAGAGAGAGAGAGAAAGAAAGAGAAAGAATAAAAAAAAAACAGTCACAAGAAATTACAGCAATTATAAAGATGGGCTTATACACCTGTACTATCAGGAGTGTTGTGCTGGGCACCATTTATAAGTTTCTGATGTTTGCCACAGCAGTGGTAGTGTGAATGTGGCACATTTAGTTAAGTTGAATAAAAAAATAATTTCAGTTTTAAAAGGCTCTACAATATGTTTGTAATTATTGTAATTATTAATATTGTGATTATTTTCTTATGTCTCATTAAACATGTTCAAATTTAGAAATTCTGAAATTATTTGCTACTCTGTAATTCTATTATTTACTATTATTTACTATTTGTATTTTTCTGGAGCTTTTCTCCCCAGGGCTCCATTGAAAATGGGTTCCTCATGGCCCAGTGGACCACCCTGGTAAACAAACTGCAAATAAATAAATAAATAAATAAATAAAATGTTATTTTTGTGTGTCCAATGGCTTTTATATTTTCCCCATTATGATAAGTATATAGCAAATCTACTGGTCAAAAAATTCTGCTCCAGTGTTACCCATATCTTCCTCCTTTCACCCCAGCAGGAAATATCGTTGAACATAACCCCCACAGCCATTACTAGGGAACAGGTCCTAAATGTACTCCCCGAGACCAAGAACACGGCATACGTGGGCCTCAATAATATCCTAGGCTGCCTCCTAAACAGTATGAACCATGACATATCAGGACCACTGGAGTCAATATTGACCATTGCTTCCAGTCAGACTTTTTGCCACCGGAATGGAGAACTCCAACAGTCACCCCTCTGCATAAAAGTGGGCCTTCTACAGACACATTAGTCTGCTAGTCTAATATGCAAACCATGGAAAAAATTATAGAAATGATTAATAATGACATTTGAAATCTCCAGGCACTGAATCCATGGCAGCTTGTTTTATTCAAGGGAAGATCAAGTCTACTCAGCCTGGTAGACTTCTTCGAAAAGGTCACCAAGGCAATAGATGAGGTCAGATTGGTGCATACTGCCTGTCTTGATCTCTTCAAGGCATTTGATACGATACTCCATTTGGCCATTGTAAACAAACTGATGGAATTAGGCATTGATCCCTGTAGTACATGCTGGATTGCCAACTGGATTTCAGATAGGACCCAAGAAGTTACAATATGGGACAGTCACTAGCAGAGTCCCACAGGACTCATTGCTCCTTTTTGACATCCACTTCTTGGAAGTCAAGACAAATGATAAGGACCTCTGGATGACCATCTTTGCAAATGATTGTAAACTGGGAGCAGTCATGGAATCCCCCCAAGGCACTAATATCCCCCCAGGAAGGGCTAATATAGGCAAATAACTGGTGCCATTATGCATGGTTTAAACCTCAATGCCAAGAAATATATAATAGTACCCTTTAGGAAGTCAGCTATCCCAGGAAAGTACCTCACTGAAAACACATCCCTAAGAGTAAACCCAGTAGTCAGGGATTTGGGGAGGTATGTACACAGTAACCTGGCTTTCAACCAGCACGTATCTGAGGTAGTAAGGAAATCATTTTATGTTGTGCAAATTATAAGCAAGGCATGACTTTTCTGTCCAAAAAGTCATTGTTTTACTGTAGTCCACCCTCATCAGACCCATTACTGACTCCAATGCCCCCTTCAGTGTGTATCTGACCAAGCATCTGGATGAACTGGAACATTCACAGAGCTTCCTGACAAAAAAGAATACAGCTCTTTAATAACGTGTCCTATGTGAATCACCTAAAAGCCCTATCCATATATTCTTCTACAGACTGCTGAAAAGAGATCTATGTCTGGTATAGAAGGCATCCTAGGATTCCATTCTGATGGACCTCTTGCATATCTACAAAACAAATGACATCTGAACCACCCAATCCAGGGACTTAGACCTTGCTTGGGACATAAACAGGACATGTTGGATGGATGGGTATGTGTCTCAGAGAATATCCCTTCTCTGGATAGAGTTCTTCCCTGACCCTATTAATGTCTTACTTGGAGCAGTGGATAGGAAATAAAAAATGTACCTGTTAGAATTGATAAGACTGTACTGTACTGTAATTAACTGGAAACAACTGAAATGAGACTGAGGCAAACGTCTTACCTGTTAATTACCCAAATTCATGCTGAGCAGGTGCCAGCCTCTCCTTTATGGGCGAAGTCTTGTGTACTTTTCAGAATGAGTTCTCCAAACAGTGCAGTTCATTCAATAAGGCTTTATTGGATGTTCACAATATCCAAATACTGCCTTCATTAACAGTGCTGATAATAACAGTGCTGCTAAATATATTCTAAGTTTATGCACATATCTTCTAATTGTCCTAAATAATATGAATGGAAACAGTCTTTATATGACCTGACTTCCATACTCAAGCTTGAGTGTCTGTAATGTTAGGCCGAATGACCTAACTAACCTTAACTGAATTTCCTAACTGTATCTGAAGTATATTTTAATAATACCAAAACCCTGTGATGCTTTACTCTCCCTCTTAGCCTTGGTTCCTTTGGTTTTCAGGCCTGGTTTTAATATAACATTCCACTGAGGAACATTTTGCAGCTGGCATGATTGTATCTTTCCCTTGAGAAAAGAACATTCTGTATTTATGTATTTTTTGCACATTTTATGCTTATCTTTCCTTTCTAAGAAACCGTCTCTCATGCTTGACCATCAAGGTTATTCCTTCTTTCTGCTTAGCTGTCTTTTATGCATAAATAAAACACAATTTCTAGGCCTACTTTATCCTTTAGCCTGTCTAATGTCTAATAACCACTTTAAAATGGAAGTCCCTAATCTAGCATTACCCATGGCCTGTCACCTATGCCTCTAATGGATACAGGCAACCTGAAACGTTTGACCACCCATGCCCTAGCTTATATATACACACCTAAAAACAACCTCTAGGGCACTAAATTTGTTGGATACATTTAGGATGCATGGCTAGGCTTGAAAAGGCCCTTGTGGTTGTTAACCTAGTACATACCCAAGAACCTATAAAAGCAGAGATGCTTATTCCCACTTTTAATGATTCTGTTATATATTTTTGGTTGCATTATCTTCATTCTTTTGTTCCCTTCTGGATTTGAAGAAGCTCAAGTCTATAAACTCTTTTTTTTTGTATAGGAGCCCCTCATATATCTTTGATACTTAGTAATTAGCTTAGTGCAACTTTATCATTAAAGTTCAGGTTGTTCAAAACAGCCATTTATATTTGGTTTACCACCGTATAGCCGACGGACGGATAGTCGAGCCCTGATGACTGAAAGGAGTGTGGCAAATATGCACATTGCCGAACACAAGTGTATCGAATCACAAACCCACGCCCCCTTTGTGACCCATGTTAGCACTTGCTTTGGATGTAGAGTGGTCGAAAATGTAGCATTTGATGGTTTTGCAACATTCCAACCGATCAACATGCAAAATTTCGGTTACCAGAGTCGGTCATTGTTGGGTCCAACTGTCGTGTTTTCGGTTATGTGGTGGTAAACATTTATATTTTACACTCCATAGTTTGAATGGTAATATGTGGTGTTGCACAGCATGTGCTTCCCTAACATTATCTAGCTGAAATGTATCTTTTGCCATTACAGCTCTGTGTGATTACAGCTCAGTCCAACATTCCTGCATCCATGTCAGTCTTTGCTGCTCCTTTCTTTGCATTGTTCGGGCCTCCATTTTGTGTTCATGTTTCATTTAGCACCCTAAAGCCTCCATTGTTTTGCATTAAGGTTTTGCTGTAATGTAGTAACCTATGCCATGTGTCATGCCCTTATGCTATTATTAGCAGACCTTTATATGTTTCATTACCCTGTTGCCAAGGCTATAATATATAATAATAACTACAATAGCCACTAACATCTGATATGCAGTAAGAAAGCATGTTGCTAGACCATCTATATCCCTACGTTGCTCAGAAGATAGAGTATTGTTGTCCAATACTGAAACTATAGACATTCTTTGTTACATGTCCAGACCCCATAAGTTCATCCACTGTGCATCTGTGCTGCTTTCTTGCTTCATAAGGAGACACAAATCTGCAAATGCAGTCATGATGCATAGTTAGTACACAGTACAGTCATTAGTTTGGAATGATTTGGAACTGCATTATGTTGCATTTGCAGAACAGGATTGTGTGAGCACAGCAGTTGTAAGTTATTTAGAAGTGGGTTTATCTGCTTGTATCAATGCAGCATGACATCTTGGCAGAGGTGTTATATCTATGGACAGTGGAGGATTATAATGGGGTGGGGAGACAAGCAGCCACCCAAGGCCCACAGCTAGTCAAAGCAATCTCCCAAGAAGCACAGGTTCCCCACAGTACAGTACAATACAGTACAGTACAGAAAGCACTACAAATTTCACCCCACAGCAGAGGAGAATGCTTTGAATAATAAATAAGGAGAACTGATCCTCTTTTGGAGAATTCATTTAATTCTTACTTCCTCTGTGCAGATAATGAAAGTGTCATTGCAGCCTCCATCTGTGTGTTTCTAAAATGTCCTCTGGTTAAGTGACTTGCTCAGTCACACACTACGTAAATGTAGGTAGAAATAATCAGTCCTTGCATCCTTGACTACACAAGTTTATTAAGAGCTTCTTGCCATAATCCTCTGCATTGTGAAGGTAAAAAAATATATAAACAAGCCAGTATAATCTTCATTTATTGCAAAATCACTTACCGCTTTAACACATGGAGTGTAATGAAAAATTAAATTCATTGTAAAGCAATGGTGCTTCAGAACCTGACCTACACACTTTTTAAAAGTTACTGAAGTTTACAGACATTGCTCCCATTATGACCTTGAGCAAATCACTTAAACAATCAGTGCTTTGAGGAAACTGGAAATTAAAGCTAGGCTTGTCAATGGCGCCCTGGAGTATAATCTTCATAGCTACATATGAACCATGGTAGTTATGGTGTAAAGGAAGGCAACTGGACTGTCATCATATGATCTTTGTTGTGCTGAGACCGTGTTTATTATTTAGCTGCAAATACACTGGATTGGATAAAGTGTGAGTTTAAAGTTAATATTTTAACTATAGACACATTTTTGAGTTAGCTTATTCTTTTGCAGGTATGCAGTTATGAAATGCACTGTTTTGGGGCTACAGTAGTTTCTCTAGCACCTTACTGCAAATGAGTAAGACGGGTATGAGCAGTTACAGAGTCTCTTCCTATAGTACAGGATTTCAGTTCCTCAGCTTTCGTTTGTCCTGTGTGTTACTTTGAACTAGTTATTTCACCAGAGAATACCTCTGGGATGCTCCTGAAAAGGGTTACTTGTCCATTGGGCTGTCCAGGGCTTTTAGTAAACACATTACACATTTGTCTTTTGAATTTCTACACCTTTGACACAGCTTCTTACCTAGTGCTTCACTATACGCTGCATGTAGAGGTACTTTAGATAACTGCAGTATAGCTCCATCTGCATGTGGAACTAGATACTGCAGGCAGTATCTTCTTTCCTCTTGCATGCAGTATTTTTTTCCATAAGCTTGTGAAGCTTCAGGCATACCAGAAAGCCCATTCATTTCAAAGGGCTTTGCCACTATTTCAACCTTGTGCATTGGTAAGGCTTGCCAGTATACACTACTAAATTGCTTAGGCACAGAGCAACTGATTTCTCATTTAGAAATCCCCTTTTGGAATCAGGCATAGGACTCTGCCATTCCCTATAAGGATACCCTGAATGAATAATGACAGTGCCATTTCTTTTGGAAACAGGTGCATTACACCACTCCTTGCATACAACCCATTGTGTTATGAAATTGCAAAAAAAAAGTGCAGAAAAACACACTATAATCTTTTTTTCCTGGCAAAATCACTTTTGACTTTAAAAAAAGAATTATAACGAGAAAAGAAATTAACTGGAAAAATACTCCAGAAAGTGAACAACACACTTTAAGATGTATGCTGGTGGTGAGTGCAAGTCACTCTCTGGCATCTATTTTGGTAATGTATTGCTGTATTGTGGGTGTGGGTTTGCCAAAACATGGAGGAGAAGGTGAAATTAAAGGCTCAAAAACCACACTGCATATTTTTTTCAAAATCTTACAACTTTAATATCAGAAATGAAAGTAGATGTAAAAATCTGCAAATGGCAAGAGATTCTCATTACAGTGAAAAACTGCTCTTTTCATTTATCATTGTTTTACAATTAATTTCATTTCTTGTGACGCCCTTAATTGTAAAGTTGCAAGAGGCGTGAAAAAACTGAATGGCGTAGTATGTTTTTGATGTCCCGGTTTTAGTCTCTAATCTTTTTTCATTAATATCACAACATCAAAATGTTGGTGATGTAGACACTGGCAGTGATCCTACATGCACCAACAAAGTATTCAGTGTAATCAAAACTACCCACACTATTATTGTATTACGATTTCTCCAACAAATCACCCGATGTTATTTTTTAAAGTGGGGTATTCCACCTGTATTACATAAAGTACAGTTGTGTACTCTTACCATAAATGTAGATGTTCGAGTGTGTTCACTGTTGCAGTCATCACTGTAGGGTTCTTTCTGCCAGCAGCAGCCCTCGATCTGCCAGAATCCCAAAGTCTGGATCAGGCACCAGCTGCGGTCGCCTTTATCCTGATGTCAATGCGCCTGAAGGTATAAAAGGACCCCAGCTGACGCCATTTCCCCAGTTTTTCTTGACCCAGATGATATGTGTCCAGAAATAAAAGGCTAATAAAAAGAAACCATGCCCAAAAATCTCAACAGTCAAAATACCTCATAACAGACAATGTGTGTGTGTGTGTGTCTTTCGGCTTTTCTTGGTTAGGGGTCGCTGTAGCGGAACTCCGGTCCGCTAATAATTGGTAGTAGAAAGTGTCTTTCGGGGGCCGTTATACACCTGTACTATCAGGAGTGTTGTGCTGGGCACCATTTATAAGTTTCTGATGTTTGCCACAGCAGTGGTAGTGTGAATGTGGCACATTTAGTTAAGTTGAATAAAAAAATAATTTCAGTTTTAAAAGGCTCTACAATATGTTTGTAATTATTGTAATTATTAATATTGTGATTATTTTCTTATGTCTCATTAAACATGTTCAAATTTAGAAATTCTGAAATTATTTGCTACTCTGTAATTCTATTATTTACTATTATTTACTATTTGTATTTTTCTGGAGCTTTTCTCCCCAGGGCTCCATTGAAAATGGGTTCCTCATGGCCCAGTGGACCACCCTGGTAAACAAACTGCAAATAAATAAATAAATAAATAAATAAAATGTTATTTTTGTGTGTCCAATGGCTTTTATATTTTCCCCATTATGATAAGTATATAGCAAATCTACTGGTCAAAAAATTCTGCTCCAGTGTTACCCATATCTTCCTCCTTTCACCCCAGCAGGAAATATCGTTGAACATAACCCCCACAGCCATTACTAGGGAACAGGTCCTAAATGTACTCCCCGAGACCAAGAACACGGCATACGTGGGCCTCAATAATATCCTAGGCTGCCTCCTAAACAGTATGAACCATGACATATCAGGACCACTGGAGTCAATATTGACCATTGCTTCCAGTCAGACTTTTTGCCACCGGAATGGAGAACTCCAACAGTCACCCCTCTGCATAAAGTGGGGCTTCTACAGACACATTAGTCTGCTAGTCTAATATGCAAACCATGGAAAAAATTATAGAAATGATTAATAATGACATTTGAAATCTCCAGGCACTGAATCCATGGCAGCTTGTTTTATTCAAGGGAAGATCAAGTCTACTCAGCCTGGTAGACTTCTTCGAAAAGGTCACCAAGGCAATAGATGAGGTCAGATTGGTGCATACTGCCTGTCTTGATCTCTTCAAGGCATTTGATACGATACTCCATTTGGCCATTGTAAACAAACTGATGGAATTAGGCATTGATCCCTGTAGTACATGCTGGATTGCCAACTGGATTTCAGATAGGACCCAAGAAGTTACAATATGGGACAGTCACTAGCAGAGTCCCACAGGACTCATTGCTCCTTTTTGACATCCACTTCTTGGAAGTCAAGACAAATGATAAGGACCTCTGGATGACCATCTTTGCAAATGATTGTAAACTGGGAGCAGTCATGGAATCCCCCAAGGCACTAATATCCCCCCAGGAAGGGCTAATACAGACAAATAACTGGTGCCATTATGCATGGTTTAAACCTCAATGCCAAGAAATATATAATAGTACCCTTTAGGAAGTCAGCTATCCCAGGAAAGTACCTCATTGAAAACACATCCCTAAGAGTAAACCCAGTAGTCAGGGATTTGGGGAGGTATGAAGACAGTAACCTGGCTTTCAACCAGCATGTATCTGAGGTAGTAAGGAAATCATTTTATGTTGCGCAAATTATAAGCAAGGTATGACTTTTATGTCCAAAAAGTCATTGTTTTACTGTAGTCCACCCTCATCAGACCCATTACTGACTCAATGCCCCTTCAGTGTGTATCTGACCGAGCATCTGGATGAACTGGAACATTCACAGAGCTTCCTGACAAAAAAGAATACAGCTCTTTAATAACGTGTCCTATGTGAATCACCTAAAAGCCCTATCCATATATTCTTCTACAGACTGCTGAAAAGAGATCTATGTCTGGTATAGAAGGCATCCTAGGATTCCATTCTGATGGACCTCTTGCATATCTACAAAACAAATGACATCTGAACCACCCAATCCAGGGACTTAGACCTTGCTTGGGACATAAACAGGACATGTTGGATGGATGGGTATGTGTCTCAGAGAATATCCCTTCTCTGGATAGAGTTCTTCCCTGACCCTATTAATGTCTTACTTGGAGCAGTGGATAGGAAATAAAAAATGTACCTGTTAGAATTGATAAGACTGTACTGTACTGTAATTAACTGGAAACAACTGAAATGAGACTGAGGCAAACGTCTTACCTGTTAATTACCCAAATTCATGCTGAGCAGGTGCCAGCCTCTCCTTTATGGGCGAAGTCTTGTGTACTTTTCAGAATGAGTTCTCCAAACAGTGCAGTTCATTCAATAAGGCTTTATTGGATGTTCACAATATCCAAATACTGCCTTCATTAACAGTGCTGATAATAACAGTGCTGCTAAATATATTCTAAGTTTATGCACATATCTTCTAATTGTCCTAAATAATATGAATGGAAACAGTCTTTATATGACCTGACTTCCGTACTCAAGCTTGAGTGTCTGCAATGTCAGGCCGAATGACCTAACTAACCTTAACTGAATTTCCTAACTGTATCTGAAGTATATTTTAATAATACCAAAACCCTGTGATGCTTTACTCTCCCTCTAAGCCTTGGTTCCTTTGGTTTTCAGGCCTGGTTTTAATATAACATTCCACTGAGGAACATTTTGCAGCTGGCACGATTGTATATTTCCCTTGAGAAAAGAACATTCTGTATTTATATATTTTCATTTTATGCTTATCTTTCCTTTCTAAGAAACCGTCTCTCATGCTTGACTATCAAGGTTATTCCTTCTTTCTGCTTAGCTGTCTTTTATGCATAAATAAAACACAATTTCTAGGCCTACTTTATCCTTTAGCCTGTCTAATGTCTAATAACCACTTTAAAATGGAAGTCCCTAATCTAGCATTACCCATGGCCTGTCACCTATGCCTCTAATGGATACAGGCAACCTGAAACGTTTGACCACCCATGCCCTAGCTTATATATACACACCTAAAAACAACCTCTAGGGCACTAAATTTGTTGGATACATTTAGGATGCATGGCTAAGCTTGAAAAGGCCCTTGTGGTTGTTAACCTAGTACATACCCAAGAACCTATAAAAGCAGCGATGCTTATTCCCACTTTTAATGATTCTGTTATATATTTTTGGTTGCATTATCTTCATTCTTTTGTTCCCTTCTGGATTTGAAGAAGCTCAAGTCTATCAACTCCTTTTTTTGTATAGGAGCCCCTCATATATATTTGATACTTAGTAATTAGCTTAGTGCAACTTTCATTAAAGTTCATGTTGTTCAAAACAGCTATTTATATTTGGTTTACCACCGTATAACCGACGGACGGATAGTCGAGCCCTGATGACCGAAAGGAGTGTGGCAAATATGCACATTGCGAACACAACTGTATCGAATCACAAACTCGCGCCCCATTTGTGACCCATGTTACCACTTGTTTTGGATGTAGAGTGGTTGAAAATGTAGCATTTGATGGTTTTGCAATATTCCAACCGATCAACATGCAAAATTTCGGTTACCAGAATCGGTCATTACTGGGTCCGACTGTCATGTTTTCGGTTATGCGGTGGTAAACCTTTATATTTTACACTCCATAGTCTGAATGGTAATATGTGGTGTTGCACAGCATGTGCTTCCCATAGACAAGCTCACCAACTTAAATGTTAACCTATATGTCACAAGATGGGTTGCAAACTGGCTCAAGGACAGAACCCACGAGGTCAGAATAGTGGGAGCCATGTCAGACTCTAAGCCAGTCACAAGCAGTGTCCCACAGGGCTCACTCCTGGGACCCCTCTTGTTCGGCATTTATTTTTCCGAGGTGCAAGCAAACATAGGAGGATTTGTGGCTGACAAAGTTCACAGATGACTGCAAACTGGGCACCATAACTGATACTCCAGCAGACACAAGCATCCTTCAGAAAGGCCTCATAGAAATGGATAATTGGTGCCAGAGCCATGGCCTTAAACTGAACGCCAAAAAATGTATAGTCATACCCTTTGGGAAAAACAAGGTACTCACAAATTACCACATAGGTGGTAATCCATTAAGTACGGAAGAGATAATCAGGGAGCTAGGGACCCAAGTTGACAGTAGCCTCTCATTTGACACTCACATTGCCAAGGTGGTTAGGAAGACCTTCTATATTGCCCACCTTATCATGAAGGGATTTACATCTAGATCAAGAGAGGTCATTGTGCCCCTGTACTCTTCTCTTATCAGGCCCATGATTGAGTACAATGCCCCATTTGGGATGTATCTTACCCGACACCTGCAGCAGTTAGAAAGACCCCAAAAGTTCCTCACCAAGACAATAAAGGGTCTCAAACATATGTCATATGCTGCCCGGCTGAAGAAACTCCAGCTCTATTCAGTCGCATACCGCCTACTCAGAGGCGATCTATGCCTGACGTACAAGGCCATGTCCAATCTGGAATTAATAAACATGCTCCACCTCAGAAAATCCAAATCTATCAGAGCCATGAGAGCGAGAGATTTGAACCTCAACACAGAAATAAATAAGATGTGCTGGAGGGACAGATTCATAACCCAGAGGCTCCCTACACTCTGGAACAGAATCCCAGTCCATGTTAGGCAGAGCCCCTCACTAACTCTCTTCAAGAGAAATCTTGACGAGTGACTGGGAGATCGTAGGTTTACCCCGGGGGTCATCTATGTGTCACTACTAGACAGAGGCACAGTAAACTAAACCCTAAATGGGCATAGTATTCTCATCCCAAGGGGTGGCGAAAGCCACATACACTCTGGCTAGGCTTATAAATGCCCTAGGGCAGATAGCCTAGTATGAACTTATTATCTAGCTGAAATGTATCTTTTCCCATTACAGCTCTGTCTGATTACAGCTCAGCCCAACATCCCTGCATCCATGTCAGTCTCTGCTGCTCCTTCCTTTGCATTGTTCGGTCCTCCATTTTGTGTTCATGTTTCATTTAGCACCCCAAAGCTTCCATTGTTTTGAATTAAGGTTTTGCTGTAATGTAGTAACCTATGCCATGTGTCATGCCCTTATTCTATTATTAGCAGACCTTTACATATTTCATTACCCTGTTGCCAAGGCTATAATATATAATAATAACTACAATAGCCACTAACATCTGATATGCAGTAAGAAAGCATGTTGCTAGACCATCTCTATCCCTTCTTTGATCAGAAGATAGAATATTGTGGTCCAATACTGAGACTATAGACATTCTTTGTTACATGCTCAGACCCCTTAAGTTCATCCACTGTGTGTCTGTCCTGCTTTCTTGCTTCATAAGGAGACACAAATCCGCAAGTGCAGTCATGATGCATAGTTAGTACACAGTGCAGTTCATTAGTTTGGAATGATTTGGAACTGCATTATGTTGCATTTGCAGAACAGGATTGTGTGAGCACAGCAGTTGTAAGTTATTTAGAACTGGGTTTATCTGATTGTATCAATGCAGCATGATATCTTGGCAGAGGTGTTATACCTTTGGACAGTGGTGGATTATTATGGGGTGGAGAGACAAGAGGCCAGCCAAGGCCCACAGCTAGTCAAAACAATCTCCCAAGAAGCACAGGTCCCCCACAGTACAGTACAGTACAGAAAGCACTACAAATTCCACCCCACAGCGGGGGAGAATGCTTTGAATAATAAATAAGGAGAATTGATGCTCTGCTGGAGAATTAATTTAATTCTTACTGCCTCTGTGCAGATAATGAAAGTGTCAGTGCAACCTCCATCTCTGTGTTTCTAAAATGTCCTCTGGTTAAGTGACTTGCTTAGAGTCACACAGTAGGTAAATGCAGGTAGAAGTAATCAGTCCTTGCATCCTTGACTACACACATTTATTAAGAGCTTCTTGCCTTAATCATCTGCATTGTGAAGCTAAAAAAAATAAACAAGCCAGTATAATCTTCATTTATTGCAAAATCACTTTCAGCTTTAACACATGGAGTGTAATGAAAAATGAAATTCATTGAAAAGCAATGGTGCTTCAGAGCCTGACCTACACACTTTTTAAAAGTTACTGAAGTCTACAGACATTGCTCCCATTATGACCTTGAGCAAATCACTTAAACAATCAGTACTTTGGGGCAACTGGAAATTAAAGCTAGGCTTGTCAATGGCGCCCTGGACTATAATCTTCATAACTACATATGAATCATGGTAGTTATGGTGTAAAGGAAGGCAACTGATTGTACTAAACAGGACTGTCATCATATGATCCTTGTTGTGCTGAGACCGTATTTATTATTTAGCTGCAAATACATTGGATTGGATAAAGTGTATAAGTTTAAAGTTAATATTTTAACTATAGACACATTTTTGAGTTAAGAAAAAACAGTCAAAATGGCAGAAAAAGCATCAACTGAAGAAAACTTGGAAAAATCACAGCACTAGCGTATAATAAATTTAATATCCGCTTTCGTCACTAAAACTTCATCAGAAAACAATGAGCATGAGCACAAAAAGGTTTAAATACATCAATCAATTAGTACGTCACACAATTAATTAAATAAAACATTAAAATTAAAAGACAAATAACCAAATGTATAAAAGTTACACTAAACCATTTAAAAAATACACTTATAATAATAAATCTAATAAACTTCTGGTATCAAGATGTTTGGAAATAGTTAACTTACGATGCTTTAAAAAACATTTCAAATTAACTGCCTCGTTTAATCCTGGTGGGTGGTCAGAATGCAATCTAACCTGCCATAAGGTTTCTCGTTGCTCAACATAGTTCCTAAAGTCCCCAGCTCTCCTGTCATGTCTACAAGTTTCTAAAACAGTAAACATAAATTTCTTAAAATTTGTACAAGATGTTGAATGCTTGTATAAAGCGTTATTAAAATTTTTTGTCTTGATGGCATATAAATGCTCCTTAATACATTTCCCCAAGCTTCTTGTGGTCATACCCACATAAAAAGCTGGGCACACAGAGCACAAAGCAATATATACAAGCCCACTGCTTGTGCAATCAAGGTAACCGGGCACCTCTAAAATTCTTTCAGATGTTGCAACATTGATACATGGTCCTTCAAAAATAAAACGACATGCTGTACAGTTGTTACAACGAAACATGCCTTTTTTCTTAGTAGTGGGAACCGTAGTAATGGTACTGGATCTCTCTAAAATCATTTTTAATGTGTTATTTTTTCGAAACACAAAATTGGGTTTAGAACCAACAACTTTGATAATGTCATGGTTTCCTTGAATAACTTTCCAATTTTGTTCTAAAATAGTTCTGATCTGAAAACAGTCAGAACTCATTTCAAAAGAACAATAATGATCAGAACCAGCACAATTACTTAACTGAGTGTCAACTGCGTTGTTTTTAGTAATGCCCTTTATCAATATTGGAGGAAACAAGGAAGTCCGTTTACTAAAAATCTCATGACCAGTGTCCATTAAAGACTTCTCATCATATCCTCTTTGAGTAAATAAATAAACAATGTAATGAAACTCATGTATGACATCAATTTCCCTAGTAGTCATACGACTGGCTCTTATAAATTGTCCCCTTGGAATGTTTTTAATAATGTATCTTGGATGACCGCTAGTGTAATGTAGGTATCCATTAGTAAAAGTTCTTTTCCTGTGTATTTTACTATGAAAACAATTATCAGTGTGATCCCGCCAAATATGTACATCCAGGTAACTGACAGATAATCCCACATCACCCAGCGTAAATTTAAGAAAACCTGACAAAGTATTGATTTCATGTAACAAAACATCCACAGTTTCCTTGCTTCCCTCAGTAACAAAAATTAAATCATCAATGTACCTACCGAAAAAAATGATGTTAAAATTAGCCTGTAAAATAGGTATGAACTCCCCCTCCCACCAAGCCATAACCAAATTGGCATAAGCTGGAGCCGCTGGGGACCCCATAGCAACTCCACGTCTTTGCCTATAATATGTGTTGTTAAATAGGAAAAAATTATTTTCCAAAATGATGTCCAAAAACCTACAAACTAAGGAAATTTGAGAATTATTGAAAAGTTTTCCTTTTACTAAAAAACTACGTACCGCCTCTACCCCTTCCTCATGGGGAATACAGGTGTACAAAGAGTTAACATCTAGAGTAAAAATGATATGTTTGGAAGGATCAAAAATTTGTTTTCCATGAAAAATTCTCATTTTTTCCAAAAAATGCCAGGAATCCTTAATATAAGATGCCTGCTTTTCCAGTAAAGGACCTAGTAAGGTATCAATCACTAAAGAAATTCCTTCAGTGACTGAGTGCGGAGATGAAACAATTGGACGTAATGGTGGATTTAAAACGTCCTTGTGGGTTTTAGGAATCCCAAAAATAACACCTATTTTTGGATTTTCAACCACACAAAAATTGTACAAACTAAAACTAATTTCACCACACATTAAGGCATCATATAAATGTGAATGCACTTCAACAAAACGCTTCAAAATATCAAAGAACGCAATGGGTTCGTACTCACAAGTGTTCCCTAGAACTTCTTGCATTTTCTGGTTATAACTACCATGATCCATAACCATAATGTTTGAACCTTTGTCGCTTTTCATAAATCTAAATAACACAGTTAACTCTTTTAAATGTTTTAAAGCCTTTCTTTCCAGATAATTTAAATTGTCATGGTAGAAATTCCTACCTTTAAACAACAAGTTCACATCCTTAATGCACAACTCCTCATAAGCTTTGATGGTATAGTGCAAGTTAGGTACATAGCTCGAAGGTTTATTAACCACATTTGTTTTTTCAGGTAAGTCATGCATTAAGTAAGACAGGTTTAATTGCCTGGTAAATTTCTTAATATCAATGATAGTCCTACCATAGTCATCTCTCTGACTAGGAATAAAATTAAAACCGTATTTTAGCAAAGTCATCTCCACAGTAGTAAATGAAAAATCAGTCAAACTAATAATGCCAAAATCATCCAAAACTTCACTTAAGCCTCGTCCCCCGACGAACTCGATCCCAAAAAAGTCCTGCTTCTAGTAAGCACAGTGCTTTTACCAAGATTGTTCGAACAGTTCTTCTTTGAAGGACCGTCAGTGGGTGCAGTCAAACACCTGTCCTTATTAGTCTTACTGATAGTCCCAAAGTCCACAGGTTTGTCAACAATGTTGTCAAGTTGTTTATTAATAGTAGTAGTAGCATTACTATCTTGTACTTTATCAGCAGAAATACCAAAATCTGAAGAAACAGTGGCTGGTACAAGAGGTGGAAAAGACTTGTCATAATTAGAACTACTGTTCTTAAAAAATGTAGGTGCATTGTCCGCGTTATCAGAGAAGCGCTTAAACGATGAAAAAGCAGTATGTTTAGACTGGTTAGCAAAATTAGACCTTGACTGTTGTGTCGTTGAATTACGAAAATTGGGTGCAAAATGATTATAAGCAGTCTTGTTGTCATAAACAGCTATATCCCGGTCCAGCTTTGACCGTTTCCTATTCGTAACTTCGTTAACATGAAGTTCGTTAGTTAAAAAAGCAAAAACTGGTTTAAATTGTTCAGCAGAAAGCCGGTTTTTAATAAAACCCTCGGCTTCCTTGATGTCTTTTGTTAATAAAGACATCTTATAAGCATTGTTGTCAATTAATAACTTTAAAAAACGAATGCCAGCCTCATTGAAAAAATCAATCAGTGAACTGAACATCGGGTGTCCTAAATTGATACCATTGGGACATTTAAAAAAGCGTAGTCCCTTAGGAACCACACCGAGATCAATGCATCTTAAAAAATAATGATTTTCAATTTCCAAAGATTTGTACCTTTTTAGCAGCTTTAGTAAAAGGTCCCGTTGGATGTTAATCTCTCCGCTGTTGATGTCAATGGAGCCCCGATTTGATCTGTAAAACGGGTTACTTTCCCGATTAAGCAACTGAGTACAGCTGGCGTTATCAATGATGTTAACACTGGACGGCTTACTTGATTTCCTAATTCCACACTCAAAGTCTACATGCGGAGACCTACTTAGGTCAATAACGGTATCCAATTCATCACTTGTTCCAGTAGGACTAGAAATATGCATCACATTGTCGGAAGCGTTTGCTTTGGCCACCAAAAACTTCAAAGATGACTGTATGTCCAAAAGAGTCGCAATAAGTAATCCACTGGCTTTATCAGCCCCAGAGGTCGGCGTAGCATGTACCGACAAATTTAAAAGGGTGTCGTCAGCAACTTCTGCCATGTCAAGGCTAAACAAACCACGTTCAAAAAAATATAATGCTTTTTCTGCCATTTTGACTGTTTTTTCTTAGTTTTGTTTGGCTATTTTTTTGAACATTTTTGAGTTAGCTTATTTTTTTGCAGGTATGCAGTTATGAAATGCACTGTTTTGGGGCTACAGTAGTTTCTCTAACACCTTACTGCAAACGAGTAAGATGGATATGAGCAGTTACAGAGTCTTTTCCTGTAGTACAGGATTTCATTTCCTCAGCTTTTGTTTGTCCTGTGTGTTACTTTGAACTAGTTATTTCACCAGAGAATACTTCTGGGATGCTCCTGAAAGGGGTTACTTGTCCACTGGGCTATCCAGGACCTTTAGTAAACACATTACACATTTGTCTTTTGAATTTCTACACCTTTGACACAACTTCTTACCTAGTGCTTCACTATACGCTATATGTAAAGGTACTTTAGATAACTGCAGTATTGCTCCATCTGTATGTGGAACTAGATACTGCAGGCAGTATCTTTTTTCCTCTTGCATGCAGTATTTTTTCCATAAGCAGGTGAAGCTAAAACCCATTCATTTCAAAGGGCTTTGCCACTGTTTCAACCTTGTGCATTGGCAAGACTTTCCAGTATACACTACTAAATTTTTAGGCACAGAGCAACTGATTTCTCATTTAGAAATCCCCTTTTGGAATCAAGCATAGGACTCTGCCATTCCCTATAAGGATACACTGAATGAAGAATGACAGTGCCATTTCTTTTGGAAACAGATGCATTACACCACTCCTTGCATACAACCCATTGTGTTATGACATTGCAAAAAAACGTGCAGAAAAACACACTATAATCTTTTTTCCTGGCAAAATCACTTGTGACTTTAACAAAAGAATTATAACGAGAAAAGAAATTAACTGGAAAAATATACTCCAGAAAGTGAACAACACACTTTAAGATGTATGCTGGTGGTGAGTGCAAGTCACTCTCTGGCATCTATTTTGGTACTGTATTACTGTATTGTGGGTGTGAGTTTGCCAAAACATGGAGGAGAAGGTGAAATTAAAGGCTCAAAAACCACACTGCATATTTTTTTCAAAATCTTACAACTTTAATATGAGAAATGAAAGTAGATGTAAAAATCTGCAAATGGCAAGAGCTTCCCATTACAGTGAAAAACTGCTCTTTTCATTTATCTTTGTTTTACAATTAATTTAATTTCTTGTTACACCCTTAATGGTAAAGTTGCAAGAGGCGTGAAAAAACTGAATGTCGTAGCGTGTTTTTGTTGTCCTGGTTTTAGTCTCTAATCTTTTTTCATTAATATCACAACATCAAAATGCTGGTAATGTAGACACTGACAGTGATCCTACATGCACCAACAAAGTATTCAGTGTAATCAAAACTACCCACACCATTATTGTATTACGATTTCTCCAACAAATCGCCCGATGTTATTTTTTAAAGTGGGGTATTCCACCTGTATTACATAACTTGCAATTTGTCTTACTAGCATATTATTCTCCTATTTGCTACAGTTATCGGTATTTAATGGTCTTGTTTAGACAGTGAGTTATTGTGGGTTCATTCTTTTATAATATTCTTGTAAGAATTTTTTGCTTTGAGAAACTCTTCAAGGAGTGGTGCTTATCAACATTTATGTGCAAATGTAATATAATGTTTGCATAAAAGTGTATACTTTTGTACTGGATATAGTAAGGAGATTGCACCCATCTCTTAAGTGTTGTTATTTACATTTGCTATGGAAATGGCAGCAATGCACATTTAAGTAAATGCAACTGTGCAGGATTGCTACTGCTGCATCCTTTAGTTAAAATGTGTACCAGAGGCATTATGTGGGTCATAGGCCTCAATGCCCTTAATAGCAGGTTGGCATACAGATTGATCTGGTTTGAGGCTGCAGAAAAGTCAGGAAATGCTGGCAATGATCACAAGCATGTGCAGTAGTGCAGTGTCTTAGTAGCTCCCTTTGTACACAGAGAATAACTCAAGGGTCAATTTGTCAACAACCTTGAACTTGGGACTTTTTTTGTGGAAATGTGAAATTTTGCAAGATAAGTCATACCCATGGTCAGTGAAGAGAACAGAACTTCCCTTTTTTGCCAAAAAAGCTTATTCTTGTAGCATTTGAGTTTGTTATGTTGTTTCATTTAATATTTAGACATTTCAGACACCCAATAATTATTTTATGCAACTATTAAAGAAAGCTTAATAAATATTTTGTTGTCCTAAAAATCTCTTGATGTTGGCCATTCTTTATTTTTTTCTTCCTCAAGATACAACTGCCAAAGAGAGACTGTTCTGCTCAAAGAAGGATATGTGGTGACCCTACTTGGACTAAGATTCTTCAGTGCAGCCTTGCAGCCTGCCACTCTGGTGTTTTGAAGCCAAATATTGCATGAAAGGTGAATTTTTTTACCTGTCAAGCATGCAGCATTACAACCAACTCAGAGGTGGCACTGCGGGATTGGGTGCATTCATGGATTTTAGGGAGTTATGCTACAGGATCAGCCAACCTTACCCTACACCAGGAGAAGGTAACGAGATTCACTTACATAGAAAAATGTGAGTCCCTTTATCTTTTCTTTATTTAGTGCTCAATGTGCAGAGAAGCCATCCTGATGTAGCTCCCTGAGTTAGATAGGTGCATTCAATTTCTAGATAAAACATCTAATCAGTGCAAAGCTGTTTTTCCCCCATTGTAGATTTGCAGAGGTCAGCGGCCCTTGACATTGCTTCCCTATTCTTTCTGGAATTCTACTAAAAATGTTCCACTGAGTTGTAATTTAGTAAAATGTTTGGTTCCCCAATTTCGTGGTTTAACCTGGGTTCTTTCTCTAGACAGTCTTCCCATCATCTTTATTCCCATGTGGGTTTCCATAGGGTTGCTGGTTTCCACTCACATTCAAAAAATCTGCACATCCACATGGATTTTCCTCTGGGTGCTCTGGCCTCCTTTCACATTCCAAAATCTATGCGTTCATGTGGGATTTCCTTGGGTGCTCTGGTTTCCTCCCATATTCCAAAAATGCACAGTAAATGACCTGGCAGTCCTTCAGTCCTGGTACCCTGGTTACATTTCTCTTAGTCAGTATGAATGCCATATTGGTTCTCCTCAAAAATAGGAATATAGCTTAGTGGGGATTGGCTGGTCAATAAAAAATAAATACATTTCTCAAGGGTGCTGTCTTTGAGTGACTGTGTATGACTGCACAATGCCCCCCAGTTTCCACAGTATTGCAGAGTATACCTGATTTTGTCTCGTATTTTAACTGTATCCCTCAAAACATTTTTGGTTTTCTAGTAAATTATTTCAGTGTACAGTCTGGCAATAATACCAGACATATTGCTTGACCTCTCAGCACCAGAATCAGGGACAAAGCCCAAAAAGTTTCAGCGGCAAAGGGCTGAAACTAGGAGCACTTTTTAAGTATACTGATTTAGAAATTGTGCAAAGTTAGAGTACATGAATTAATATGCATTTTCTGAATTACAACAAACCTGTACCTATATTGAAGCTCATTATTTGTTGATGATAACCCATCACACTTTCTATGAAGCATGACCAGTTTTACTTCAGAACAAACTTATGAGAAAAAAATCAGGAACATTTGGAGGTACGATGCTAGACATTAGAGAGTCCTACTTCTTGTTGTTTAGAAAATACATATTCATATAAATCATATTTGTTCTATTAACTTTTTTATGTGAATCCATGAGTTTGGCATTTTGTGAGATCATTATTTTTGGCTTTGCCCAAAATTCTTGAGAAAAGAAGTTTAGAGGTACCATGTGTACCCTTCCTGAGATGTGGTGGTGCACCATTCAGGATTAGTTCACAACCTTACGGGTACTATCAGGAGTAGAATGTGATCCCTTCTACCTTCCAGGGGTAAATTATTTAAGCGGGTTGTCGGAAACTGAATAAATGAACAGTAAGATGAATGCTTGTTAATGTATAATTTCTGAGAATCTAAAATATAACCCTGGGCTGAGTTTTGTTTTAGATGAGAGTTTATCATCATCATCAGCATCGTCATCATCATCATTCATGGAGTGCCTTACAGTAAGAATAAGTGAAATTTTTATTCATGTATTAGTGAAAATGCATGCCACTGTGATAAGGAAGTCAGATAATTATTCACATGAAATACAGTTCAGGAAATACAGATGTGATGATGATACAAAAAAGTTTATTGGAATACCCAAGCAAAGCTTCAGTGGTTCCTACTAGTTCTAGTTCAAATCTGTTTCATACTTCCACTTGTCATCATCCATAGTTTAAAGTAGTTAAATCAGGAAATAAGTGCTTTATCTGGAAATTTGCTTTAGGTAGAGAACCTATTATTATTATTATTATTTGTTTTTGGGACATAACATCTCAGGAAAGTTGCAAAAGTTTCTTATCCTTAATAAAACCCATACTACCTCTATAAAAGTGGACCTAAGAATCGCTTTATGAAATGCAGAACTGAAATAATGATGCAGGGCTTCAGTATTCCTGGTCATCTTATGTTATTCAATACGCTGAGCTAGACTTGCAAAAATATACTGTTATTGAGACATACTTTTAAACATTTTCACTGTTCAGTTTCAGCTAAAGAAATTGTGATGAATTTTGTGTTACTATATTATTAATAATGTACTGCAGAGAAAGGAAAATGTAGTTTGTTAGTTAATGCTTGTGTTCTGTGTTAGATGTGAGAATAAAAGTTTCTTATACTTTTCTTTCTGAATTATACATTATTACAATGAACACTTCTCATGACTGTGTTCCTCACAGTCGCACTATGAGAGGTCTGTCTGACACATGCATTTCTGTAGTAAACAATACAGAAGTATATTAATGCATACAAATAATTTTGTGTGAGTGAAAAGTAGCACTTTTTAACCATCTTCTGAACATCCTACTAGATGCTACTAGGCTGTTACCATGTTAGTAGGAGTCCGACATTTTATCCATTTGTTCCCCATTATGCAAAGTAGTGGTGTTCAGACATGAAAAATGGCAAATGTCCTGAGATTTTAGGATAAAAATATTTCCTAAGTTTCCCTTAATAGTTGCATAAAGTAGTTATCTTTGTTATGTGAACAACTTAAATATTGTATGGAACAGCATAAACAATTAAAATTCTAAAAGACTGAGCTGTTATTGTAGCAAAAAAGTAACATTTAATCATTTGCACTGAATTTGGGTATGGTTTATCCTGCAAAATGTCACATTGTAGTAAAAAGTGTCCCACTTTAGGCATCTGAAAAGGTGGCAACTCTACACATTTTGCAGTTGGAAAGTTGAGAACTATTGTGTCATACTTCTCAGCTGTCCCTGATTTTGACTCAAAGTTTCCATCTGTTCCTCCTAAAGCTGGTTACTTTGGAAGAAAAGGTGATGGATCCCACTTAGTAATTAATGACAACAATTAGTTATAGATTTAATTCACAGTCTCTTATTCTGTCAGCATTTCAATTTAATAGAACTAATGTTCACAGACAGCATTGGGGACGGGGAGGAAGGGGCTCATGATGGCATATGCACCATTGAAAGTGTGTCCCCCACCCCACTGACCAACTCTTTGGCATACTAAAGTAAACTGACCCCCATAGGAGCAGACGTGCAACTGATTTTTTTTTTTGCAAACTTGTTTCTTATATTATCTTATGGATTTTAGCGAGTGTGGTCCAGACCTTTTGAAAGGCTCCAAACCAGAAGGGAGAGTGAGATGACTAAGTATGAATTATGTGTTGATATTTTTACTACATTTTAAGTTGTCACCACTGAAACAGATGTATGTGTCTTTTACAATTTAATCTGCCACTGCTGACAGGTGGTTGGGTGTAAGGTTCCCCAGTTAGGGATTTCTCATTAAGTATCTTCTTAAGAGTCACACAGCTGGAGATTCAAATCCAGTACCCTTGAGCTACAGATTTAATTGCCCAACCAGCTGCCAGACTTCCCTTAACTTTTTTGTTGGTTTTTGTATTAAGAGTTTCATAGTTCTCACTGTTTGGAAAATGCATCTTCATGCAATAGCTGTTGTTGCTGTTATCCTTTTAAGTGAGTTAGAGTTGTCTGACACTTAAGGCCCTGAGCTTTTAACAATTTGCTTCCTTTAGTTTAAAGTTCAGAGTCTGAATTCTTCCACCTCCACTTGTTTATTGTTTTCCATGAGCAAGTCACTCAGACAGTACTCCTTGATCTCACCAAAAAGGGACACTTTCTCCACTGCTTTACTTGGTTACCATATAGGTAGACATAGTCTTTTGTCCCATTTGGGGCATCCAACCATTTACTTTTGGCTTTGCCCAGAATTTTTGACTAAAGAACTTGAGAAGTTGTGACATCCCTACTTTGGGATAGTAATCAAGGAGCCTGAATCCTCACCACTGACACTGGAGAGTGGGGTTCACTTGGAACAAAAATGGATACATACAGTACTTCCAAATGCAGATCTCTGCATCAAGCGCAATGTCTCTTAAGAGTACACAGGGAATACATTCAGTCTGGGGTCTGGATTTCTCTCTCCATCTCCCTCCAGATCCCCAGTAAGACTCAGCACTGGCACAGTTATAGAGATGAGTCCTCAGCCAAGTGTCCAAGCCAAGTCCTCCAGAATTGTCTCTGTAAAACCAGTGCTTCATGCCCCTGCTCCAAGCAGCTGACAAATACACACCTCTGAGACTTGATTTGCACACACACACACACACACACACACACACACACACACACACACACACACACACACACACACACACACACACACACACACACACACACACACACACACACACACACACACACACACACACACACACACTGGGAAAGGCTGGCACAGATTTACTAGCTAGGGCCCTTCTGCCCAGACAAGTAATTTCTGCCACCAGACACTCCAAAGCCAGCTACTCTAAGGCTCTTACAAGGGTACCCAGATGTTCATCGTGCATACAGCTGCAGTCATTACAGATGGGGTTATCCTGCCGTCAGGCGGGTCCTCGGTCAGCCGAATTCCAAAGTCTAGGTCCGGCGTCGGTTGTCGTCGCTTCTTTCCTGACGTCAGTGCGGCAGGGGTATAAAAGAGGCAGCCGATGCCATTTTCTTCAGTCTTTCTTGCCGCACGGTGCCTGAAGCAGAAGCAGTTCGCAAGTGCCGGTTGGCCAGCTCCTGAGATTTACGAAAGTATTTCAGCCGAAGTCTTCTTTAAAGCTAAGTACCCCATTGGGGAAACTTTTCTTGCCTCAGACCGATGTCAGACAAAGTTAATAATTGCCTTTCATGTGGGAAGCAAATACCGCATAAGGATTTCCACTCTTTCTGTATACCTTGCTTAGGCCCAGACCACAACGTCTCGGCCTGCTGTTTTTGTGCTAGATTCAACAAGCGCACTATTAAGCACCGGGCGGAGTTCGCCCTTCATTATTTTGGCAAAAAATTTAGTTATATCATGTCGTTGGATACTCCAACTCCAGTTTTGAGCAAAAGACGCAAAGATAAGGACCGACATCCGAGGTCCGCACCGATTACTGAGACCACGCTTAGGCCGACTACCAGTTCTCCGGTTCTCAGTGAGGTGCCTACGCAGCCCCTGAGTACCGATGAAACTACATTACTGGTGACTTCAGTACCTGAGGTCGCAGGCTCCTCGGTCCCCATTCCTACTGCAGATACCGACGCCACTTTTGGCGGGGAAACTCAGAATTTAGACAGGCATGCCATTTCTGAAGGCGTCTTCAGGCCTTCCACCTTTTCTATTAAATCCTTCACTAAATCTAAAGCAGCCATGAAAACCAAAAAAACAGGGTCCTCAGACCTCCTCTCAGGGCCCCATGCCTAAAAAGCAGATGCTTAAAATGGCTGAGGATTTGATTTCTCTTATCAGGGGTTCTCAACCCCCCCCTTGATAAAAGACCCAGATTAGAGGAAGACTACCCTTCCTCAGATCAGGCTTCTATTACCTCAGAACACTCTGAGGACCAGGATTACGCCTATTCCCCTTTCAAAGACTCTGATGCTGAGGAGTCTATTCCCTCGGTCTCCCCCCCTGAGGACTACTCTTTTGGGGAAACCCTGCATACATTGAGGGAACACTTTTACTGGGAAGGCCAAGATTACTCAGATTCCAAGAAAAGGCTCAGGGAATTTCTACTGCTACCCCAGCATAGGCCCCTGGCTATCCCTCCTGTTTTAGATATTTTGGATGATGTGTACACATAAGTCAGACTTAATCCAGATTCTTTACCTCCAGCTCCTGTTAAACCAGACAGGTATTACCGGGTTCCTGATTCTCACCAATTCCTATATAAAAGCCATACTGCTGACCCAGAAACTATTTCACAGGGTCCCAAGGGAATTAAGGCCTCTACTGCTAAAAACCCATTACCTTCAGCGAGAGATTCCAGAGCATTAGAAAGGTGGGGGAAAAGGTGTATACCTCGGCCACTTTAACCATGAGGGCATTAAACTGTCAATTCCATATGTTAAAGTACCAAAAGATTTTGTTATCTCAGTTGAAAAGCAAAATGACACAGCCAGAACAACCAGATTTGAAAGAGTTGCAGGATTTGTTGCATGGTGCAGAGCACGTGGGTAAACATACCTTGCAGTGTGGTTTTGATGCTTTAGAGGCCTCATGTAGAGCTGCTGTTACGGGGTCTGTTATACGTAGACATGCTTGGCTCAAAGAGCAAACCTTATCTGATCATGTCAAAGCAAAATTATTAGATGCGCCACTTCAAAAAGATGTATTGTTTGGTGTTAAAGCTGAGGAGATACTAAAGAAAATGGAGGAAAAAGCTAAATCAATGCAAACAGTGAAAGATTTCCTGCAGGTACAACCTCCACGTTTCAGCAGAAACTGGCCTTCAAAAAATTGGTCCTTTCCAGCCATGGACAGACCTCAAAGGGGCAGATACAGACGCCCAAGGGGTAGAGGCCAATCTTAAGGATCTTACAGAGCAAGACAGTGGCAAGCACCAACCCCAAGAGATGGAGAAGATAGATCACAGTCATTTAGAAAACAGACACAATGACTTCCCCCTATACCTGCCAAGCAAAGCTTTACTGGCAGCACCTTTGGGTGGAAAACTGGCATTATTCTCAAACAATTGGCATATTGTTACAAAAGACAAATGGATTCTGGACATTATAGACAGAGGCTACAGGTTCCACTTTCACACCCTTCCAAAAATGAGAGGCATGCCAAACCTTCCACAAAATCAAAGGGCAGAGGCACAAAGACAAATTTCCGCTCTCATGGACATCAAAGCGATTCAAGAGGTACCTGCAAAAGAACAAGGTCAAGGTTTTTTATTCCAGACTATTCCTGGTACCAATGAAAGACAAAGATTGGAGACCTATCTTAGACCTATCCATCCTAAACACATATCTACAGGTGCTAAAATTCAAGATGCTCACATTACAGCAGCTTCTTCCCATGCTGGGCAAGGAGTCTTGGCTGGTAACACTGGACCTCAAGGAGGCATACCTGCATGTCCCTATCAGACAAGATTGCAGAAGATACCTCAGATTTCTTGCAGGTTCAACCCATTACCAATTCTCTGCATTGCCCTTTGGCTTATCTACTGCGCCCAGAGTGTTTACGAAATGTCTGGCATCAGTAATCGCCTTCTGCAGACTACAGGGAATACAAATCTACCCATATCTGGACGACTGCCTGATCCAAGCGGACAGCAAGGACATACTATTACAGCATCTGGCATTTGTAATATATCTGTTAAACTGTGCCTTTCTGCTTTGCTGGTTTTTGCCATTTGGATTATTAAAACATTTGGACCTTTGCTGGCGTGTTTCCTGCTTTCCGTTTGACTACTACAGGATTTTTCTTGGTTTTGGTCGAATTTGTTTTGTTTATATCTGTTAAACTACCTGGGATACACACTCAACAAAAAGAAATCAAATCTAATACCTTCTCAACAGATAATTTTCCTGGGTGCCAGCTTGAATACAACCACCCAGATGGCCTACCTCACGCCAGACAAACAAGGGCAACTGTCTCAATACTTCAGCAAAATGGCAACTTTCACCAGGCTAACTGCAAGGAAAGTCCAGCAGGCTCTGGGATTCATGGCATCTTGCATCCTTCTAATCCCATGTGCAAAGCTGCATATGAGGAAACTTCAATGGTACCTAAAAAACTTATGGTCTCGCCGCAGCTTGGAAACAATTATACCACTCATTCCATGCCTTCAAAAGGAATTTTTGTGGTGGGCTCAAGCATGCCAAAGAAACACAGGTCTCCCTTTCTGTGTACCTCAAGCAACTCAAATCATCACAACAGATGCCTCAGACTACGCCTGGGGAGCACACATGGCATATCAGTGCATTCAGGGAAAATGGTCCCAATAAGAGAAGCACCTACACATCAACCAAAAGGAGATGCTAGCCGTACACAATGCTCTTATGACCTTCAAAGATCTACTGCATCCAGGCCAGTTATTGATAAAGACAGACAACACCACAGTGATGTGGTACATAAACAAACAGGGCGGAACGCATTCATACCCCCTGTGCAGGCAAGCCATGACCCTATGGAACACAGCACTGGAATTACAAATTCAACTACAGGCACAATTCCTGCCAGGGAAGGAAAACACACTGGCAGACAACTTAAGCAGAAATATGACAGACCCACACGAATGGAAGTTGCATCCTCAAGTCTTCTCAAAGATAACTCAGGTATGGGGACAGCCAGACATAGATCTATTTGCTACCCACAGAAATTACCAGTTGAAAAAATTTTGTTCAAGGACCTATCATCCACAGGCCTGGAAAGTGGACGCACTCTCTTTCAATTGGACAACATTGACAGTTTATGCCTTCCCGCCTCTTCCTCTACTGACCAAAGTTCTATTAAAAGCCAGAGCAGAGAGGCCGCAAATGATTCTCATTGCTCCAGACTGGCCAAGACAACACTGGTATCCGCTCCTGAAGAGCCTGACACATTCCCCACCATGGATCCTACCTCTAGTCCCTCTTCTGTTGCCCCAGTACAACTACAAAACCCTTCATAGCCAGCTCAAAACCCTAAATCTAGCTGCATGGAGAATTCCTTAATTTCCCAACAGACTCTCCTCTCCAAGGACGTGCAGGATGTCATCTTGGAGGCCAGAAGACCTTCTACTAGAAAAGCCTACTCCACCAAATGGAAACGATTTTGTGCCTGAAATCAAGAAAAGGGCCAGAATCCTTGAGTAACATCCTTAGCAGTGGACCTCGAAGGCCTGTCTGAATCCCTGCGCCTCTTACATACCCCAGAAGCAGGAAAAGAATCCGAAGACATATTATAATTAAACATTTTTCCAAAATAATAAAAGGCAAAGTTATATCTATGTCTAATAGTATGCTGATTGAACCTAGCACAAAACACAGAATTAGCAACGTCGTGGTCAGGACCCAGACAGGGAATACAGTAAGAGTGAAAATCCCTATGAGGTATTTGTTTCCCACAAGAAATACAATTATTAACTTTTTCTGACATCTGACTGGAGCAAGAAAAAGACCTCCCCAAAGGGGAACTTATCTGTAAAAAATGAGAATCCTGGGATTAGATCCAAAAACAAACAGGAACAGGCCGACCGGCATCAGTGAACTGCAAGGCACCGCGCAGCAAGAAAGACTGGGGAAATGGCGTCAGCTGGGGTCCTTTTACACCTTCAGGCGCATTGACATCACGACAAAGGTGTCCTCAGCTGGCGCACGATCCAGACTTTCGGATTCTGGCCGATCGAGGGCTGCTGTTGACAGGAAGAACCCTACAGTGATGACTGCAACAGTGAACCACGAAGGACATCTTGCAATTTGTCTTACTAGCATATTATTCTCCTGTTTGCTACAGTTATCGGTATTTAATGGTCTTGTTTAGATAGTGAGTTATTGTGGGTTCATTCTTTTATAATATCCTTGTAAGAATTTTCTGCTTTGAGAAACTCTTCAAGGAGTGGTGCTTATCAACATTTATGTGCAAATGTAATATAATGTTTGCATAAAAGTGTATACTTTGGTACTGGATATAGTAAGGAGATTGCACCCATCTCTTAAGTGTTTGTTATTTACATTTGCTGTGGAAACTGCAGCAATACACATTTAAGTAAATGCAGCTGTGCAGGATTGCTACTGCTGCATCCTTAAGTTAAAATGTGTACAAGAGGCATTATGTGGGTGATAGGCCTCAATGCCCTTAATAGCAGGTTGGCATACAGATTGATCTGGTTTGAGGCTGCAGAAAAGTCAGGAAATGCTGGCAATGATCACAAGCATGTGCAGTAGTGCAGTGTCTTAGTAGTTCCCTTTGTACGCAGAGAATAACTCAAGGGTCAATTTGTCAACAACCTTGAACTTGGGACTTTTTTTGTGGAAATGTGAGATTTTGCAAGATAAGCCATTCCCGTGGTCAGTGCAAAGAACAGAACTTCCCTTTTTTGCCAAAAAAAAACTTATTTTTGTAGCATTTGAGTTTGTTATGTTGTTTCACTTAATATTCAGACATTTCAGACACCAAATAATTATTTTATGCAACTATTAAAGAAAACGTAAGAAATATTTTGTTGTCCTAAAAATCTCTTGATGTTGGCCATTCTTTATTTTTTTCTTCCTCAGGATACAACTGCCAAAGAGGGACTGTTCTTCTCAAAGAAGGATATGTGGTGATCCTACTTGGACTAAGATTCTGCAGTGTAGACTTGCAGCCTGCCACTCTGGTGTTTTGAGGCCAAATACTGCGTGAAAGATGATTTTTTTAACTGTCAAGCATGCAGCATTACAACCAACTCAGAGGTGGCACTATGGGATTGGGTGCATTCATGGATTTTTGGTAGTTATGCTACAGGATCAGCCAACCTTACCCTACACCAGGAGAAGGTAACGAGATTCACTTACATAGAAAACGTGAGTCCCTTTATCTGTTCTTTATTTAGTGCTCAATGTGCAGAGAAGCCATCCTGGTGTAGCTCTCTGAGTTAGATAGGTGCACTTAATTTCTAGATAAAACATCTAACCAGTGCAAAGCTGTTTTTCCCCACTGTAGATTTGCAGAGGTCAGTGGCCCTTGACAGTGATTCCCTATTCTTTCTGGAATTCTACTAAAATGTTCCACTGAGCTGTAATGTAGTAAAATGTGCTGGTTCCCCAATTTCGTGGTCTAACCTGGGTTCTTTCTCTAGACAGTCTTCCCATCATCTTTGTTCCCATGTGGGTTTCCATAAGGGTTGCTGGTTTCCACTCGCATTCAAAAAATCTGCACATCCACATGGATTTTCCTTGGGTGCTCTGGCCTCCTTTCACATTCCAAAATCTATGCATTCATGTGGGATTTCCTTGAGTGCTCTGGTTTCCTCCCATATTCCAAAAATGCACATTAAGTGACCTGGCAGTCCTTCAGTCCTGGTGCCCTGGTTAAATTTCTCTTAGCATGAATGCCATATTGGTTCTCCTCAAAAAATATGACTATAGCTTAGTGGGGATAGGCTGGTCAATAAAAAATAAATACATTTTTCAAGGGTGCTGTCTTCCAGTGACTGTGTATGACTGTACAATGCCACCCAATTTCCACAGTATTGCAGAGTATACATGATTTTGTCTCGTATTTTAACTATATCCCTCAAGACATTTTTGGTTTTCTAGTAAATTATTTCAGTGTACAGTCTGGCAATAATACCAGACATATCCCTTGACATCTCAGCACCAGAATCAGCGACAAAGCCACAACATTTTCAGGGGCAAAGGGCTGAAACTAGGAGCACTTTTTAAGTATTAGTAATACTGTGGTGCTGCGGTAGCGTTGTCACCTTACAGTAAGACACTGTCCGGTTTGATTCTCAGCAAGAGCGTCTTCTGTGTGGAGACATGCGTGAATGGGCACAACTTCGTTGAAGGTTGTGCTTCAGGGCTGGCAACTCGGCACGTAAAATGTTACTGCCAATCATTAGCGGACTGGAGTTCAGCTGTAGCAACCCCTAACTGGGAAAAGCCGAAAGACAGTACAACAATACTGATTTAGAAATTGTGCAAAGTTAGAGAACATGAATTAATATGCATTTTCTGAATTACAGCAAGCCTGTACCTATATTGAAGCTCATTATTTGTTGATGATAACCCATCATACTTTCTATGAAGCATAACCAGTTTTACTTCAGAACAAACTTATGAGAAAAAAATCAGGAACATTTGGAGGTAGAATGCTAGACATTAGAGAGTCCTACTTCTTGTTGTTCAGAAAATACATATTCATATAAATCATATTTGTTCTATTAACTTTTTTATGTGAATCCATGAGTTTGGCCTTTTGTGAGATCATTATTATTGGCTTTGCCCAAAATTCTTGAGAAAAGAAGTTTAGAGGTACCATGTGTACCCTTCCTGAGATGTGGTGGTGCACCATTCAGGATTAGTTCACAACCTTACAGGTACTGTCAGGAGTAGAATGTGATACCTTCTACCTCCCAGGGGTAAATTATTTAAGCTGGTTGTCGGAAACTGAATAAATGAACAGTCAGATGAATGCTTGTTAATGTATCATTTCTGAGAATCTAAAATATAACCCTGGGGTGAGTTTTGTTTTAGATGAGAGTTTATCATCATCATCATCATCATCACCGTCATCATCATCATTCATGGAGTGCCTTACAGTAAGAATAAGTGAAAATTTTATTCATGTATTAGTGAAAATGCATGCCACTGTGATAAGGAAGTCAGATAATTATTCACATGAAATACAGTTCAGGAAATACAGATGTGAGGATGATAGAAAAAAGTTTATTGGAATACCCAAGCAAAGCGTCAGTGGTTCCTACTAGTTCTAGTTCAAATCTGTTTCATACTTCCACTTGTCATCATCCATAGTTTAAAGTAGTTAAATCAGGAAATAAGTGCTTTATCTGGAAATTTGCTTTAGGTAGAGAACCTATTATTGTTATTATTATTATGATTATTATTATTATTATTTGTTTTTGGAACATAACATTTCAGGAAAGTTGCAAAAGTTTTTTATCCTTAATAAAACCCATACTACCTCTATAAAAGTGGATCTAAGAATCGTTTTATGCAATGCAGAACCGAAATAATAATGCAGGGCTTCAGAAGTCCTGGTCATCTCATGTTATTCAATACGCTGAGCTAGACTTGCAAAAATAAACTATTATTGAGACATACTTTTAAACATTTTCACTGTTCAGTTTCAGCTAATGAAATTGTGATGAGTTTTGTGTTACTATATTATTAATAATGTACTGCAGAGAAAGGAAAATGTAGTTTGTTAGTTAATGCTTCTGTTCTGTGTTAGATGTGAGAATAAAAGTTTCTTATATTTTTCTTTCTGAACTATACATTATTACAATGAACACTTCTCATGACTGTGTTCCTCACAGTCGCACTATGAGAGGTCTGTCTGACACATGCATTTCTGTATTAAACAATACAGAAGTATATTAATGCATACAAATAATTTTGTGTGAGTGAAAAGTAGCACTTTTTAAACATCTTCTGAACATCCTACTAAATGCTACTAGGCTGTTACCATGTTAGTAGGAGTCCGCCATTTTATCCATTTATTCCACATTATGCAAAGTAGTGGTGTTCAGACATGAAAAATGGCAAATGCCCTGAGATTTTAGGTTAAAAATATTTCCTAAGTTTCCCTTAATAGTTTCATAAAGTAGTTATCTTTGTTATGTGAACGACCTAAATATTGTATGGAACAGCATAAACAATTACAATTCTAAAACACTGAGCTGTTATTTTAGCAAAAAAGTAACATTTAATCATTTGCACTGAATTTGGGTATGGTTTATCCTGCAAAATGTCACATTGTAGTAAAAAGTGTTCCACTTTAGGCATCTGAAAAGGTGACAACTCTACACATTTTGCAGTTGGAAAGTTGAGAACTATTGTGTCAAACTTCTCAGCTGTCCCTGATTTTGACTCAAAGTTTCCATCTGTTCCTCCTAAAGCTGGTTATTTTGGAAGAAAAGGTGATGGATCCCACTTAGTAATTAATGACAACAATTAGAGTTATAGATTTAATTCACAGTCTCTTATTCTGTCAGCTTTTCAATTTAATAGAACTAATGTTCACAGACAGCATTGGGGATGTGGAAGAAGGGGCTCATGATGGTATATGCACCCTTGAAAGTGTGTCCCCCACCCCACTGACCAACTCTTTGGTATACTAAAGTAAACTGACCCCCGTAGGTGCAGACGTGCAAATGATTTTTTTTTTTGCAAACTTGTTTCTTATATTATCTTATGGATTTTAGAGAGTGTGGTCCAGACCTTTTGAAAGGCTCCAAACCAGAAGGGAGAGTGAGATGACTAAGCATGAATTATGTGTTGATATTTTTACTACATTTTAAGTTGCCACCACTGAAACAGATGTATGTGTCTTTTACAATTTAATCTGCCACTGCTGACAGGTGGTTGGGTGTAAAGTTCCCCAGTTAGGGATTTCTCATTAAGTATCTACTTAAGAGTCACACAGCTGGAGATTCAAATCCTGTACCCTTGAGCTACAGATTTAATTGCCCAACCAGCTGCCAGACTTCCCTTAACTTTTTTGTTTGTTTTTGTATTAAGAGTTTCATAGTTCTCACTGTTTGGAAAATGCATCTTCATGCAATAGCTGTTGTTGCTCTGTTATCCTTTTAAGTGAGTTAGAGTTGTCTGACACTTAAGGCCCTGAGCTTTTAACAATTTGCTTCCTTTAGTTTAAAGTGCAGAGTCTGAATTCTTCCACCTCCACTTGCTTATGTTTTTTTCCACGAGCAAGTCACTCAGACAGTACTCCTTGATCTCACCAAAAATGGACACTTTCTCCACTGGTTTACTTGGTTAACATATAGGTAAATATAGTCTTTTGTCCCATTTGGGGCCTCCACCCATTTATTTTTGGCTTTGCCCAGAATTTTTGACTAAAGTACTTGAGAAGTTGTGACATCCCTACTCTGGGCTAGTAATCAAGGAGCTTGAATCCTCACCACTGACACTGGAGAGTGGGGTTCACTTGGAACAAAAATGGATACATACAGTACTTCCAGATGCAGATCTCTGCATCAAGCACAATGTCTCTTCAGAGTACACAGGGAATACATTCAGTCTGGGGTCTGGATTTCTCTCTCTGTCTCCCTCCAGATCCCCAGTAAAACTCAACACTGGCACAGTTATAGAGATGAGTCCTCAGTCAAGTGTCCAAGCCAAGTCCTCCAGAACTGTCTCTGTAAAACCAGTGCTTCTTGCCCCTGCTCCAAGCAGCTGACACACACACACCTCTTTGAGACTTGATTTGCACACACACACACACACACACACACACACACACACACACACACACACACACACACACACACACACACACACACACACACACACACACACACACACACACACACACACACACACACACACACACACACACATACACACATACACACACACAAACACACACACACTGGGAAAGGCTGGCACAGATTTACTAGCTAGGCCCCTTCTGCCCAGACAAGTAATTACTGCCACCAGACACTCCAAAGCCAGCTACTCTAAGGCTTTTGCAAGGGTACCCAGTTATATAGAGTGAAATTAATATTAATACAATTGGTAGTGTTTTGACCAATGCAGTAAGGATTTCAGGAGTGGCCACAGGGTCAACAAATAGATATGAGTACTCTTAAAAGTTAAAATATTGTCTAAAGGACCAGCCGCAATAAAAGGTTTAAATAGATTTAATAATAATTAATAAAAGAGCATGAACATACTAAATATCTATTTACAATAAACACCAGCATTTCAATCACAGGAAATATTAAAATTACACAGATGAACAGATTCACACAGATACAGAAAAACAGTACTTAACTAATGTCATTATATTTTCCTGGCTGATTTAAAGAACTATTTTTCCTTGGATACTTACTAGAGCAAGACAAGATGAAGGAGGAAAGAGATACTTCTTTGTCAGGTGCTATGAGACTTCAGCCTCGTCTAGCATTAAACATCATTTTTGTCCTTGATAGCAGAATGACATTACATACATCTGGTCATCTGACTTCTGGTTCCCATGCTACTCCCATTGCTAGAAACTGCCAGGATTTAGCACATATGTGTCAATAATACACATGCATAGAGTTTTGCTCACATCTGTTGCAGCTTCTTGAAGTCATAAAAACATAAAACACTTCTACTCTTCCTACAGAGACTAGCAAACCATGCTTCATTTAAAAATGTGAGATAACATCTTTATGGCCTAGGCTCAGTAATTTAATTTCATAACATTTTTCAAAGTTAATTGCAGCTGGACTGTGATTAATCTCTTCTCTTCCAGTAGCCTCTGTTAACATATATATTTAATTCAGTTATAATACAGTCAGGACCCACTGTTGGTGCATTTTTAACACATGCAACTTTGCAAATACATTTTTTTTTCAACACAAGCATCTCTACAAATCCGTCTAATATACAAATGACATATAATTCTTTACAAAATTTGAGCTAGCTTTGCTGGCATATATTACACATTTACTGCCTTACTTCTCCTGGCATAGCTGGCAATACCTCACATTTTCACATCAGTATTTTGGTCTGTTCATTGAAATATTCTGGCTTTCTGGCAAATTGATGTGGATTATAGTCACAAAATGGCAGGCATGTGAGTTTCAGAGTTTGTGTCATTCAGAAAATGCTTCCTAATGTAACTTTCTAAGTATGTATAAGAAAAAGATTTAAAATCTGTTCCTGATTGTTTATTCTTTGTCTCTGATTCTTGAGCTACGAGACTGGATGGTGTGGGGAGTGTGCGATGGGATGCACTCTCTGTTTCTCAAAGTACTGAGCTAAAATGGGATGCATTCATAATGCCATATGATTGGAACACCGAATGGCATTATGTTGACCACAAAATGTCAAAACTCACATTGCTGAAAAACTCGTCTCAGTCTCTGTGCAGTGCAGCAAGCTATCCTGCACTCTCCGGATCCTTTGCTTATTCTATATACCAACTCTGAGATCACACTATAGTGAAGAAAGGGGAAACACCAATCCCCACTGTACTCTGGTCTTATTGGCATTTCCTTTTGTGTTCAGGGTATCCCATTCAGAATTCTCATCATTCAGTATTATGAATATAAACCACTGAAAGACACTTTTCAGTCATTTTTTATGTATTTTTTCATTCATTTTATTGCAAGCAAACATCTGAATGTATACAGTCATACAAGGAGCTGTAATTGACTATGAATCCCTGCATGTCTGTTGTAGTTTAATGAATAGCCTGATACATTTTCAATAAATGTGAGTTTCAAAGGAAGAGAAATTTATTGTTGCTCATGCTGTCTAATTTCAATGTGAGAGTGCTTTGTTTTGTTCATCAAATGGTTGCCAGTGTTTTTGCTGTAAAAATTTAAAAATTAAATTATGTTCAAATCTTTGCGAGCATTGTAAAAAATAAAGAAGAAGATAGTATGCCCATTAACAGGTTTCAACAGTGTTTTATGGCAAATGGGGGAAAGAGAGCTGAGTTATGGAATATTGATATGGATTGGAGGTCTACTCCTTACTCTGAAAAGCCTGTTCTATTAACTTTTTAAGTGAATTAGAGTAGCTTGTCTTTTATCTGTTCCTGATTTTGCAGAACATCACTGAATTTGCCTCCTATGTTTTCCCTGTCTTTCAATAACTTTTTTTCTGGTAATTCATTGAGGGTTACTGAGAGTCAATAGTACAAATAATTGCAGTTTTATAGTTTTTATTGTACACAGAATGCACATCCACGCAACACTTATTGCTCTGCTAACAATTTAACTGATTTGGAGTTGTCTGGTACTTATTCATAGACTCATATATTGTTACTAGACTAATGACCTGGTTGACCTTTTTAAGCCTAGCCAAGTCTTTCCGAAAGAATAATAATGTCCAATAACTGAACAGGACATTGAGAGCCAGGCATTTATAAGCTACCTTTGGCGCTAAGCAACATGGGTGTAAGGCCTGATGTAAATTTCGTATTCCCTATCCACTGGTCTAGGTTGCACTTAAACTGGGTAATAGACAAACTCAGCTTCACATGGATGGGAATCCTGTTTCTTAGGAGGGGAAGTCTCTGGGAAACATATCTGTCACTCCAACATGTTCTCTTTAAGTAACAGACAAAATGCAAGTCCCTAGACCTTGTATTTATGGTACTCTTTGACTTAAAGGTTAAGTAGGAGATTCATCAGTGTGGGGTTTGTGGATGCCTTGTAGGGCAGGCATAGATCACCCCTCAGCAATCTATAGAAGACTGAGCAGAGGTAAAGGGCTTTAAGGCACTCTGCTTAAGGCAGGTTTGTTAATCCTTGTATTCTTTTAGTAAATAACTTCTGAGATCATTCTCCTTGCTGCATATGCCTGGTCTGGTACATACCAAAGGGAGCATTGTACTGTATGATTGGGCTGATAAGCATGGAGTACAAAGGGATAATGACCTCTTTGGACCTAGATGCCATGCCCTTACTTATAACGTGCATAAAGTAAAAGGAGTTCCTTACCACTGTGGCTGCATGGTGGATGAGGTTAAGGCTACTGTCTACGTGCATATCTAGATGCCCTAACCACTGGTTCAACTCATTGTGGCGTATTATCGACATGGTATTTAGCTGGGATGGTTAACTTCTCAAAGGGTACAATTATCCATTTCTTAGCATTGAGTTTAAGAATATGGCTTTGGCATAATTTGTTAGAGCTAGGTCTTCTTGAAGAATGCTAGTGTCTGTAGGGGAATCAATGATAACTTGCAGCTTGTAATCATCTACAAACTTAGTCAGCCATTAAACTATAGCATTTGCTTCCATTTCAGAGAAATAGATGCCTAAAAGGAGCAGGACTGGTACTGAGTACTGCGGGACTCCACTAGTGACTGGCCTCTTGGTGGAAGTGACGTCAACTATTTTAATCTTCTGGGTCCTATCAGTTAGCCAATTGGCTATTTAGCAGGTGATAAAAGGGTTTGTACCTAAATTAGTGAGCCTATCTGTAATACCTGAGTGGGGTATTGTATCAAAAGCCTTGGCCAGGTCAAGGTAAGCTGTGTGCACATTCTTACCTTCATCCAATGTTTTGGTGACCCTCTGGAAAGTCCACCAGATTTAATAGGCATGACTTTCCTTTAGCAAAAATGAACTGTGATAGGTCTAGCATTTGCAGGTCACCTGTGTCCTCATTTATCATGTCCAGATTTCTTTCCATTCTTAAGTTAACTAACTACTTCCTGTAGTCAAAGGTACATTGTTTGAATTCTTTAACCACCATGAATCTACTTCCTGATGTTAAATATGTCACTTAGCCAATGAGTGACTAACCCCCTGCAAAACAAGCCTTCTATGGCAAACAAACTCACAGTTAACATGATGGTACAATTTGTGTTTGTTAGAACACAACAGATCTGACAAAAACCTTCAGTCACAGTCTAACATGTATAAGAAGCACTCCCTATAACTAGACAAAAATCTTCATTCACAGTCTAACATGTATAAGAAACACTCCCTATAACTAAATTAACAACATTATATATTTGTACTAAATTACAGGAAGCTAAGTAAAATAAATGATACAGTTTTTCATGGAAAAGGTTGAATATTATGTTACAGGAACTGAAACTCCCCTCAAAGGGGATCCAATGTCTGTCTGCCTGGGATGACATGCTGGACAAGCCACGCTGCTTCGCAAGGGACGGCTTGCACCTGTCACCCCTGGGCTTCCGGATATTGGCAAAGGCTCTTGCCACCCCCATAGTGCCTTTTTTAGGCAAGGCTCAAATTCTAAACCTACCACCCTAGAACACCAAAAAGGAAAAAAACTAAGGGTAATGCTGCTCAATGCCAGAAGTCTCAATCTCAAGATGCACGCACTCGAGGCCCTTCTCAATATGGAGAACATCGATGTCTGTGCTGTGACAGAAACCTGGTTCAAGGCTCCTGAGAGCACCCCAGCACTAACAGGTTTCACCTCATATCATGCGTTCCGCCCCAAAATCTGGACAACACCAAGAAAGGAGGGGTGTCCATATTCATAAAGGACACCCACACCTCAAGGTTGGTGGCAACGCATGATGCATCGGAGACCATCCAGGTGCAATTAACCATAGGCAAGACTGCTCTGCAATTTGTAGCATGTTACAGGCCACCCTCTCAAACTCAGGAACCTCACATGGCCTTCCTGAAAACATTGGAGGGATAAATGTATCTCCAAATACCATCATACTAGGTGACTTTAACTACCCTAATATAGACTGGGAACACTACTCAAGCCCGAACACTCTAACCCAAAGATTCCTGGAGTTCATAAACTCAAATGCCATGGAACAACTAGTCACCATCCCCACAAGAGGAGAAAACATACTTGATCTCATCATCACGAACATGGGATCAAAATGTTCAACACCGGAAGTATACCCCTCACTGGTGAGATCAGATCATAAACTAATCTCGCTGGAGGTCCTCATCCCGCCCCCACCTGAAACAAAAATGACCACAGTGAAAAACTTCTCAAAAGCCGATTTCACACTTCTAAAAACTAGTGTGGTCTCCTTTAAGGCCCCTGAGCCAGTGGTAAACATTACTCAAACCGCTGAATCACTTACAAATGCCTTCTACCAGCACCTACAGGACTGCATGGATCAGGCAATCCCAAACAAAACTAAGACTCTCTGTACCAAAGGCAAGCGTCCAGTCTGGTGGACCCCAGCCATAAACAAGCTCTACAACAAAAGGAGGAAGCTACTACAAGATAGAGCAAAATCCTTGAAAGGTAAGACACCTTTGATCATTATAAGTAAAAACTAAGAGCTCTCATAAAATCATCCAAGGCAAATTTTGAGAGAAAAATCGCCAAGGACTCTAAAGAGAATCATAAGGCCTTCTTTAGCTATGTTAGAAACCTAGGAGGAAACTCCCAGATATGCTCAGAATTAGTTCAAAATGATGTGAAAATTACTGAACCTACACACATTGCCAACATACTGGCTGACAGGTTCAGTGCAAACTTCTCCCCTCCCAAAAGGAGAGATATCTATTCCAGAGGATTGTAGCCCCCAAACATCTCCAACGCCCAGGTGAGAACTGCCCTCACTAAGGCAAAAACACAGCATCCATGGGACCGGATGGTGTCCCCGGCTGTGTGCTTCATGAACTCAATGAGGAATTAAACCCACAGTTAGGACAGCTGTTTAATCTTAGCCTCACCTCAGGATACACTCAAGGAGTGGCGACGCGACTGTGGTCCCACTTCATAAGGGCGGTGCCTCCACAGACCCTGGAAATTACCGCCCCATTAGCTTGACAAGCCTTATCTGCAAAGCCATGGAGAGGATCATAATGGAACTCATAAATAAAGACATAGGAACTTGCAGACTTTGGATCCAACTCAGTTTGGCTTTGTCAAAGGCAGATCCTGCCTCTTAAACTTGGTTGACTTTTTCGAGACAGTCACCAAGGCCATTGATGAGGGAAAGGCAGTCCATACAGCCTACCTCGACCTGGCAAAGGCCTTCACACAATACCCCACTCAGGTATCATCGAAAAACTCATCAGCTTGAATGTAAACCCATACATCACAAGATGGGTTGCAAACTGGCTAAGTGACAGAACCCACAGGGTCAGAGTTGCTGGAGCCATGTCAGACTCAAAGCCTGTCACAAGTGGTGTCCCACAGGGCTCAGTCCTGGGTCCACTCTTGTTCGGCATCTACTTTTCTGAAGTACAAGCAAACACAGGAGGGTTATGGCTGACAAAGTTTGCAGATGACTGCAAACTGGGCCATAGTCGAAAACACATCTGACACAGATATCCTCCAGAAGGGCCTCACAGAAATGGATAACTGGTGCCAGAGCCATGGCCTGAAGTTAAACGCCAAAAATGCATAGTCATACCCTTTGGGAAAAACAAGGCTACCCCTAGCTACCATATAGGTGGCAATCCACTGAGCACAGAAAAAGTCATCAGAGATCTGGGGACCCAGGTTGACAGTAGCCTTTCGCTTGACACTCATGTTGCTAAAGTAGTTAGGAAAACCTTCTATATCACCCACCTGATCAAGAAGGGATTCACATCTAGATCAAGGGAGGTCATCGTCCCCTGTACTCATCACTTATTAGACCTATGATTGAGTACAATGCCCGCTCGAATGTATCTGACCAGACACCTGCTGCAGCTTGAAAGGCCCCAAAAGTTCCTCACCAAAAGGATAAAGGGTCTCAAAATATGTCTTATGCTGCCCGACTGAAAGAACTCCAGCTCTATTCAGTCTCATACCGCTTGCTCAGAGGTGACCTGTGCCTGACATATAAGGCCATGTCAAACCCAGATTTGATGAATATGCTTCACCTCAAAAATCTAGATCCCTCAGAACCACAAGGGCGGAGACTTAAACCTTGACACGGTTATAAATAGAACGTGCTGGAGGGACAGATTCATCACCCAGAGACTCCCTATGCTGTGGAACAAAATCCCGGTACATGTGAGGCAGAGCACCTCTCTGGTCTTGTTCAAGAGGAATCTTGACCAATGGATGGGAGATTGCAGATATACCCCAGGGATTACTTCAGCGTCACTGCTTGACAGAGGCACAGCAAAATGATAGGCATAGTTTTTATTCAAACTAAAGGGGTGGCGAAAGCCACATAACTATGGGCTAGGCTTATAAATGCCCTTGGGCAGATAGCCTAGTATGAACCTATGAACCTATGAACCTATGAACATCATGATTAACTAAACCCACACTTTTTCCCCTATTTAAATTTATGTGTGTCCTACTGTAGTCTTAATACTAAATGCGTCATTAAGAGTTTCTTACTTCATGCAGCAACATGTTATCAACTATGTCTTGCAGGTGAAAGACCTTATATTGAATAGCAAATGTACTAGTATACTAGTAAAACCACAATGTAAATAAAAGTATGTGGTTCTGAAGATGTAAGTTACTTTGCTCCTCTGGCATGTTTTGCAGTTGTATGCAAATACTTGTTTACTATCTGCTATGATACCTTGTTGTGAGTATGGCTTTAGAAAAATTATAACAAACAATGAAATTAATTATGAATTGAACAATATAGTACAGTTTTCTTCTTTTGTGAAATAACTTGCAGCCTTAAATAATGAGGATAACTGGAAATAAAATGAGTTCTGAAACAAGTATACTTAATTTAAAGGTTTCTGGTTCAGCAGCTCTACCTGTATGTCAGATGTGGTATTGCAAGTAGGGTGCCTGCCTGCAGTACAGGTTGTGACATGCATGTGTTACACCATAACCATTAGCCTTTCCTGTGCAAGAGCTTCTCCCATAGGCTGCAATGATAATTGTGAGCATAACAGCCATGACTAAGTTATCATGCCTTTTCTCACATCTATGACAAGGGTTAGACATGTGGAACCAGAAGCATGTATTTTTTAATCAGAAGGACACTGAAAGCTGTCCCTTCAGGAGTTGGGGAGGGGCAATGTGTCATACTACACACTGGATGAATATAGTACTAGAATCTCCTCCAGCTTCCACAAACCTGCAGTACAGCTCCACCTGTATGTGAAGTCGGTGCTGCAGGCAGTCTGGCTTCACTCCAGTTACTGGATGCAGTACCTAGCCCCACATACAGGTAGAGGTTCTCCCTATTTCCTCCCATGTTTTGGCCCTGTACATTAGCAAGCCTTACCATTGTGAAAACTGAAATATTATGGCTTGGTAAGACTAAGCCCTCTTCTGGAATCAAGCTCAGAGCTACAGCAGTCCCCATTATCATATGCTGAATGGGAACTGGTGAAGGTTTAGCTTTTGTGCTAAATGCATGGAAGTACAGCTTGGTGTAGCATGTTACTTCATACCTAAATCCTTTTGTAATGCTTTCCAAACACATTCACAAGAATACTAACAACCATATAGAATATCATATTCTTAAAATGGCAGAAAGAATTCTAAGGAGTAAGCCAGTCTAAGCATGGAAACAGGTGACTTTGCTGCAAGCAGGAGTGTTGAAAATTTACAAAAAAAACTTAATTTTATTACAGAAAATTAGAAAAGCAAACAAGGCTTTGTGACCAAATAACTTGTGAGCGAATGAGGCTAACCCTCTTCAAACCTACCTATTTTTATTTCCATAAAATTTAAATATATACTACTATAATTTTTCATCAAATACTTTCCTTTCTGGTTATAGTCCTAATGTTAAAGTTGCAAGTACTTTTGAAAAACAATAAAAACTATAGAATATTTTGATGTCTTAATTTCATTGTCATTAATTTTTTTCTTGGTAACTGTGATCAACATAAAAACTAAACATGTTTTACATACACCAACAAAGCATTCTGGGTAACAAAAATACTTATTTGGCAGACAGGTTGCTCATTTGTTGTTTCACTACTTCATCATTACAAATGTTAATTTTGAATATAAGGTGCTCCACTAGCAAGGCATAAGTGATAAACTGTCTTTACAAAACAAAAGCCTTTCTTATTTCTACATTTAGCATGAACATATAGTAGCTTATACACTAATGTAGATAGCAAACATCTATGGGTTTAGCCTTTAATTATGTTATGGCAGCAGACAGGTTCAAGAAAAAAATTTAAAGTAGATGTGACGGTGCTTATCAAAAAATTAAATACAAAAATAACCCATATTTGCATCACAAAAAATATATAATTTGGTATTGTACATGGTAAAGAGATTATAATGATTTTATGGGCTTGTTATCTACATTTGCTATACAAAGTGTAATTGGTTTATGTTGAAAACTGATAGCTGTGATAATCAGTTTTAAATTCGTTTAGTGGTATTAACCTGAATTGATATCACTGTATGATGGGGAATACGAACTGCATGTAGATTACAGTAATTTTATTCTGACCATGCATGATTTTGTACTACTGCAACCACAGCACATGTCTGGATTCCAAAAGGAAGGGTTGTGATTTATAGGGCCTCCACTAAACCATTGTGCTATCCTGAGCCATAATGCCTTCACCAAAGTATTGTGCTACCCAGTTCATTCACACAACTCAAACCATGGTTGTTGATGTTGAAAGCAGGCAGAAGCAGCCCATCACAAAACAGAAAACACCTGCAGATACTACATCCACACAGTCCTGCTATACAGATGAAACAAATTACACTACCATAGGATGCTGATGAATTGCACTGTGTACTCATTATGTATTTTAGCTGAGCATGAGGACCTCTCACTCTGTATGAAACAATGGAGCAGCACAGGAAATGAGTGTGAAACAAGCATCTACAGTCATACTATTCAGTCACACTACTGTACCCTACTGATGACATGATGTCACAGTGCATAACTGGTTATAGTGGCTACAGTAGGCATTGTATGTTATAGCCTTAGGAACACGGTCCCAGGGATTCATGAACCTTGCGCCAGGCGGACGCATAGCGTAGGCGTTACAATGCCAAATATGGCCGCCGAGCGATTCAGGTACGATCCAATTCCACGTGCACTACCGGCGTGCGCCGGATCTGCACAGCCCAAGGTGTAGGTATGCTAAACACCCCATGTGCGGTGTGTCACCATGCAAATGAAGGCATATAGCGATTCACGAAGTGGCGCAGGCGTAGCATAAGCCCACGGCAATGTAAACCAAAAAAAAAAATGGTTTACATTTTCCAAAACATAACATCGGAGTAACGGAAGAGTGTCAGACCCAGGTATCACACTGTTACCATATGCCAATGGCGAAATACACAGAGAATGGCAAAAGAAAACATGCACAACATGTAAATAACAACTTAAATGGCATGTCCACAGTACCTCAGAACCGCAGGACATGTGTGCGGAAGGTGCAACATAATGAAATAATATAACAATGTTATAAAACAGCATCGTAATAGACATCAGGTCCACAGCATAATACACCATGGTATGCATGGAACGCCACAACCACGGTGCAAGGGTTGCCAAGGACTCGCGGCAGTCTTCGGCGTGGTAACTATGAATTAGTAGTCAATGCCATGCAAATGAGGCAGATAATACTGAATCGCGAACTCCCTGCCGGAGTAAGGTTGTACCAAACGGCGCAGCGGTAATACACTGAGGAGTGGCTCAGAGGGAATACATGACATCTGCAGAGGGGTGTGCCACGGTAGCAGTAAGCACATTGGAGCACAGCAAACCTGGGCTGTACATCGCAAATCAAAGCTGCAGGACCGGGGTGTGGGGTAATAATTAAGCTGAGAGCACACAATTCGCACAAAAGTGCATGTGTACGAGGATGTCAACATTCCCGGAACCTAGTCATGTGACGCACGCCCCGCAAACAATATCGGAAACATGAAGGTGATGTGAACAATATAAGGAAATGCGGAAGAAGTGTAATTGGAGTACTAATGAGCAATCAACACTAATCAACCCACGAAGGCCAATCGGCGGCAGCTGACAACTCTGCATGCAGAAACCTGCAAAACTGGATAGGGGAGGCATATGAATGCAAAGAAAGTAGGGGAGGTAGCAGACTGCAAAGATAGAAGACCTGACACAGCAGAGCAAAGCGGACAGGCAGCACAATGGCAGTAGCACACAAAACGCATGATATGCCATGTCCATGAAAGTAGAAATGACAGTGCTCTGCAGGATGCATGCCAGAAAATAGTAGGTGCAACGTGCAGAACTAGTAAGGGAAGGTCGAAAGGTAATCCATGGCAGGCAAGAGTAATGCAACACCAAAGGCAACACCGTTGTAGTTCCATCGGTAAAACACGGAAGATAACCCTTAGATACGTCCATACAAACACACCCTATGACATCATCGGTGTGCACAGCACAATAGTATAAAGTGTGAATGCACACAGCACACAGCCGTGTATTCCCAAATACCGCACCATAGGTGTAAACACACGGGGAACTTTTAAAATGTACATGTTGGGCACTGCTGTAGCGGTGATCCATCAGCATGTGTTAGAGATAGACGGTGTTGTGGAGGAGGGTGCCGACAACCACCGCAGGCCTCGGAGGAGGAGGAGAGTGTTCAGACCAAGGGTAACCTACCAGGGGCTACATGACCAGGAGATAGTGGAGCGTTACAGGGTGGACAGGGACATGTTACAGCAAATAGTGGAGCTGTGCTGGCCACGCCTGAGAACAAGAAACAACAGAGGGGAACCCATCCCAGTGGACACAAAGGTATGTGTAAGCTTGCGAATACTGGCCACAGGTACCTTTCAAAGGCCAACTGGAGATATAATGGGCATCTCACAGGCATCAGCATCCAGGGTACTACACCAGTTCCTGGATGGCATGTTACCACATGCCAATGAGCATATATACTTCCCCAGATCTCAGGAGGAGTTGGCTAGCAATATGCGCCACTTCCACCGTGTGGCACAATACCCGGAGGTACTGGGTGCGATAGACTGTACGCACATACAAATCAAGTCACCACCTGGCGAGCAGGGTAGATGCTACATAAACCGCAAGGGATTCCACTCCATCAATTGCCAGGTCGTGTGCAATGCCCAGGGCATTATCATGGATGTGTGTGCTGGCAGCCCTGGAAGTTACCATGACTCCCATATCTGGCATGCCTCACAGCTGTACCAGGTATTTGTCAGGGGGGACATCCCACAAGGCCATCTCGTGGGGGATGCTGGCTATGCACTGGAGCCGTGGATGATGACTCCCATCAGAAATGCACACACACACATGCAAGAATGCCATAATGAGGCACACGCACAAACTAGAATAATCATAGAGAGTGCGTTCGGGATGCTGAAATCACGGTTCCGGTGCTTGGATACATCTGGTGGAGCCTTGCAGTACTCTCCAGGCACATATGCCCACTTATTCATAGTATGTGCCATGCTACATAATATGATCCTGCGGAAGCAGCTGCTGCAGGGACATACTGGTGAAGGGCCACAAAGCCCACCACAATTGCCAAGGCCAGTCCAGGCACAGAGGGTTCCGGACCAAGAACACACTGTGCCAGCCCCAGTAGGCAGACGGAGGCGTACCCAATATGCCTACGCCTTGGCAAAGAGGGAACATATAGCACATACTCTGACAGCGTAGGTCCCATGGACTGACACCTCCCCACCTGCACACACAGTGAAATGGACGGCACACAAACATGACCACCTGTAAAGTGTAATGTATGGGTGGCCTTATGTGTGACTCCAACATAGGCAGGCCCCAAACTGTAAACCCAACAGCCAGCGGAACATGTGACGCCAACACCTGAACACTACGTGAGTCCTACAGCATATGGCATTGCTGTGTGCCTGCCACGGTCGCCGCAAGATGTCTACATATAAATATATATATATATATATGTATATATATATATATATATATATATATATATGATATATATATATATATATATATATATATATATATATATATATATATATATATATAGATAAATATGTACACATATACACATATATAATACAGATAAGACAGGGAATTAGAGGGATATAAGGTGACTGAGAGGTATCCCGCGATATCTGTACATAGTATACATAGTGCAATGACAATCTGAACATCCGGGAGGTTCACAATAAGAGGATACCGCCAACCATGGAACGTGTAACATACCGATATGCATAACCACGAGGCTGAAAGACCGCCAGAACACAGTACTGTAACAGTACATGCGCGTGTAATAGTATGATGATATGAAGGGAGAGGTAGACACCGCCGCCGGTGTCGCGGTCCACGTAGGTACTGTGTGCAACCGTCCCCATGAGTGCCGTAGTATGTGTAAGTGTGCGCTGAGGGTGCCGTGTGCGTCGCTGTGTGAGTGTAATGTGTGTGTGTCTGCAACATGTGTATGTTGGTGCCACGTTAGAGGCAGAGCAGAATATTAGGCGTAGGCATATGGTAGACTAGCCCAGGCATATGTTCACTACTACTCCCACAGTAGTAGTGACAGCCCCACCCTGGCTAGGTGGGTCGTGACATAGAACGATACGAAGTGAATATGTCTCAGATGGTAGCACAGGAATATTCCCCTAAGAAATGGAAAGGACGTATGTAATAGTCATGCCTGCATGTACGACACCGATATGTTACATGCAATATGATACGTTGGCAAAGCCACACAGCAATAGGTATGTATCGCGGAAATATGTATGTGCTACCCCAGTACTGACCGTGGCCACGTATTGGCCCGTAAACACCGCTGTGTGTTCTACAAGTGTCAAACAATCAATTCCCATCTGAATATGTGGCAACCACTGGCAAACAGGCTATCCCAACAACAGGACCACAATGACTGCAAATATCTGGGACAGACTGACAAGGGATAGTTGTCACGTACACATAACCGCTGATATACCACAGATGTTACGGAGGTATACATGCATCAAGCTCACCTGCAGGGGATACCGACACCACATGACAACAGCCCAACCTACAATCCCATAACAAAAGATCATTAACTGTTAACTCTCCAAGTAGGGATGGAGCACACAGACAACTATACTGGTTATGTAGAGATGCAAGGCCCACAAACCGTATCCGTGACGTACAACCACCGATATCCCCCACTGGAGAAAATAAAGGAATACAAACCGTAATAGCAGCACAAACATACAGTCAGTCAATGACATCAGCATAACCACAACATATCGCGTGGGAGACACAATTAAAGGTGGATGCATAATTGCATGCATTGTATAAATGCAAACAATAGCCATGTTACAGTTTGGAATGCAATACTCCATTATCATTCGTCGGCAGGACAGGTACACCCACATGTCGAACCAAATACTACACCTGTCACACACAATCCACGGGTGACTTGAATGCAGAATATACTTGTCCCTATGCATAGCAGATGCAGTTACACATAACATAAGACAATACAGACCATCTCCACGAAGGTAGGGCAAATATCCAACGCCCAGGCGGAGAATCCAATTATACCCCAGTATCGACGTGTAATTACCGAATGGAGTAGATTCACAGGTGATATGCAAGTAATTACTCACGTACACATAGCTGCTGATATACCACAGAAGTTACGGAGGTATACATGCAGCAAGGCCACGTGCAGATGACATCGGAACCAATTAACAACAGCCCAACCCACACTCCCATAACAAAAGACTATTAACTGTTACCTCTCCAAGTAGGGATGGAGCACACAGACAACTATACTGTCCATGTAGAGATTCAAGGCCTACAACCCGTATCTGTCACGTACAACCACCGATATCCCCCACCGTAGATATTAAAGGAATACAAACCATAATAGCAGCACAAACATGCAGTCAGTCAATGACATCTGCACCACCACAACATATCGCGTGGGAGACACAATTAAAGGCGGATGCATACTTGCATGCATTGTATAAAGGAATACAACAGCCATGTTACAGTTCTGAATGCAATAGCCCATTATCAGTCGTCAGCAGGACAGGTACACCCACATGTCGAACCAAATACTACACCTGTCACACACAATCCACGGGTGACATGGCTTCAAAATATACATTTCGCTACGCATAGCAGTTGCAGTTACACATAACATAACACAATACAGACCATCTCCACGAAGGTAGGGCAAATAGCCAACACCCAGGTGGAGATTCCAATTATACCCCTGTATTGACGCGTAATTTCCGAGTGGAGTAGATGCACAGGTGATATGCACGTAATTACTCACTGAGGAACAGCAACTGGTGGGATGAATCCACATGTTGCAGGTATCGACGTATATAAGGAGGACTCTCAGCACATTCAAACCATATGCTCATACCGAAACAGCATTGTACTACCGAAAACGAAAGGAAACGGAAAAATGATACACGATACACGGAACGACACGCCAACAAGGTATGTAGAACACACGATATGTAAGGTTGTGTAACGCATGATCTGTATTAATAAGCTGTACCATATGTGAATGGTGGTTGTAATTAATTACACTTGTCCGTAATGCAGAAAGTGGTGAAAGGTAGTTACGTAGTGATATCCTGCTGAGCATACCAACGCTTGTAGACACCGTGTGTACAGCAGTGGGACATCATGTACACAGCGGAGACACCACAAGGGATGCCACAGGAGGGCATTAAAGAGAACAATGCCATACCACACGCTGTTGCTGGCAGTGGATGTGCAACAAGGAAGCGCCATAGCAGGGGATAGTACATGTATGTATACTGTCACAGCACGCATGTGTATGAGCATATACCATTGATGTCATATGTAAGGTGTGGCCGACGTGCAAGTATGCCCTGCATTAGGGGATAGTATGGGAAATATGTGTAATGTAAAGTTGTCTAGGTAGATATGACAGATATCATACACAGTATCACAGGCATATCATACATAACACAGGTATCGCCTATTGAATGTACAATAACAGGATACATATGGCCTGTAGGTATGGGACAGAGTAGTAGCATGATAGCTAGTCTAAATGGAAGGGACACCAAGTAACCATGCCCAAAGGACATGTAGTAGCTTCACAGGTGCACAGTGGGCAACAATGCAGTCTGGCAGGTCCACGTGTCAGCACATGGGCAGTGTACACAGTAGTGTCACCTCTCCATGGTAGTGTCCTGTGAACAGCAGAGGCAGGTGTCAACTGCACCACTACACAGTACCGCTGCTGTGGTGGTACCAGGACAACGTGTCACTCAAACAGCAAGGGAGGTATCACATGAACAGTGCTACTGTGTGTCTCTGCGGGATGTACACAGGACCTATGTTCCACAGCATGGTGTGTGTTGTGTTCATGGAAGTAACACAGAAGCCCAGCCCATGCAGTGTGGCATGTGTGCAGTTATCCAGGAGCATTCTGCTCACACTGCCCACCGCAGATAGCATGTATGAGGAGTATAGTTTTATATATATATATATATATATATATATATATATATATATCTATATATATATATATATATATATATATATATATATATATATATATATATATATATATATATACACATATATATATATATATATATATATATATAATATATATATATATATATATATATATATATATATATATATATATTTATATATATATTGGTATATTTCTCTGCCCACTGTAGTCTCTATGTAACCTGTCCTTTTTGGACATTCTTCTATCGTAGTCATTTGTGACAAAGATGTCTACATTGTTCTATTGGGCTTCTTTCCTTTGTGTGTGGAGCATTTCCTCCCCGGGCCTCTACTGCAAATGGACATCTATCCAGCTAGACTAGCCCGGTCAACAAATGTAAAATAAAAATAAAATAAACATAACATAAATATGCATCACTAATGTGGAGGACATGGGCCGTGTCAGAGCAGAAGACACCCCTGAGTATGTGGTATGCAGATGTGTACAGATGTGTTGTCCGTATTTCAGCCGCATATGTAAACTGTCTGAGCCCATTAAACATCGTGGCCTGTCACTGTTGTGCCATGTAAAGCTGTAGCTGTTGTTGAAGGTACACCATAAATGTGTTATTGTACCCTTGTCTGTGTGTAAATGTGTGTAGTTCACAGGTACAATGGCTACCTATGTACCAGCATCACATACAGTACAGATAGGTGTGGCCTTGCAGAAGGATATCCATGCCACAGTGGAATACGGTAACCACAGGACTGTGTGTGGCATATGTGTGTACTGCAACCATGTACAATGTGATATGTATGTACGGGACCACTATCCATGTGATAGTCAGTGGGTGAATGTAGTTATGCAAAGGTGATGTGCATGCACCATGCGTCATGCATCCTGACGCCATGATACGCATATGAAGTATCCACCACACTGACACCCGTATGGTTGGTATCGGTATGAGCTGGTGGAGCAATAACGGTGCTTGGTATGTAGGTGTGGGAAATCTAGGCATGGACAGTACTCTGCGACAGCATGTTCCGTATGTAAGCATATAGTGAACATGAGTGGCCCTATGACTGAGGACTGTGTAACGCAGTATGTACCTGACATGTAGTAGGTACTATGGTATGCTGGCACCACTGTGTGTACAGTCCATGAGCCACATAGCACAACATCCGGAGACACAGGGTATGATGCGCAGGTGGATGTGTATGTTGTCAATACCAGAATGTGGAATGTTGCTGAAAGGCAATGTGAGGACAACGTATGATGTGTCGGCCTCTGTACCATCCTCAACTGCCCATGTAACTGTATGACAGGTGGCCAGCATGTGTATGTGCCTAGCTGTGGCATGCACAAGCCCAACACGTGTGCTAGGGAAGGCCTGGAGGCCATCAATGTGTGTGGGACTCACGTTCCTGAGGATGTGCCCCATTGCCATGCAGAATGGCCCAGTCATGGGTGTATGACTATAGTCCCACCCGTGCAATGCAGTGCCACCCGTGTGTAGTCCGATAAATGCCACTGTGCAGTGGTGTGGGTCCACAATGTCTGACAAAAGGCTAGCAGTGAATATAGTGGCCTGGTGTGGAGACATATTCCGAACAGGTCGGTGGGACATTACAACCAGGGACATTGGGCCAGTGTCCCAGGACATATTGTGTGCATATCAGTACTGTGTATGTGACCACAGGGACACTACGATGTCCATGTACGGATTGCTACCCTGTAGTGAGTGAGAGGGTGTAGTGACGGTAAGTATGCCATCGCCTGGCACGTTGCCAACATTAGCTCGGACTGCAATGCTTGTGTGACTTTTGTATGTGACATCAGATGTGGATGTTGCCAAAGAATACTGACATACCACCACAATGCCTGAGGCCCCACACCACAATATGCGGCAGTCATGTTTAGGTAGCTAGCCTTGGAGTATGTGATGATGGGTCTCGGGGACCCACCATGGCTGAAAAGTGATGCACCCCACACATGTGCATGTACATCACTGTGCAACAGCCTGTACATGTGGTTGTACATATGTGCATGGAACATGACCACCACAGTGGCATCTGTGAACTGGTCGGTACCGCCATGTCTCTGTGTGGAGTAGCATGATGCCTGCAATTGTGTACACGCTACTGCAGCGCACTGTGGTATGCGTCAGCATATGTATGTGCAGTGTCCATCTGCTTGGGTGTCATGATGTTAACAACCGATGTCAGCAGACGTCCATAGTAGTTGTTGTAGTACACATGTCCCGTGCATGCTGTGATGGGCGTGTTTCCAGGGTGTGGCTAGCAAGGCCGTGTAGCATATGTGTGGAATCCACCAAAGAGGGGATAACCCAGGTGTGTCACACCAGTCACATGGAGGTAGTGTTCATGCTAAGGGTAGTTATGGTATGTGCTGTGTATTGTTTCACCCAGCTGAGCGGAGTGCATGACTCAAGCATGTGTAGGTACATGGGTGTCTATCCCAGGGAAGTGTGGGTTACTGTCAGCACACAGCAGTGGTAGCTGTCCGAGGCCCAATGTACACTATAACAGCACAGACGGTATGTAACCTGTGGTGTACACTGTCGACTCTGTCGCATGTTATAATGTGTATAGCGGTCACAAACACGGTTATCTGCACTTGGAGCACCTATGATGCATCGTGTTAAACAACTATCCAGGATGTGTGCAAAACACTGTGTGATGTGTGAACCCCTCATCTATGGGTGGTCCGGTCCAGGTATGGGCCTGGAAGGTACGGTCCATGTACATTCCGTAATCGCAGGTGTGCTGCGCAGAGCATGGAGGCAGGTCCCAGTCACCGCAGAGATATGTGAGTGGTGCAATAGTGTGTGTGCCCCGCTTGTGTGCATCACAGTGGAAGATGCAAGCATTGTTCCACATGACCCCATGCCGTGGCTGCCAGTTACAGCCCTGCCGGTGACAGTTATGTGAAACTGCCAGAGAGGCAGTATAGCATGTGATGATGTACATGTGTGCTCCACACCCCAGGCCGATGGCTGCAGGTCATGAGTGCCACAGCATTGTGTTTGACCTGGACTGTCATAGCGGTCAGATACCACATGCCTGTACAATAAGAGTAGGAGCATAGGCAACTGTTGCAGTGACACAGTAGGTCAATGTACAGTGTCCCCGTGTCCAGACCACTGCCGACTGTACACCATGGCTAGACACACACCCAGAGGGCTATAACACCGGTGAGCCATTGCATGTCCCAGTACACGTAGTCTGTGTATTGCCATCACAGGGCAGTCACAATAACATGATGCATGAGAGATATATTGTACCAGGTGATGTGACATGTGTGCGTATGTTGAGTGTCAAAGGTGTTCACCCATCCGCAACATCTCAGTGCATGATGCCTTGTGTAACATGATGTGTGGAACTGCAGTGTGATTCACAACAGCGTCATCCGTGACTGGTGTGTTCTGAATGGTGTAACCCATGAGTCTGCGGGATATACACTGATGTTGGCTACCATGCTGGGGGCCACCAGTGGTGCCTACAGTGGTCATAAAGTCATATTGCATACATTGTTCTTGCAGGAATGTCCAGTGTTGTAGATGATGTGTTACTACGTGATGGTCGGTGTGTGTTGTGACTGTTACCCATCCGGATGTGACCGTCAGGTGCAGTCATGGTTGTCGACAGCATCACCCCCATCCACAGCTGTCAGCACCCTGTCTCCAGAATGGGTAACAGTAGCCCTCGCACTGTGTGACTAATGTGCAGATTGTAGAACACCTACTACTGGCTGCCTAACAGTGTCATCTAGGAAGGTATATGATGGCTGGAATATGCTGCTCCAATGTATAAATATGATATCCCAATGAATTACAATGATTCCCATCTAGTAAGCCATGGCTGGCATGTAAACCGTGTACAACAATGACTGTGTGACCGACCCTTCCATTGTGGTGCCGTGATGAACATGCACCCGTTAGAACACCAAATGAGATACGTTGCACGTAATGATGTACAACTGACAGCTATGGGCACAGTATGGATGCAGAAGCACATCTCCCATAGGCAGTACTGCTGTACGGTGGTAGGGGGGCATTGCACGAGTACATGTGACAGTTGCTGTATTGCCACATGTACGACATATCCGTCATATAGGGGTAGAACTGGTACGTGACAGTTGGACATGCCTGTACATACGGCCATGTCCCACAGGATATGTGTTAAGTTTGTACAACACCTGTCGTACCATCAGCAAGCTGTGAAGTGTATGACTGCCAGTACCTGTGTGACATGTTGTGCAATGGGTGCAAAGGTACGCAGTAGTGCATGACATGCTCACATGTCCTGCACAGGTGCATAGCTTGACAATACAATACAAATAGGGTGTTGGATAATAGCAACCCACAAGAGGTGATGAGTATGGGTGGCAATGCACTTACACCTTTCCGGGTAAGGTGTGCATGTCCATGACACATTAGCACCTGAGATGTTAGCAGTACAGCTGTACAGGGCGGCATGTATATTTGATTAAAAATACCCTTGCATGTTCCACCAGTGGCCTGTTGACAGACAGACACCAACACAATGTGCAGCATTGACATGTGCTCAGCACATCACCGCTGGCTACAGTAGAACAGGGTTAATGTGTTGACATGTGCACAGAACATCAGCGCCAGCTACAGTCGAACACGGTATGTGTTGAACCCCACAGTCATTGTAGCCCATGCCACAGAGAGACATGTTATGCATCCGTATGTACGGCTGGGAATGGACCTGGCCTAGCAGTATAGCTGTGTCAGTGTTGCGAACAACATACTGAATGGGCTGTGTGTGTGAGGTGTGTGTCATAAGTGTATGGTCTGATGGATGATACCAGCATTGCCACCGCTATGTGAACATCCCCGTCCCCATAGATGAATACCTCGGATGTGCTCAACACCATGGTCACTGTGGAAGGGATGGTGCTGTGCGGTGCACCCGCCAACATGGTGGTGACAGCAGGCACTGGATGTAGACATATGAGGTACCCATGTCAGATCGGGGTACCATCCATATGCACAGGATATCACCGTGCGGGCATATACAGCACTGTGTTGAACAATATTACAGCACATAGCACCTGTCAGGGGTAATGTTTATGCATGGGTGTGCGTTACCAGCATGCACCATACACACCCCCACCATGCAGCATGCTGCCTACCTTGCAGAAGGACATTGTCCACACCATGACGATGGACATGCGACATGTCCATATACCCATATAAATGACATATGGAATGGACAGCCACCCTCCCAATACTGGTATTCCACAGGCTGGACACATCCCTGTGCCATTTATGTGGTATACCCTGCCATACCATGCAACCCTGTCCATCAAGGCTGCACGTGCCATCACAGTCATACATGGTGCGATGGCCACATGGCACATGCACTATCAACTGACCAGATCAGTAATGTGGCAATGATGCACCTTGTGGTGTCACAAGTGCTGTGTGACAGCGTGTACAACGTGCGCGCGCAAATGTTATGTTTGACCATCCCTGCACATGTCATATGATTAGACATTGTCCCATGTGTATCGCATGTGCAATACAGGCGAGCCGTGGCAGGATGTTCAACACCCGTACAGTGCTGATTAGATGTATATGGCAAAACACATGCATGAACAGGTGTCCATGTGTATGTGTGCAGTGCCACTGCTGACGTCCATAACGGCTGCGTCTGTGATGCCATGTGACATATACACAGCATCCAGGTGAACAGTAGAACTGTGGACACATCGGGCCAAGTGCAGATTGGTAAGAACACAGGTGCAGGCAGGTACACATGTGCACAGCAGGTTACCATCTACATGGAGTATGTACAGTGTGAGTTGACACAGAGATATGCTATTCACTGCATAACGGTGTGACAGGTGTGACAGCAACACGTCAGCAGTGTCAGTGTCATGATGCTTCTCAGAGATTACTGTGCAGATGTCGTACATGTCATAGCAATGTATGTTCAGCAGTATGCCAGTACATCAGTGTGAATGTGACCTGTCACCATCATTGTCTTACAGATAATGCCGCGTTCACGCTTGCCAGCCTTCAGCCGCCAGGAGGATGAAGTAATCATACCATTGCTCCATGACAACTATGACGTGCTGTTTAGCCATGTACCACAGCAAGCGCAGCAGCGGGATGACCTGTGGCAGGATATGCGCAGGAGGGTGAATGACATCGGTGGCAACAACCGCACCTACCAGCAGGTACGCCGACACTGCACGGACCTCATACGGCATGCGAAACAGCGTTCCACTGCAATCGCCAGAGAACACGATGGAACAGGTGGTGGGCCACCAACCCAGCCCCCACTCACACACACAGAGGAGCTCCTGGCCAGTCTGGGGACATCCAGGGAACAGCATGCTGAAACACTAGCCGCCATCGTGGAGGTGCGTGTCTCCCAACCAATGAGCCTGGAGTTGCCTGGTCAGTCACTCTTGCATATGAGTATGATATCCACTGTAGTTGTAGGTGTCACTGTACATCATGTAAAGTAACAACACATGCCAGGTATATGGGCACACAAGCCGCATACTACAGTATGCTACGTTGTGTATGCAGACATGTGCATACCATATGCTATCACACAGGTACATGATGTCACATGCACAGAGCGAACTGTGGCTGTCATACAGTCATGGCTAATGTTTATACTGTTGTGTCGCCCCTATACAGGTACCTCTGGTGTGTCGCACAGACAGGGGTCCGTCGCAGGTGAGACTGTTGTCAGTATCAGGCATGTTACAGTGTAGAGTTATTTGCCATGTGGCCAGGTATAACAGGCACACCTGGGTTTTGTTCCAGTCACGTTATACAGGACGCACCACCAGACACACACATGCCACCCATGTGCAGTAGATACAACCGTTATCATACACCGGCATGACACCACAGTACCTGTCAATGTGATATGTGCAGTCAGCTATGCATACAACGGTGGAGGTGTTCTACAATGGATGCATATGTAGTATGCATTGGGACAACATCCATGGTACGCACACAGTACCACACAGTGAGCAGTGATCTGGGCAGCACACAGGTGTCACCAATGTGACATATGCCCCTGCATTGTGTGCACACATTGTGACACGCCACCCGATATGTCCCAAGCTTGTGGTGTTCTGTCTGCAATATTGACTCACCATCACGTGACCTACACCCGACATAACAAACATCCACACTGTTGTCCGCATAGCCCTGTGCATTGTGACAACTCCGACATGTACGGGTGTATGTCACATGGGACACCACAGACATGTGTACACGACGCCCATCACACACAATTGTCCAAGATCCATTCACACATGGCCATGGGTGATAGCCACAGGCATGTTGCCACACAGTACGGCTGATGTGGATAGACCCCGTTGCACATTGTCCACACATAGTGCAATCATAGCCGTAGTGGACCACCTGTACATTTGATGTGTTACACAGGACAACCGGAATGCTTGTCTGCAGCCACCGGAGGTGTCACTGATGTCTACCATATACGTGCTGTGGAACAGCATGACTGTGTTGCAGTCATGGCAATGCAATGCGTCCATGTTATGCATTGCACAGCAACATACATGCGTCATGTTTCCATGCAGCGGCACAGTGCCTGTACTCCACACTGTATAGCTATGTACACGGGTCACACTAACCACACCTGCACATACATATGTGCTAAACATGCATTCTATCTGTAGGCTGTACACACAACACTGCACTGTGAAGCCGATTATGATGCGGTGCATGTGGCAGGGCACCATTGTGTCACACATGTAGACATGTTACTGCCCATGTCAGCAGATTACATGTCAAGGTAACGTCAGCCATGTGTACTGTTAACCTGTTTGTGGCCACATGGTGTATCATGGTGATGCATGCAAACTACCATGATTGTGTGTACTGCATGCCTACTGATACTACACGTGCATGATGTAGTGTGCACCCCAGGGTGGTATGCATACTAACACTATTAATGTAGTGCAGGAATGCTGCATGCCATCTGAAATAACACATGCATGGTGTGTCTGTGTGTGTGTGTCTGTGTGTGTGTGTCTGTGTGTGTGTGTGTGTGTGTGTGTGTGTGTGTGTGTCTGTGTGTGTCTGTGTGTGTGTGTGTGTGTCTGTGTGTGTGTGTGTGTGTGTGTGTCTGTGTGTGTGTCTGTGTGTGTGTGTGTGTGTGTGTGTGTGTGTGTGTGTGTGTGTGTGTGTGTGTGTGTGTGTGTGTGTGTGTGTGCGTCTGTGTGTAATGTACCTTACAGTATGTCTTTGTATTCACAGGTGGTGTAGGTGCGTTACCCTCCTGCGGTCCATCTGATGTTAGTGTCCACACAGATACTAGCGGTGATGACCATATGCATGAGGTACAGGCAGGGTTGTCAGGGGCAGAATCTGCACCATTGGTTACCATCCCACCTATGTCCCCCTCATCCCCGCACACGGTTCTGATGCCAACACATACCACATCACCGTTGCCCATAGAGGAAGGACAGTCGGCGTCTGTTGGCATTGAACAGGAATGTGTGGTGTCTACAGAAGGTGTGCCTGCACACCATTTTGCCAGTGTAATGACTGGCAAGGTGCCACACAGGCATGTGGCTGGTGCTGCTCATAGGAGGACCTCTGGTAGACATGCACCTGCAGTACAGGGCGCAGCAGCTGGTATCACCAGACGCATGTTCCAGACTGTAATGGCGGCACAGGCACGTGCAGAACGGCAGAACCAAGAAGGGCAGAGGCTGCAGAGGGCTGCAATCCGTACGCTAAATGACAACATCCAGGCATTGGCGAATGCTCAACAGCAGATTGCTAATGTACTGGATAGGTGATTAGGTGAAATGGTTGGAATCCTTGACCGAGGCATGGCAATCCACGAGCGTGAGCTGTCTGTGCTGGAACACCTGGTAGGGGTGAGGCGTAGGACACGTGAGCATAGGCCAGCAACACCGCCTAGTGTAGGTCGACGTGTGCGTGCCACCTCTCATGCCCACCGACATAGTGCCGGTAGCAGTAGCAGTGCAGCTGGTGCTGCACTGTCTACACCAGGACACAGCAGGCCACGTGGACGTGGCCCTGGCCGGTCCCATCGTGGACACGGTTCCAGCGGACATGTGTCATCGGACAGTAGCCACTCTATACCTCCACCTGGTAGTGCCCGTGCAACCCCAGGCAGGCACGGGTCACGTGGTCGCGGACGGACACAGTGAGCCATACAACCTGCACTGTACAGTCTGGGACTGTCAAATATACCCCGTGTAGGCATCACATATGGCTGAACTGTGTACACACATACCCACACACAGCAGACACAACTGTAGGGCTCCACCACATCCACATGCATTCTGCACAGACATTCCCAGTAAACTCACCGGCCCTTACACACACACACATGATGTTATCCATTGGTGCAGCCTATGCCCCTGGCATACATATCACCCTGTGCATATGATGAAGCCTCTGCCGCATCCCTGTCATCCACACCATCAGTGCAGGGTTATGCAAATATATTCTGATGCACAGGGTGGACAGGATAGTGAGAGGTGTATGTGATACCTGTGTATGCATAGCATGGGATGTGTATGTTGCAGTGGTTGTGTGTGAAGACTGACAGATGCGTATGTGACGTGAGTTGTGTACTGTCAACATGCAGTAGACATACCATGTAGTGCAGGTGCAGCATGCATTGTGATGTGTTCACGGTATGTGTGACGGTTACATGTGTAGTACCATGTGGGTTCTGATAACCTGTATCCCTCCTATGGTGTACTCGCATGTGCCTACAGGGAGCACTGTTATCGGCCCCCCACGTGTAGCTGTGGATTACCCACAGGCACATCTGGCAATATCAGCATACTACATGTACCCGCAACCTGCCTGGACACCTACATGACACACATGTCCGCACATATACTGCACCTGACGCATGTGGTCAGTGCCACAGGCTACAGTGGACAGAGACATCACATACATAGCAGGACACAGTACAGGTATGGTGACATGGTGCAGGTGTCGTACACAGCGTGCTGGCCACTGACTTCAGGTGTCACCTGTCAGCTGTGGTGCACGCTGTGCAGCATTAGGACCCTGTAACAGTACAGGTATATGGTCGCAATCGCGGGGTGTACACCACTATGATGCACACCCCATAGTGTGCAGATGGGGACACCTGCCTGTGTGGTCAGCACCCTCACAATACTATGCACCCACACGCCATGTCACAGGGTGCGGACATGCACAGGTGGCCAGTATGGCTCACACCTATGGTATCAACAGGGTTGTGCAATGCGGCACCAGTACGGGATGGCCACCCTGTGTGGTTAGTGTCCGTTCACAACAGTATATTTGCATACACCCTCACACCAAGCAGCAGACATACAAACATGTTGACACACACACATTGTGGTTACCACACATATATACACGGAGAGACAACATGTTGCATGTACTGCACCATCCCAATTCATGCACCCCACACTGAGGTATGTACAGACCTCTACTATGGTGTACAGGGATGTGTAGCACGTGGGACATATTCCCCCCGATATGTGGTATACATGGGCACACATTCATGCACACATGTCAGTGCTGGGAATACTACACCCGCCATATGATATGTGTGCAGGCATGCAGCGGTATGTAGTGCATTATGTGTACCAACACTGTATCCAGCAGATGTGACGATATATGCACTTGGGAGGTGGTAGGTGATACGGTTGCCATGTGACATACAGTCGATGACACCTGACCACTGGGTATGCATTATGTCAGCACTGTCATGTAACAGCGACATAGCATACTGTATGCACATGGCAGGGTAGGATGGTGTGTGACACACCTGTGAGCCACCACCTGCACACATGCATGTAGACAGGTGTTTATACACATGATGTCCACACATACCTCCATACGTGCTGTTTCCATGCCACCATATAATGGACCCTATGATAGGTACACATGTAGTAGGGTTCTGCAACTATGTTATGGACATTGGCCACTGCTCATGCATGGCTGCTCCATGCACAGTACACGTGTCACATGTGTCTCCTGTTGCCATGTGTGTATGCATTGCTACGTTTTGACATGTGTGACATACATAAAACATGGACTGTGGTATGGTATCACAGCTGTCACAGGCAAACAATACAAGGGTATGTGTCCCAGTCAACACCGCTACACCCTCTAGTGGGAGCATACCACAGACATGGGTCCACCTTCCATTCGTGTGTGTAGCACTGCGTATGCCAGTGCTATGCACGTGGTACAGCACAGGCTATGTATGTGTCATGTGTGCAGTCCATGCACACATCCAGACATTCACATGTATGACGTATCTGGACGGTGGTTCACTGTGGTACAGCGGCAGTCGTGTGTCACAGCTGTGTCAGGGCCGTGGTATGTGTGGAGCAGACATGTCCATGTATACTGATATGGGTGGACTACATCACACATGCTGGATCACTGGTGGTACATGTGTGCCCTGCACAACTGGTGTACACTGCTATACAGACCTGTGGACATTTGTCACATGCTGTTGTTGGACCGTGTGGCATACTGCCGCACTGATGACATGCTGCTGGCATGGCAGCTACAGTGTTCACTGCAATGTGTACATGTGTGACCTGCACCCGTGACGCCTGTGATGTCATCTGTGTGTGAACGAGTAACTGCATGTGTGACCACCCTGTGCGTGTGGACAGGTTTACCTTACTGTGACCTGCAGTGTGTACACTCCGTCTGCATGCTGGACGGCACATAGCAAATGCTAAGTGTGTGAGCATGCCCGGTTTGCTGTTGTGTAGGTGGACACACAGGACGTTCCACACTCTGCCCTTCCATGATTACACTCCATGTGTATGCAAGTCTGCACTTTGCAAATGCTAAGTGTGTGAGCATGCCCAGTGAGCAGTTGTGTAGATGGACACGCACTACAGTGCACACTGTGCCCCTCTGTGATTATACCCCGTGTGCATGTATGTTTCCCCTTTGCAACCGCTAAGTGTGTGAGCATGCCCGGTTTGCTGTTGTGTAGGTGGACACACAGGACGTTCCACACTCTGCCCTTCCATGATTACACTCCATGTGTATGCATGTCTGCACTTTGCAAATGCTAAGTGTGTGGGCATGCCTAGTGAGCAGTTGTGTAGATGGACACGCACTACAGTGCACACTGCGCTCCTCTGTGATTATACCCCGTGTGCATGTATGTTTCCCCTTTGCAACCGCTAAGTGTGTGAGCATGCCCGGTTTGCTGTTGTGTAGGTGGACACACAGGACGTTCCACACTCTGCCCTTCCATGATTACACTCCATGTGTATGCATGTCTGCACTTTGCAAATGCTAAGTCTGTGGGCATGCCCAGTGAGCAGTTGTGTAGATGGACACTCACTACAGTGCACACTGCGCTCCTCTGTGATTATACCCCGTGTGCATGTATGTTTCCCCTTTGCAACCGCTAAGTGTGTGAGCATGCCCGGTTTGCTGTTCTGTAGGTGGACACACAGGACGTTCCACACTCTGCCCTTCCATGATTACACTCCATGTGTATGCATGTCTGCACTTTGCAAATGCCAAGTGTGTGGACATGCCCAGTGAGCAGTTGTGTAGATGGACACGCACTACAGTGCACACTGTGCCCCTCTGTGATTATACCCCGTGTGCATGTATGTTTCCCCTTTGCAACCGCTAAGTGTGTGTGCATGCCCGGTTTGCTGTTGTGTAGGTGGACACACAGGATGTTCCACACTCTGCCCTTCCATGATTACACTCCATGTATATGCATGTCTGCACTTTGCAAATGCTAAGTGTGTGAGCATGCCCAGTACGCCATGCATGGAGACACAGTACATTTGGCACCGGCGTCTGATACTAGGCATGTGGCCATGGCCAATGACATCCTGCATAGCCATGGTGGCCGTCCAGGTGAGTTATATGTAGTTGCTATGCCACAATGGATGCCTACATCATGCACACAGGTTGCTCTCTCAAAGGGTGTACTGTCTGTGGTGCATCCCATATCCATTTCGTGATGTAGTGCTCCGTAGATAGTTAGTATTGCCAAGTGCAGCACTGCCATGTTACTGTACGTCCACCTTGGGATAGTAACATGCTGTGTGACTGCTCACTCTGTATTCATTCCCTATCGGCATCCGTGCCTCTGCAGATGATATCACCCACCTAGGAGTATGCCTCTTGACGGTGCTGTGTTCAGTAATCTTGGTAGCGCGTTCTGTAAATGCATCATGCTGTAGTGTGTTCATGTAGGTAGGTGTAGGTTCAACTCCTGGCCCTTCCCCGTGTGTGTGTGTGTGTGTGTGTTTCCAGCTGCCTCTGGCGACAGTAATGCTTTTAGATGCTTCACAACACGATACATTTGCTATCGGCATCTATTCCTTTGCGGATGATGTCACCCACCTAGATATATGCCTCTGACGGTGCTGTGCTCAGCAATCTCGGTAGCGCGTTCTGTAAACGCATCATGCTGTAGTGTGTTCATGTAGGTAAGTGTAGGTTCAACTCCCGGCCCTTCCCCGTGTGTGTGTTTCCAGCTTCCTCTGGCGACAGTAATGCTTTTAGACGCTTCACAACACGATACATTTGCTATCGGCGTCTATTCCTTTGCGGATGATGTCACCCACCTAGATATATGCCTCTGAGGGTGCTGTGCCCAGTAATCTCGGTAGCGCATTCTGTAAATGCATCATGCTGTAGTGTGTTCATGTGGGTAGGTGTAGGTTCAACTCCCGGCCCTTCCCCGTGTGTGTGTGTGTGTTTCCAGCTGCCTCTGGCGACAGTAATGCTTTTAGACGCTTCACAACATGATACATTTGCTATCGGTGTCTATTCCTTTGCGGATTATGTCACCCACCTAGATATATGCCTCTGACGGTGCTGTGCTCAGTAATCTCGGTAGCGCATTCTGTAAATGCATCATGCTGTAGTGTGTTCATGTAGGTAGGTGTAGGTTCAACTCCCGGCCCTTCCCTGTGTGTGTGTGTGTTTCCAGCTGCCTCTGGCGACAGTAATGCTTTTAGACGCTTCACAACACGATACATTTGCTATTGGCATCTATTCCTTTGCGGATGATGTCCCCCACCTAGATATATGCCTCTGACGGTGCTGTGTTCAGTAATCTTGGTAGCGCGTTCTGTAAATGCATCATGCTGTAGTGTGTTCATGTAGGTAGGTGTAGGTTCAACTCCTGGCCCTTCCCTGTGTGTGTGTGTTTCCAGCTGCCTCTGGCGACAGTAAAGCTTTTAGACGCTTCACAACACAATACATTTGCTATCGGCATCTATTCCTTTGCGGATGATGTCACCCACCTAGATATATGCCTCTGACGGTGCTGTGCTCAGCAATCTCGGTAGCGCGTTCTGTAAATGCATCATGCTGTAGTGTGTTCGTGTAGGTAGGTGTAGGTTCAACTCCCGGCCCTTCCAAGTGTGTGTGTGTTTCCAGCTGCCTCTGCGGACAGTGATGCTTTTAGACGCCTCACGACACATACATTTGCTATCGGCGTCTATTCCTTTGCGGATTATGTCACCCACCTAGGCGTATGCCTCTGACGGTGCTGTGTTCAGTACTCCGTGTAGCGCGTTCTGTAATTGTGTCATACTGTCGTGCGATGGGGTAGGTAGGTGTAAGGTCAATTCCCATGCCTGCCAGCTGTGTGTGTGTGTGTGTCTATGCTCACAGCCGCAATGGGTTCGTAGGTATGATTTTAGACACTTCGCAACACACATATATCCTGCTGACATCTCTGTGTTTGAGGATGTTGAGACGCAGCTAGTGGACTGCCTGTGTGTCTGCTGTGGTTAGCAACCTCAGTAGCGTGTTCTCTATGTGCGTCCTGCTGTGGTGTGATAGGGTAGTGATGTGTAGGCTCCACTACCGGCCTTGCCACATGTGTCTGTCTGTATCTCTCTCGATGTGTGTATATATATATATATATATATATATATATATATATATATATACATATATATATACATATTTTATGTCCATAGCGCTGCTCTTGCATGGACAGCTGTCTGTCCCATGTCTCGCATATTTGCACAACTTACACATAGCAATGTGGTACGATTCAAATCCACACATTGTCCATACCAAGTCCGCGTTCCGGGAGGTGTTACACACCCTAGAGACATCTGCTGTATATCTTGGCAGACAGCTATCCTTGCTGTACTGTCACTGTACCCGTACACGCCATAGACCTTGTGTATCATTGCCTGTTTATGGTGTGTGTATGTCTATCTGAGCTGTGTGCATGGTCGTGTGTATGTCCCACTATACTCATCTGTGCAGGTGTCACCAATATAGGTGATCCATGTAGACTGCTGTTTAATGAGCATTTCAGCAAATACCTGCGGACAGTACTGCCCCTCCTACTGCAGCACATTACATCTTCTTGCAGTGGATAATAATGTTTCCGCACACATGTATCTGTGTCTGTTCATAACACTCCACCTCAAGGAGCGTATATTTGGACAAGGCCTTATGTGATAGTGGGACACTCAGGGCCAGTCATGTCATGTTGCTCTTAGAAACATTGATAGTGGGCACAGTGATATGTTATGCATGCGTATGGCATTTCTGTCTGATTTGGTGTCTTCGTCGCATGTTTGTCGTTGTTTCCTGTTGTCAGTTATCATGAGGGCGCCAGACTGCTACTGTTACGTGGAACACAGGACACATATGAGGCAGACCTCTACACAGTCTGCGTACATCTGTGCAGTTGCAGGGTATGTGTCTGATACAACATACCTACTGTCTGACTACAATACACAGACGGTGTATGGTGGCATGACAGACCACATGACATTACCTTCTATTTGCACGACACACCCACACAGACAGTTGTATTCCTCACACAGGTCTACATCTGCTTATCCACACGAATTGGTCTTTCATGTACCATATGTGTGCGTCGTATTTGCACTTTCCGTCAGTGGCGGGGCTCACGTACGACCATGGGGGCCTAGTAATTGTTATATTGACACTTCATGACACCCTGGGGGACACTTTACCTCTGTGTCTGATTACCTTCCACAGTGACCTTCGCGGGGCATACGTTGTCATTCACAATGTTCGGGGTATGACTTCTACATGTTTTCACATTTGTCCTGCTGTCTTTCTTCTCACCTGTCCGCCTACTATCACCGGTTCAGTACATGTATTTTGGACAGGTTAGCTCCTTCATACCCTTGACCTGTTGTCATTATGTGTATACGCCCTGACGGTTCGGCCTTTGCCCTTGTTCCGTTTCACATACTGATGTGCCCTCCTAGCTGCTTGCTGCCTAGGCATTTCGGACTGTGTGGTAGGTGACAGTGACCGCTATTTCTATTGCATGATTACTGACACTCATAACATCCGTATTCATGGCTACTCCAGTATTCGCACAATGGTCTGACTTTGTATGGGGATTTTATAATATGGTCCCTATCTGTAATTCCTGTACTATGCCTTACTGCAGCTGTGTTATTCTGACAGTTTACCAGTTATGGGTACCATCTTGGTCGTACGCATGTCCATCCATGGGTATCCCCTGCAGGATACTGATATAGGGCTGTACATATTTCCAACCTGCTTTCCGCATTATCCGGTGGGTGCTTTGCACCATCAGTGGGGATAAAGGCATGTGCTATACCCACATCCCTCCCACGGGGCGGGCCTACGGATTCTCTGCCAAACAACGACTAGGCCCATTTCTGCATACCCAGGTTCCCATGCCTGCAACCCTCTATGGTACACATTACACATGGTTAATGTGTGCGGTACTGGGATGTGGACGCACTTATATGCACTCCCCACTCTAGGGATGTCTGGTCATATGTCCTGCATTTCATGGACACATGTGTCATCACCCTTGAACCCGCTTTTAGTGCATGTATAGCTAATTCGTATTTGCGGCTGTCACTTCTTTTGCATCAATCGTAGCAGGGGCTGCGAATGGATACATTTTTGGAGTCCTACAATGGACACCAGTGTGCATGATTAAAGTGTAGAACTTGCTGGACTGTCACTTTCTGGCGAGTGATTTTGACTGCTGCTGAATGTTCCCCATTCGTGGATGTCTGTTTGACTACCCATAATATCTATTACTTGGCATATTTATATATATGTGTCAGATATACGGGACATAGGTCTGTTGTGTGTACATATATACATGTAAACTCCTCGTTTCGTACCTTGCTTTGTTAATGTCTGCGGATTACCTGTGTACACACATCTATTACCATACCATACCTTTCCACTGTACAGATACTGGCGGAGTGTACGGATGGTTGGCCCTTTATCTTAGGTGTGTTTTATATTGACCTGTGTCTATCTGTCAGTTTTCTGGCATTTCATGTGAGACGTACGGTGGCACCTTCTGACAGGTAGGCCAGGCTACAAATGCATACCCTTCGTCAATCTCTGCTACTGACACACCCGTTATTCTATCCACTTTCTATGTTTGTCTTAGCACATATCATGTGTTTCACACTATTTGTGCCAGTACTTTGCATGGCATTGTCCGGTTCCATACTTTCAGAGGCTGACTGTTTTGAGACATGTATAACTAACGTGGGGGAAACAGCATTAAGTTACTCTGCTGTAAGCGGATCGCACATGCACAGGCGCACTTGTATTTCCTCATTGTGGGTTACGCGCAGGCGCACATGCATATCGGTATTCTGGGTTACATATGTTTACTGAGTCTGTGTGCTTACGTGGCCTGTATTAGTTGTGACTGTTCCAGTGACATATCTCTGCTCCGGTTAATGGACGTATGTGGAACACACTTTCACCTTTACATATGTAACTGTCTTTGCGGCACAGATGCATTAATTACACGTTCACATATATATGTTCTATAGTCGTAATTCAAACGGGACTGCAGTCACGTTGGCCGGTTGCTGTGACCACTACACGTTTGCTGTTCTGTCTCATTTATATGCATACCCATGGTACATCGCTACATTTGCATATCCCCCCCGCACTCACTTACGTCACTGGCATCCATTCTCCTGCTGGGAAAAGTGTGGTACTACATGTTACACATTCCCTATTCCCTAATCCTCTTGACCCAGGATGCATATGGCGTAACCACAGGGATATTCAGATCACAGGGGCTTATAGCCCCAACGCATACAGGTCTTTGATTGTCAGGGTGTTCCTGTAGTGCTCTGGGCTTGGTTTTGTCTGCCTAGTGTACAGAACTACCCTGACCGTGTACGAATGTTAGATGAGGCACATGGACACGGTTTGTCCATGTTTATTATACCATCACCCCCCCCCCATTATTCCACACCGTGCACGCTGCTTGGCCAGCGTGCCCGTTGTAGATGGAGTTATAGTAATGGCAAATGGTCCGGTCGCCCGGACCTATTTCCATTAGTATACCTCAGTATTTCAAACCTGTCTTGCTATGTTACATGGGTTTAACATAGCGTGCTAGCTTTAACTGAGCCAAGGAAATGTCCGTTGCTTACTTTGAGGCAGTCTCGCTATGCTAGACACATTTAACATAGTGTGACAGGTTGTACAACAAAGCAATGGGGACAGCAGGCTCTCCGTTGCTGTTTTGTAGTGTTTTGCTGTGTTATCTGGGTGTAACATAGCGAGACGGTTTTGACATTCGCAACGGACATCTCGCGCAGTACATCAGCACTGTCGAGGATGCCAGATATCTGCAGCTGGGCAGCAGACAGGCATACTATGCCATTATGTGGGGGAAGTAATAGTTTATTTTCTTAAATGGTGTCATAGTATAATAGCAATGACCCACTTCTGGGCGTAGGTAATGCTGTATTTACCCACGGTTGCCTTTGTTTGGTCCCTCGGGCTTCGCCCTCGGGACCGCACCACGCCAACCGTGGGTATATCCAGCATTACCCACACCCAGGCATGGGTTATTGCTATAATATTCACTCCATGTTCACAGACACGGGTGTTTGGACATCCGACGATGGCTTATGCTGTTGGCATACAATGCTGTGGGTGGTGCCGGTTATCATACATATTCCCTGTTGTGCGTTGTTCCCATTCACAATTGTCTATCCCCTGTCATCATTCATACATGGATATTTATGTAGCACATGACTGGACTATGTATTACCTGCAGGTATGCTGTGTACAGTGAACATCTGTGATGGTTGGTTACAGTGTATATGTGTACGTACCTCTGTGATACTGGGGACTACCACACATCCTTCGCAGCATTCCATGCATATGTACATACTATTATTCGGTGGCCTGTTGACGGTTGTGAGGGCACTGATTACATGTGTCCCTATTTGTGCACGCATCATGTTAGTCTTTGTCCAGCTTTTGTTGCTGTCATGAGTTGGACGGTGGTGTTGGTGTGTCATTGGGTTGTATTTATACTGCCGATACATCGGTGGGGGTTGGCACTTGTTCCTCTGTGCGGGGGGCCCCATTATGGACATTTGTGTCCTGCGTCGACACTTGCACGTGCCATATGTCCTGTGATATTAATGCAGTCGTGTATGTCTTACCTTCCTTACTACTTGCATGTTACAGGCATTTCATATCTGGTACACATGACTATTATATTGGCTAGCTTATGCTATTCACATGCTATGAAATAACCGTTCATTCTGGCATATACGTGTTATTCTATCCTTTGCATTGGCCATGGGTGTTTTACTGTACAGAACCGCACATATCTACGGGTGATGTCCCACCTTGACAATCTGTACATGTGGCAACCCTGCTGGGGTGACCTGCTTGGTGGACGGCTGTTCCGCCCTGTGTATTGTGTTTGGCATGTCTGCATAGCTAATCATCAGTACCGTGGCTGCACATACTGCTTTGTCCTGATGTGTACAGTCATGGACACCGTGGCGTGTGAACACCTATGGGGTTCCGACAGGTCAGTAAACACACGCAAGATGTACACATTCTGCCGACACATTCACATGCAGCCATTTGGACTTCAGTACCTGGGATGGGATGTTGACATGTGGGGTACATATTTGCACGCCTGTCACTGCCTAGGACATTACGTCCTACTACATATGGGGTATACCCACTCTGTGTAGGTGTGCAGCTGCGTGAGGCTGCTAGCTGGATTAGGTGGACATTCGGACATGGGTGCGGGTTACGTGCTATGACGGGGTTGTTGTGTATTACATTTGCATGCATGGGTTCTGCTTGTGGATATTCCGGTTCGGCATACGCCATCCTATGTGTATTGCTATAATATTCACTCCGTGTTCACAGACACGGGTGTTTGGACATCCGACGATGTGTATGTGACGGTTACGTTGCTGTGTCTAGCACATTTTACTATACACATGATTGTGTGTGTTTGGGATGTCTAGTTTCTTTCTGGTTTTTATATGGCCACGACTGCCCAGCTGTGTACTGTCACTACCACTGTGGGACTGCTGGTGACCATGCCTATGGGGCTGGTCGTGTGTAGTTGCGGCACGCTGACATGATGCAGTACACCTCCACTGGGTATGACTGCTGACAGTGCAATGCGTGACGGACACGGTATTCCAAGTATCCTTTGTTCCATGAATGGGAACGTTTTGTACTTCGTGCATTTATGTTTGGTTCTCCATATTGTGTGGGTGGGTACTATGTTGCATACTCTGCATATGTTTCATTGTCTGCGGACACTGGTAGGTGCAGTTACTATTGCAGGCAGCCTGTGAGAGTCAGCACTTTCGGTTGCTCATCGCCTGCCGGCTTGGCCACGCCTCCGAGCGCATCCTAGTTAGGCTCCCTGGACTCGCGCACGTGCCCTATGCACGTGGTTGTGGTTGCAGCGCACACTCATTACTATGCATGTGGCACTGCTACTCCAGTTGTACGCTGCACGGCCGGCGCAAGCCTTACACCGGCCTTGCGCCGAGCTTCATGAATCCGGGCGGGTATCTAAAAAATGCAGTGGAATGCAGATATAACATTCAGGTCTCCAAATATAATTAGTTTGTTATGTGTTTGAAATATGACTGTCAGACAATTTGCTCTTGAGGTGAATCTTGGCATCCACTTCAAAAACACGTAACAGCCAAGTTATGATTTGACAGACCTTATCATAATTCTTTGCAATGCATGGAACCTTACCAGTTACCATGTACTAAATTTAGAGGAAAAAGCATAGTGGTCGTAAGTGTTTTAAATTTTGAAAGGTATAACACTTTTACTGCTACCACACAGAGAACTGCCATCACAGAAAACTGATGGGAAGTACACATCTTTGAAAGCTGGTAATGCTTCAATTAGATTTTATTGGAAGTGTGAATGAGTTGCTTAACAACCTGTTTTATTTACTTTTTTTTTTTTTTGGTTGCACTTCTGCCTCATTCTTTTTGGATTACCCTGTGCCACCATTGATTGACGGGTCTACTAGCTTCTCCTACAGGCCCTGGGTTATCTCCATTCTAGTCTCCTCATGTACTGTCCCCTAGTGATCATGTCCTACAGCCCCTGGGTTATCTCCATTCTAGTTTCCTCATATACCATCCCCTAGTGATCATGTAATAAGGCTCTGGAGCTGTGGATATGCACTTCCTTAATAATGTACCATACCCTAGTGATCATGTAATAAGGGTCTGCAGCTGTGGATGTGCACTTCCCTACTATCTTTGCAGCCAGTTTGGTGGGTATGGGCATCTACTATCTTTGCAGCCAGTTTGGTGGGTATGGGCATCTTGAGGCAATAAGCTCTGAGGACCTAAGTGTTTTGTTGTACAAAAGAAAGAAGAAAATTGTGGTGAAAATTGGAAGGTGCAATGCCCAGCAAAGTAAAAACTCCCCAATCAATCTAAACAAACAACTTAGGGTGCTTATCAAATTTACCAAAGCCACACTTCAGTTAAAAATAGCCTCCCAGGCCAAGGACAATCACAAAGCTTTCTTCATCTATATCCACAATCTTTAAGGGAGTGCACAACAATGTACTGAATTAACTGTAAATGGAGATGCCTGTACAGAACCCGAAGATATAGTGAATCTACTGGCTGACAAATTTAGTTCCAAGTTTAACCCCCCCTCCCCCCGCCTCCAGGCACACCTCAGAAAATACTTACAGGCATAACTCCCTCAATTATCACTAGGGAACAGGTTCTCAAGGCACTCTCCAAGGCCAAGAACATAGCATCCATGGGCCCTGATAATATTCATAGATGCCTTCTTAATAGCATGAAACGTGAACTGTCAGGATCACAAGACTCACCATTTTAGCCACAACCTCCAAGTAGACATCATGTCATACACATGGAGAACTGCAACAGTCATCCCACTGCACAAGGGTGGGCCATCTACAGACCCAAGGAACTATCCTGTAAGCCTGACTAATCTAATATGTAAAATCATGGAAAGAATAATCATGGATATGTTAAATGATGACACAGGGAACCTACGCAGACACTAGGTCAAACTCAGTTTGGTTTTGTCAAGGGTAGGTCATTCCTACTTAAGCTCAGGTATTGTAAACAAGCTCAGTGAATTAGGTGTTAACCTCAACATCACCCACTGGATATCCAACTGGCTTACAGAGATAGGATTGAAGAAGTTAGGAATGGGGAGTCTACCACCACAAAAAGACTGGTCACTGGAAAAGTGCCTCAGGGCTCAGCACTGGGGATACCTCTGTTTGTCATCTATTTCTCTGAAGTCATGGCTACAGTCAGTGCCTCTGGCTGATCAAGTTTGCAGATGATTGCAAATTAGTTGGAGTCATTGAATCCCCCAATACATAAATATGCTCCAAGAATGCCTGACACAGACTTATTACTGGTGTCAAAGTCACAGTCTTAAATTCTATACCAAGAAGTCCATAATAGTATGTTTTGGTAAGACAGACATCCTCCCCAATTACTACATTGATAATACATCCATAAGAATAAGCCCAGTAGTCAGGGATTTGGAAATGCATGTAGACAGTGACTGACCTTTGACCATATTGTGTCTACAGTAGTTAGGAAATTATTCTGACTGCCATCTCCTTAGTTTAGGAGAACTGTAGCACTCCATACATTGCAATAGCATTAAGGCCTAATGCACGGAATAAATAAAGACATTACCGCACAGATCTGGAGCATAGCTTTCAACTACCCAGATTTTTATAGAAAGTCTAGATTTTTGCCTATAATTTTTGGTCTGCTCCCTGTAAAGTTTATAATTTTTGGGCAACTCACTGAGGACTGAAGTCACTAAATCATGACATGCATTTGCGTTTCAGATTTCATCAGAAAGTGCACGCTAAAACAAATCCTGTTATTCTAGCAACTTTCTAAGTTTCTAGGAGTAATATTCAAAATCTGGGTACTTTCTTATTAATGCAGCCCCAGCGATAGCGGAGAATGGGTTTGCAAGTGTTGCTTTATATATAGTCCTCTGGACATTTCTACTTCATAAAATACATTTCTAATTTATATTAAAAGGCAGTGTTGCACAAATATACCCTGCCGGGTTTGTATTACAAAACTATCCCACCAGATGCACAGTAGTAAAGACCGGCACACTCCATACATGATGACTTTTAGTTATGTACTTACCATAACGATAGATGTATGCGATCCATCTCACCTATATTCGTAACTGATGGGCTCGGAGCTGAGAAACGGCTCAGACACGGCTGATAAACTAGCACGAAGTCTCTGATTGGCTGTGCCAACCCTTCTAGCCGAAGATGCACCACACCCAAGCCCCCAGATCTTGTTTGCCCCACACAAAGTCTTCCTCACATGCACTCAACTCACGGAGATATGTGATCCAGAGAGAAGAAATTAGACCTTCAGTGGAAACCCCAAAAGTGTTTCCTCTAAATCCTTCAGGTAGGGGGCAGGAGGGGGGTATATATGAATGTAGGCGAGATGGATCGCATACATCTATCGTTATGGTAAGTACATAACTAAAAATGTAGTGCGATCCTATCTCGCCTACATTCGTAACTGATGGGACCACGTCCCTAGCACCTATATTCTGGGAGGCTCACTGGAAAAAACACTCCTGAGCACTGTGGAACCAAAAGACGCCCGACCTCTGGACACCAATTCTAATTTGTAATGAGAAACAAAGGTGTGTGGAAAAGACCAAGTGGCAGCAGCACAAATTTCATCCATAGACAGTCTGGAGTGGAAAGCTGTTGAAGTTGCCATGGCCCAAGTAGAATGAGCTCTAACTGGGAATGGAAGGGACCTTCCTGTTGATGAATAAATGAAGGACACGCAATCCCTGATCCATCTGGCGATCGTAGCCTTAGTGACTGGTTTGCCAGTTTTGTTATCTGCAAAGGCAACAAATAGTTGATCTGATTTTCTGTCCTGCTGCGTCCTATCCAGATAGAAATGTAATTGTCTATGCTCATCCAACTGGTGAAATCTGTATTCTGCATCATTGGAAAAATCAGGAAAGAAGACTGGAAGCTCAACAGATTGTTGAAGGTGAAAAGCAGAAGAAACCTTAGGGAGAAAGGATGGATTTAATCTCAGGGAAACTCTGTCCCTATGGAAAATGAGATAAGGAGTCTTGGCAGAAAGGGCTTGAAGTCCTGACACCCTTCTGACCGAAGTAATAGCTACCAAAAATGCGGTCTTCCATGACAAGAATTTTTTCTCACAAGTTGTTGCTGGTTCGAAAGGAGGGGACATCAAGGCACCAAGGACCACATTCAAATCCCATGGCAAAGCTGGATGCGATATAGGGGGACGAAGCAACCACGCTCCTTTAAGAAAGGCCTTACACAATTTATGACTCATGAGTGAAGGATCAAAGGCAACATGGTAATTGGAAATTGCTGCTAATTGTAACTTCAGCATAGAAATGGCAGAACCTTGGCTTAAAAGAGAAGCCAAAAAATCCAGAACTGCGGAAACAGGGGCTGTCAGGGGATCAAGGTTATGCCGCTGGGCCCAAATAGCAAATCTCTTCCATTTGCTAAAGTAAATACCCTTGGTAGAAGGCTTATGCGAAGCGGACAATATTCAAACCACCTCAGGCGAAAAAGCCTGTTGCCTGACTAAGATTGGAAGTGGAGCAGCCAAGCCGCCAGTTTGAGAGTCCGTAAAGATGGATGGGCCTGCTCTGACTGATGAGTCAGGAGGTCCGGAATCGGATTCAGGATCCAGGGGCTGTCCACCGCATACTTCTGCAGGAATGGAAACCACACTTGATGGGGCCAGAATGGGGCTATCAGGATTATGGTGCTTCCCAGACGGATCACCTTCTGAATCAGTCTGGGCAGTAGAGGAAGTGGAGGGAAGGCATAGGGTAGACCGGAGGGCCATTTGTGAACCAGCGCATCCCTGGGTTCTTTCCCTTGAGCAGGAATCAAGGAGAAGTAATTGTCGCACTTCGCATTCAGTGGACTGGCGAACAGGTCGCAGCAAGGCAACCCCCACCGGGCGAAGATCCGATCCGCCACTTGATCGTTCAGGGACCATTCGTGGGGCATCAGGATGTCCCTGCTCAGCCTGCCTGCTATAACATTGGATTTCCCGGGAATGTGAGTTGCCACTAGAAACCTCTGGGAAGCAAAAATACCTCTGAGATTTTTGAAATAAAAATTTGGGCTAATTGCAGTACCAAGTGGGTCATCTATTTGGTGACCTGTACTTGTTCTGCCTTTTATGTGGGGCAGACTTCTAGAGCTTTTTGCTTGAGAATTTGTGAACATCTCAGCGATATTAAAAATAAACGTCCCAACAATACCCTATTTAAACACAGTTTGAAACATAAAACAGCTTCTTTTCAATTTGTGATCATTGAACATATTAAGGGTATTTGTAGAGACAAAGATAATTGGCATGAGTTGCTTAACTTTAAAAAAAGAAATGGATAGTCAAACTTGGAGCCCTGTTTTCACCTGGCCTTAATGATCAATTTTAATTAATTGTTCAATTATTGTGATTGGTTCTGATGTTAACTACCAGGTATATATATACTGGGTTGCTTTTGTTTTTACTGTTTTCATTGTTTGTATCCACTGAAGAAGGCTCAGCTGAGCCGAAACCGGTCTGGATTTTTTGATGTGTCTGCCTTTGTTACCCATGGGATTTTTCCACTGGGTTGAATAAATTGCTTTTTGCACCTTCCATACTTGCTGGCTTCGTTTTGTGGATTTAAGCAATCGCCCATTCCCACACTCTCATGGCTTCTCTGCAAAGGGGTTAAGACCTGGTCCCTCCCTGTTTGTTGAGGTACCAAACCACTGACATATTGTCTGAAAGAATCGCAATAGTCCCCAGTGGGAGAGAGCTGTGTAGTGCCTGCAATGCTAGAAGCACCACTCTCATTACCAGGACATTGATATGTAGATGAGTCTCGTGATCTTGCCAAGTGCCTTGGACAGTCCTGCACAGATAATGCCCCCCCACCCTATCTGGGAGGCATCCATGGTCACCGTGGCAATGGGGGGTGGAGGGTAGAAGGATTTGCCCAGGTTCAGGTTGGAGGAGAGAAGCCACCAGTGAAGATCCTGCTGACACGAGTTCATGATAATTATCTGGTGGGACAACGGAAGTTCCTGGAAGGACCATTGGCTCAATAGGAGCCACTGTAGAATCCGCATGTGCAGTCTTGCCAGCGGAACTAATAGAATGGAGGTCGCCATGGATCCTAAGAGTTGAAGAACTAACCTGGCCGAGCTTTCCGACGGGATAATAGGTCCTTGACTTGGTTCTGTAAAATCCTTATCCTTTCTTTGGGAGGTAGGCTCGCATTTCTATACAGTCTAGCTCTGCGCCTATAAAGGCAACACACTGGGATGGCAGCAATACAGACTTTTCCCAGTTGAATGTTATGCCTAGCAATTGACCCAATTCGATGGTAGTAGTCACAGCATGAGTGAGTAGATGCTTGGTGGGAGCAGTGAGGAGCCAGTCGCCTAGATACGGAAACACCTGGAATTCAAGACACCTCAGGTGAGCTGTTACCACTGCCAGGCCCTTGGTAAACACCCTGGGGACTGTGGTGAGACCAAAGGGCAGGGCTCAAAACTGGTAGTGACTGGTTCCCAGGCAGAAGCATAAATGAGTCCTGAACGCCTTGTCTATCTTGATGTGATAATAGGCATCCTTGAGATCGATGGAGCACATCCAAACTCCTTCTTCCAGCAATGGAAAAATGGATTGTAGAGTGACCATCCGGAACTTGGACTTCTTTACAAAGCGGTTGAGACAGCTGAGATCCAGGATAGGTCTCAAGTCCCCTGTTCTTTTTGGCACCAAAAATAATTTTGAGTAAGTTCCTAATCTGGCCTGGCCTTCGGGGACTGGCTGGATGACTCCTTTTTCCAGCAGCTTTACCACTTCTGTAGCTGCTTGAAACCTTTGACTAGGTAGAACATCTGGGATTTTCTGGGGGGGGGGATAAATAAACAGGATGGTGTAACCTCCAGCAATGATCCGGAGCACCCACTGATCCTGAGTGATGGACTCTCATGCTCTTAAAATCGACCCCCGACTGGCTCCGGAGACGCACAGTCAGGCCGTCCCTCATGGATGTTGGAAGGGTGAGCCCCAAAAGGATTCGCAGTCTCCTGTGTTGCGGGGGCCTCCGCCGCCTCTAGGGTGACGTCTTCCAGAATAATTCCCCCCTCCATGCCTCTGGAGGGAGGCTCACCTTGATGAGTTGGGAAAGACCTTTGCGATTTCTTGAACCACATCTTTCCTCCTCTCTGAGCCTTGGGATAAGGTCTCGTGGGAAGCAAAAAATGGGCCCCGATGGCAGACAAGGTCTTGCCCTCCTGCTCACATCTATTGAGGGTGTCCTTCAACTTGGGTCCAAAGAGGGAGGACCCATCAAAGGGGGCATCTGTGAAAGAAGACTTAAACGCCTCCGCAAAATGGCACTAGCGCATCCAAGCCTGCCTCCTTAGGTCTCGTGGGAAGCGAAAAACAGGCCCCGATGGCAGACAAGGTCTTGCCCTCCTGCTTGCATCTAGTGAGGGTGTCCTTCAACTTGGGTGCAAAGAGGGAGGACCCATCAAAGGGGGCATCTGTGAAAGAAGACTTGAACGCATCCAAGCCTGACTCCTTAGGGCTACGCCAAACTTGCTGCTCTACCCTCAGCCGCATATGAAATGAGCCTCATGGATGAGTTAATGATGGACAACAGGGTCGACAGCTGGGCATTGACAGACTGAGCCAATGCCTCAGACACATGTCCCGACAGGGTATCTCCCAACACCTTCACGAGATCCCTTTGTAGTCTTGTGAAATGGCACAAATAATTCAGTGACCGCAGGGTAAAGGTCACTGAAGATAGGGTACACTTCCATTACCTATCCATGCTCCTAGACTCCTTGTTAGGGGGATGGATAGACATCGAAGCCTCTGCCACATCCTGTTGAGTGGCAGATACCACCACCATAGCATCTACCGGAACTCCCTTAGTGAGAAATTGCTTACCGTGGGATGCAGACCAGAATTTATTGGGGTGAGTGGGGACAGGCTCCACAGAGTCAGGGTGTTCCCACACCCTTTGACAAATAATGTCCAGTAACTTGTCGAAGGGTGGAGATACCCAAGAGGTATCCTTCAACTTGGGTCCAAAGAGGGAGGACCCATCAAAGGGGGCATCTGTGAAAGAAGACTTAAACGCCTCCGCAAAATGGCACTAGCGCATCCAAGCCTGCCTCCTTAGGTCTCGTGGGAAGCGAAAAACAGGCCCCGATGGCAGACAAGGTCTTGCCCTCCTGCTTGCATCTAGTGAGGGTGTCCTTCAACTTGGGTGCAAAGAGGGAGGACCCATCAAAGGGGGCATCTGTGAAAGAAGACTTGAACGCCTCCGCAAAATGGCACTAGCGCATCCAAGCCTGACTCCTTAGGGCTACGCTCAAACTTGCTGCTCTACCCGCCCCCTCAGCCGCATATGAAATGAGCCTCATGGATGAGTTAATGATGGACAACAGGGTCGACAGCTGGGCATTGACAGACTGAGCCAATGCCTCAGACACATGTCCCGACAGGGTATCTCCCAACACCTTCACGAGATCCCTTTGTAGTCTTGTGAAATGGCACAAATAATTCAGTGACCGCAGGGTAAAGTTCACTGAAGATAGGGTACACTTCCCGTACCTATCCATGCTCCTAGACTCCTTATTAGGGGGATGGATAGATGTCGAAGCCTCTGCCACATCCTGTTGAGTGGCAGATACCACCACCATAGCATCTACCGGAACTCCCTTAGTGAGAAATTGCTTGCCGTGGGATGCAGACCAGAATTTATTGGGGTGAGTGGGGACAGGCTCCACAGAGTCAGGGTGTTCCCACACCCTTTGACAAATAATGTCCAGTAACTTGTCGAAGGGTGGAGATACCCAAGACGTGGAGGGCTGGGCTCCAAAAGCCTTGAGGAACACCACCTCTTCCGCGGAAGGGATCTTGGAAGGCCAGTCAGCCCTCTGTCTCAAGATCTCTAGTATGCCTGAGAATGAGACATCATCACAGGACGACTTAAGGGATCCTTCCGCATCATCCAGATCAGTGTCTGAGGTGACGGACTCGTCTGAGGAATCCACGTGCTTCCTCTTACACATCTTTTTCCTAGGGGTCTCCTCAGGCAAAGACTCTGAATGCCCTTCGGAAACTGGGGGACCACAGAAGGAGGTATCCTCAGGCCTGGGAGCCCCGCTGTCCGAGGACAGGGGTGCAACAGAGGCTCCAGTCATCGCCAGGTAAGGAGCTACAGATTCCGGAGAAGTAACTAGGGGCTTTGCCAGTGCACTCCTCATGGCCTCGAGGGTGGGTCCACCAGAGTCTGCTGAAAGACCCACCCCCGAGGCCCTGACCATAGTCGGGGCTCCCCTCGCTGAAGCACCAAGAGGGGGACTCAGAGCCAAAACCAGAGGCCCCAATGACCCCCCATCAGGCCCGACCGAAGAGCCACGAGTACCAGGACCTGTTGAATGTATTGAGAAGGTCGGAGCAGAAGCTGGTGCCAACGGACTAGCAGTGGGTCTCAGAACTGACCCGACAACTTCCCCAGCTCCTGTAAACTCTGGCTCCGATGACCCTAAGGTTGTTGAAGGAGGAAGCAATGATACAGGCAAGGCTGGCTCCGTAGCCAACTGTGCTAGAGTCAACAGCAATTTGTAAAAGACCGGTGACTGTAGGAGCCTCTGGACAACCCTGTCTAGATCCGAATCAGAGAGCCTAGAGGATTTGGAGGAAACAGAAGGGGCTCGACAAACTGTCTCCATAGGCTACAAAATCACCATAGGAGTTTGGCTCCGAATCGGCTCCAACAACATCGAAGCCGAGGCAGACTCAAAAAACACAGAAACATCCTTCGGAGCCAATGAAGTAGGAGCCGAAGAAACCAATACAGGAGCTGACCCTCTGTCTATCAGCTCCAAAGCCATAGGAGCCGAGAGGAGAGCTTCCAATTCTGAACCCCTTTCCATCGGCTCCGAAGCCCGTGGAACTGAGAAAGGGGAAGCAGAACTTGGTCTCTCATCTGTCGGCTCCGAGGGCAATGGCGCTGAAGATGAAGACATAGATTTTCCTCTTTTGGCCGGCGGATCCAACGGGCTGGTCGGAGCCGACAACCTCTTCTTCTTACTACGAGGCTCTGAAGATAAAAGAACCTCTTCAAAGGAAGGTCTGATTAATCCTCCTAAAGTCAGTTTATTTTTTCTCTCCTGGAGGACCCTCAAGGAGAAGGCATGGCAAACACTGCAAGACTCTTGCAAGTGCTTGGCCCCTAGATAGTAAACACAGATGTCATGGCCATCTGTGATAGACATTTTGTATCCGCATTTGGTACATTTCATGAAGCCAGAAGGCTTATGCTCTTTCCCAGACATTCTCACAAAACACACACAGAAGGAGGAAAGGAATGGGGGTAGAGCTCTAACTTAAACACTCTAAAGGCAGGGCTATGGCCCTCTAAGTTAAACAGGCCTATTCCACCAAACACCTGGAATTTACCACAGAAAACAAACTTTAACCTAAAACCACCAATACACAGTCAGACAACAAGATAGCTATGAAAATAGCTGTTTTTGGTTAACTATTAAGAAAAATCCCACCAAAAGCCAAAACTTTGACTAAATAAATAGGGTACTTAGCCACAGCCAACTCGAGACCACGTCTTTTCTCTAAAAGCGGCAAATGAGATCTGGGGGCTTGAGTGTGGTGCATCCTGGGATAGAGGGGTTGGCCCAGCCAATCAGAGACTTCGTGCTAGTTTATCGGCCTAGTCGGAGCCGTTTCTTGGCTCCGAGCCCATGAGTTATGAATGTAGGCAAGATAGGATCACACTATATCAATTGTTTCTGTACGTGACTCATTGCTCTCAACTTTCCATCTCCAAAATGAGGAACACTCGCCTTCATAATGCGGAAGAAATGGGCAAAATGTGGAACACATACTAATGGCTTACTAACAACTTCAACTAGGAAGGTCATAGGATGGTTAAATTTTATTTATAAAGAAGATCCTTTAATAAATTAATATGATCAATTTCTATTTACCATAGATTTCACTTAAAAAAAATTCCTAACAGTGAATGTGTGACAGACTGTTTCAATGAGGAACTTCGAGGGACATGAACTTTTAAAGACTTGAAATGAGGTACGTTTCTTGTAATGAGGTATGGTTGTTGTTTGTCTTTCGGGCTTTTCCCGGCTGTACGTGTGAATAAAGTGGTATTCACAATGAATGTTCAGAATGACACTAGCAAATCTGCATGGATTGTCAACGTCACAACTCTTGCCATATCAATCACTTTTGCCACGTCCATTTCGGTGCAAAAGTGCTGGAGAGGTAGTGTTTTAATACAATATGGATAAATAAGGAAGTGCCTTCCTTACGGGCCTTTTGTAGGATGCAGATGCAGGTTAACGTTTTACTTTTAGAATCAGGCGGTTTCCTTCCAAACCTACAATCACCCTTTAAGCCTCAGGCTTAACATAACAAAATTGTTTCAAAAAACCCACAAAAGTATGTTATTATTAACTACATTTCTTTCTTCATTTTATGAGAAGCAGTCTCTATAATGAGAAAAATAACTACCACCTACTATTTGAAGAAAACTGAAAAGAAAAGATTCACACCCTATTAGCAACAAAGCGGCAAACATTTATTATAGCTTTATCAGCTGAGAGGCAACAACGCGATAATACTTGTTTCATATTGCTCCCCATTGCAAATTCTCACCAGGATTTTGAAAAATCTTATAAAATGCTTCACGGCTGCTGATGCATTATGGGTATCAGCATCGTCGTCATTATCGTTACTGGTAGTTCTGCATTTTCGAAATTTGTAAATATAACTTAGTGCATTACCTTAGAAAGGAAAATATAAATTAAATAGTTAAATAGCATAATGTTATGTGTGCAAGCCAGCTTTGAAGTTAGAAACGTACCTCGCAGAATACTCAGTAGCAAGTCCCACCCACTATTCAATGGTGACAGTTAAGAGTTTGTCTATTCGTAGTTTGTCCTTTTCCAAAATATACTGCGATTTCGGAGTTAGTATGTTTAATGTGTGGGGGTGCGTATCCAGTACAAAGCCCACGCTAATACAAAACATGTTATGCTAAATACTTTCTAAGTTAGTAAGACCAACATTTAAAAACTGTCCTTGTCTTGCATGCTAATATACCGATTAACTCCGTTGCAAGAGGGTTGTTTAAATATATTTGCAATCTCGTGCTACAAGTAGCATAGCACGCTTTGTGTATTGTATGTCAGGCCCCTCACTGGTGTTTGTCAGTCGAGAGCGCCCCCACCTACATTATACCTCCCCAGGATAATTTTTCTTTGTTTTAACAGTAGGAACTAGTCCATCTATCTCCTTAGCGACTTGCATATTGGCACTTTATAGTCCGAGTGACATTATATTTTTAAGATATATGGTAATTTATGAAATGCGGAGCTTAACATGATGCATATTTCAGTTTTTATTACCCATAATGCATAGCAAGCAGTTGCTATTACCTTGAGAACATTTAGGGCACTGACGTAGATTTTTTGATATAATGCAGTTATGTAAATTTTATGGTTTTAACCTCTTAACTAATGATAGTACAGCAACTTTTATGTCGCTGCATTGTTTTTAAGGATTGTACTGTTACAAGATAGAATAATTTATAAAGAATTTCTGGTTGTTTATCTCGTGTTTGTTGTTGGAATGTACGAAACAAATTTTTGATTTTCCCCTATGCGGGGTTTTTGTTCAGTTCATAATTTTAGATTTTATTTAATAAATGACAATGATATTTGGAGATTTGTTAACCTGGGGTGTCTGAGCCAGAAAAGCTGGGGAAGAAAAGCTCCAAATGAAAAAAAATTACAGACACATTTAGTTATTTAGACATGATCAGTATACACACAAATTACAAGAGACATGTTTTTACAGTGGTACCATGGTACATCAACAGTTACAGTGGAGAGAACAAAGAAAAAAATATTAATTTAAAAATAAAGGTAATTAATAGATTTGTGGTGTACAGCTGAAATTTGGAACATAGGTAGAATACATACATAGTACACAGGTACAGTACATACATAGTAGATTAGCCAGTGTTTGTGAGTAAGATTGAAAACTATTACCAAGTACTCTAGATTTAGTATGTATAAGTTATATGCTTTCGCTAGCCTGGGGAGCAATTGTGGCACTGCCAACTATGCTTGAGATTTTGCCTGATGAGGTCTTTAAAGGAGGCTTTGGATGATGTATTTTGAATGCTAGTAGGGACAGAGTTCCATTTTTAAGCCACTGAACTACTATATAGTGCATCTCCAAAGCTATTGTAGCTGTTGGTGACTTCTAGTAGTAGTTTGCTTGATGATCTAGTTGATTGAGATTTTAAGTATTTTCTTCAGAATATTTGCTAAGTTTTTCTGCATAGCCGCCTACTCTCTGGCTTATTAAACTTGATTTCTGCATTGGTAACTGTATTTAGAACACAACCTAGAGCTGTTTACTGAATTTCTCTGTTCATCAGCGGCAGTGATAAACATTGAGCAGCCTGCCTGCCCCTGTGGGAGTGGTTACTACCTTAAAACTGTAGTTTTATTGGCCATTTTGGGTCAATTCCAAACTCCTTGAGCTTCCTCTCTTAAAACCAGATTGCCTCGTGGTTTTGGTATCTTTTCAGACTTGTTGGCTGTTGGTGAAGTACCCACCAAGAGGAGAAAACGCTGAGAGAAGAAAGGAGCCACTTTTGAGATTTTAAGTATTTTCTTCAGATTATTTGCTAAGTTTTTCTGCATAGCCACCTACTCTGAGCATTCTCTGGCTTGTTAAACTTGATTTCTGCATTGGTAACTGTATTTAGAACACAACCTAGAGCTGTTTACTGAATTTCCTGGTTGCACTTATTTTTAAAATCGTTTTTTTCTTAAAACTTACATTTTATCTGTCTCTGGCCTAGCACTCAAGTGTGGGGTCATTTACTGCACTGTTATAACTTGTTGATACTTGTGAACCTCTGCTATCTTTAAAAAAAACAAAAAATCTTGCTTTTTTCCCACTTTTCTGAGATTTAAAAAAGTTCAGTTACAGGCTTGCTGTTCTGAACTGTTTGTAAGTTTCTTGGAGGCCATTTTTTGCTTGGGCTAACGGGAAGTCTCTCTGTTCATCAGTGGCAGTGATAAACATTGAGCAGCCTACCTGCCCCTGTGGGAGTGGTTACTGCCTTGAAACTGTAGTTTTATTGGCCATTTTGGGTCAATTCCAAACTCCTTGAGCTTCCTCTCTTAAAACCCTCTTTTGTACGGTTTTGCACGTTTTTGCGCATAGCGCAATAACGGGCAGCACCGCCTAATTGGGTTTAAACTATTCCTGGCTCCACAAAGTCTGCTCTTCACATTTTCCCTTAGAACTGCTCTATCTCTCAAATTAAACCCCATATTCTCATTCTAAGGCCCTTCACTGGTCCAATTAAGTAACCCTACAAGTTAGCACTATTAAACCATAAGCACTACTTACTCTTATACTCTCTACGATTACCCTGTCCTCTATTGGTCCGTCTTAAATTCAGTTTCCCTATTACTCCAGCATGTCCAAAGGTCAGTCAATGGTTTCCTCTCCAGCCCAGCTGGTGAATCTGGGGATTTTGAGGCAATGTTACAACTGTCTCATGTACACGGACAACCCTCTCCTCCTCCAAACAGGTTTAAATATATGTGAGAGATGCAACCATATAGCCAAACTGGAGGCTGAGCTCTCTCATCTCATAACTGGTGTAACCAGTCAGGAGGAGAAGGTAACCTTACACAACACAATTCCAGTATCACATAGTCCCATCACATCAGCGATCCAAACACATAAATACACAAAAACATAATCAGAGGCTCTAAATAAAAATCTACCTAAGCAACAGAGACCTCCAAAGCAGACATCTAAGCAAACATTGCCCAAAAACAAAACACGCACAACACATAGCTCACAAAGTCAGTGTGCCAAGCAGCCACAGCCCTTAAGGCTGAATAACACACCCGATACTCTTGTAATAGGTGACTCTACTGTCAGACATACTGACGTCCTGCTCACCAGGCTGAACAAAGAGAAGGTCACAGTGAGCTGCCTGTCAGGCGCTAGGATCTGCCACATAACGCAAGCACTCAGGTCACTCCAAAGCAAATACAAATATGACTCAGTCATTGTACATGCTGGTGTGAATGACCTGAGATGTACCTCCCTGGACTACATGAAAAGAGACATAGAGGAGCTCTCTAATCATGTAGCCCAGGCCGATATGACCCTGACCTTGAGCAGCATCTTACCCTCACCTAGAATGATGCCACAGTACAAAGACAAAATGATCGATTTTAACAATTGGCTAAAATGTTGGTGTCATTCAAAGGGGATCCAATGTCTGTCAGCCTGGGATGACATGCTCGACAAGCCACGCTGTTCGCTTAGGGACGGCTTGCACCTGTCACCACTGGGCTTTCAGATATTGGCAAAGGCTCTTGCCACCCCCATAGTGCCTTTTTTAGGCAAGGCTCAAAAGTCAAACCCACCTCCATAGACAGCACAAGGAACAAGAAACTAAGGGTAATGCTGCTAAATGCCAGAAGTCTTAACCTCAAGATGCATGCACTCGAAGCTCTCCTCAGTATGAAGAACATCGATATCTGTGCAGTGACAGAAACCTGGTTCAAGGCTCCAGAGAGCACCCTGGCACTACCAGGTTATACCTCATATCATGCTTTTCGGCCCCAAAACCCGGACCGAACCACAAAAGGAGGGGGAGTTTCCATATTTATCAAGGATATCCACACCTCCAGGTTAGTAGCATTGCATGAAGTATCGGAGATCATCCATGTGCAACCAACAGTGGGCAGTACTGCTTTTCAGTTTATAGCATCCTACAGACCACCCTCTCAAAATCAGGAATCCCACTCGGCTTTCCTGAAAACATTGGAGAACATGAAGATCTCTCCGAACACCATTATATTGGGTGACTTCAACTACCCAAACATAGACTGGGAGCACTACTCAAGCTCCAGCACCTTAGCCCAAAGGTTCCTGGAAATTATAAACTCAAATGCTATGGAAAAACTAGTCACCACTCTCACAAGAGTGGAAAACATACTGAACCTGATCATTACCAACATGGGGACTCTATGCTCCATACCAGAAGTATATTCCTCATTGGTAAGATCAGACCATAAATTAATTTCACTGGATATCCACATCCCGACCCCACCCCCAGCCCAAAAGACCACAGTGAAAAACTTCTCAAAAGCGAACTTCTCACTTCTCAAAACTGAAGTGAAATCCTTCAAGACCCCAGGGCCAGTGGAAACTATTGCCCAAACTGCAGAATCCTATATAAACGCATCCTACAGACATCTCCAGGAATGTATGGATCATGCTATCCCAAACAAAACCAAGACCCAATCATCCAAAGGCAGGCGTCCAGTCTGGTGGACCCCAGCCATAAATAGACTGTACAACAGAAGGAGGAAGCTACTACATGATACAGCAAAATCCCTAATAGGGAAGGCATCTCTGATCAGTACTAGCAAAAAATTACGATCCCTCATAAAATCCTCCAAGGCCAGCTTTGAGAGAAAAATTGCACAGGACACTAAAGACAATCATAAGACTTTTTTCAGTTATGTTAGGAACCTGGGATGCAACTCCCAGACTTGTTCTGAGTTGATTCTAAATGACAAAAAATACACTGAACCCACAGACATTGCCAATATCCTGGCAGACAGGTTCAGTGCAAACTTCTCCCCCCCTCCCCCCCAAGAGAGCAAGTATCTATCCCAGCAGGGGGCTCCCTCCCCAACATCTCTGATGCTCAGGTGAAGGCTGCCCTCTCCAAAGCAAAAAACGCTGCTTCCATGGGACCAGATGGCATCCCGGGTTGCGTCCTACATGAACTCCAAGAAGAACTAATCCCTCAAATAAAACAGCTGTACAATCTCAGCCTCACTACAGGATATGTGCCCACAGAATGGCATACAGCAACAGTGGTCCCACTCCACAAAGGTGGAGCCTCTATGGACCCTGGAAACTATCACCCCATAAGCTTGACTAGCCTAGTCTGCAAGGCTATGGAGAGGATCATCATGGAGCTCATGGACCTACATACACTAGATCCTACTCAATTCGGCTTCATCAAGGGCAGATCCTGCCTTTTGAACCTGGTTGACTTCTTTGAAACAGTCACCAAAGCCATAGATGAAGGGAAGGTAGTCCACACAGCCTATCTGGACCTAGCAAAGGCATTTGACACAATACCCCACTCGGGCATCATAGATAAGCTATCCAGCTTAAATATAAACCCCTATGTCACAAGATGGGTCGCAAACTGGCTCAAAGACAGAACCCACAGAGTGAGAGTTGCTGGAGCCATGTCAGACTCGAAACCGGTCACAAGTGGTGCCCCACAAGGTTCTGTCCTGGGACCGTTCTTGTTCGGTATATACTTTTCTGAGGTACAGGCCAACGTGGGAGGACTATGGCTCACCAAGTTCGCAGATGACTGTAAACTGGGCACCATAATCAACTCTCCAGCAGACACAAACATCCTTCAAAAAGGTCTCACAGAGATGGAAAACTGGTGCCAGAGCCATGGTCTAAAGCTAAATGCCAAAAAGTGTATAGTCATACCCTTTGGCAAAAACAATGTGCCCACAAACTACCACATAGGCGGTAAACCATTAAGTACAGAGAAAGTAATTAGGGATCTGGGGACCCAAGTTGATAGCAATCTCTCCTTTGACAACCACATTGCCAAAGTGGTTAGAAAGACCTTCTACATAGCCCACCTCATCATGAAAGGATTCACATCTAGATCAAGAGAGGTAATCGTGCCCCTTTATTCATCCCTCATCAGGCCCATTATAGAATACAATGCCCCTTTTGGGATGTACCTTACCCGATACCTGCAGCAATTAGAAAGACCCCAAAAGTACGTCACCAAGAGGATCAAGGGACTCAAACAGATGCCATATGCTGCTCGGTTAAAAAAACTCCAGCTCTACTCAGTTGCATACCGCCTACTTCGAGGCGATCTATGCCTGACATATAAAGCTATGTCCAATCCAGAATTAATGGACATGCTCCACCTCAGTAAATCTAAATCCCTTAGAGCCACACGCTCGAGGGACGTGAACCTCAGCACAGAAATAAATAGAACTTGCTAGAGGGACAAATTCATAACCCAGAGGCTCCCTTCGCTCTGGAATAGAATTCCAATTCATGTTAGGCAGAGCACTTCACTGAATCTCTTCAAGAAGAATCTTGATGAGTGGATGGGAGATCATAGGTTTGTCCTGGGGATTACTTCCGTGTCACTATTAGACAGAGGCACAGTAAACTAAACCTTAAAAAGGGCACAGTATACTAAAATCAAGGGGTGGCGTAAGCCAAACAAAATTGGGCTAGGCTTATAATTGCCCCAGGGCAGGTAGCCTAGTATGGACCTATGAACCTATGAATCTAAGAGGCCTTTTGGCTGAGTGATGTTGTACTATGTTTTTGAGGACAGGACACTTACTGGGGAGGTAATAGATAGAATGACAGAGTCAGAGCTGATTGTAGGTTAGGAGGTTGGGCAGTTCAAGCCAGTGGAGCTGTCTCAAAGCAGTATAGTGATGATTTCTATATGAGCAATTTGCAGCAAAGTGGGCAATTCTGTTATAGCAGGCTTCCATTTTGCTTAGTTCAGTTTTGTTGAGATTAGTCAGAAGGGGAGATGCATAGAGTAGGGTGGATAGAAGTTGGGAGCAAGCAATGACTGATCTTGTGTTGCTGGTAAGAAATGGTTTGATACGGTAGAGTGATCCCAGTTTGGCATTTACTTTTTTAATAGTTAAGTTGAGATGACTATCAAATTTTAGGTGGGAGTCTATGTTTATTCCCAATAGCTTAGCCTGTCCCACTGGAGCGATTGGAGTAGCATTTATGGAGTAGATAGTGAATTGACTGTGAGTGTTTTTGTTAGAACTGGTTATAATTATAAGCTGAGTTTTCTTTGGATTGAGGATAAAATGGGCTTTGGTAAGGTAATTTTCAACATCAGTGAATGCTAGTTGAGTTGTTTGCAGGAGGGTGGGAATGTTTTGTGCAGCACAGATTAAGGTAGTGTCATCTGCATACTGAATGATAGATGCATGCTGTGTGGAGGTATGGAGGTCATTTGTGAAGACTGTGAATAGTAGTGGTCCTAAGACAGAACCCTGTGGGACACCTATAGTTAAGGGCAGCTGAGGAGAGAGAGAATTTTCCCATTTCACAGCTTGGTACCTGTCCGTTAAGTAGCTTTGGAACCAGGTTAGAGTGGAATTTGATAGGTGATATTGGTTTAATTTGTTTAGCAGGATTTGGTGTGAGACTGTGTCAAATGCTTTGAACATATCCAAAAAAAAAAGAGTTGACACCTGTAGGCCTTCATTTTTGAGATGGTTTACTGTGTCTGTGAAGCAGAGGAGGGCTGTAGTGGTACTACAGGCAGGTCTGAAACCATGCTGAGTAGGTGACAGGATGTTGCGCTCTAGGAGATAGTTTAGCATCTGGGTATGGATGCATTTTTCTAGGATTTTGGCCAGGGGGGAGAGTAAAGCAATGGGTCTGTAGTTATTAAGTTCAGTGGAGGTCCCACCTTTATGTATGGGTGTAACAAAGGATATTTTCCAGAGTTTGGGCATATAGTTTTCAACAATTGATCTGTTTATGAGAGTGGAAACTGGGACAGGAATAGCATCTGCTGTGAGGTTTCAAGAAAAAGCTGGGGAGTAGGTCGGCTGCTGTTGATGAGGTTTTTAGTTTGGTGAGCATGCTTTTGATAAAAGTGCTGGAAACTGTTTTGAGGGTAAAGCTTGTATTAGTGTTATTTGCGTTGGGGGGGGTAGTGAGGAAGGAACTATCCTGTGATACTAAGGATAGAACTGGTTCACAAAGTGGGAGTTGAATTGTGTTTCAATGGGAACTTTAGTGTCAGGGGTGGTTGGTTTGGGGGTAGCCTTTTGGATAGATTTTAGTAGCTGGTTTACATTTTTCCAAAATTTTTGGGGGTTGTGTTGGTATTTAGTTTGTAATGCATTTTTTGCACGGTTGCACAGTTCTTGTTACTTAGTTAGGCTTTGTGCTTCTTTGTTTTTTTGATAGTAAATCCAGGCAGTGTCTCTGGACTTGAGGATTTGTTTGGTTTCTTTACTGAGCCAGGGATTTGTAGAGATTCTAACCTTGATTTTTCGCAATGGAGCGATAGTGTCTAGGTGTTGTAGAAATGTTTTGTTGAAATATGCTACAGCCTGGTCAAGTGGGAGGGAATTTAGGGGGGTCCAGTCACAGTTACAGAGTAAAGTGTTTAGGACCTCAGGAGAGAATTTTTTTGTGTTTCTAGTAGACCTATAGTTAGTGGTTTTGCATATGCTTGTTCTACTATGTATAAAGTATATAATGTTGTGGTCACTTAAGGTGTCTGGAAGACTGCCTGTGTGAGTGTACAATGTGGGGTTGTTAGTTAGGACCCAGTCAAGGATAGATTCCCTTTTAGATTTTTCATCACATCTAGTTGGAATTTGGACTAGCTGCTGGTAGCCATGGAGATTTACTAGATTAGTTGGTGGTTCTGATATGCAGGTGAACCAATCTAGGTTGAAGTCGCCCAGAATAAGGGTTTCTTGTGAGTATGTAGAAAAACACCAGGATAAGAAGTCTTCAAGGCTAGCCGGTGTATTACCAGGTGGAATATAGATCACAATTGTGGTGATGACCTTTTTAGGGTGAAGTTGAAGTTGTGAGATAAGTATGTCTCAATTATTGAGGGAGGGGTAGGAGTTTGGTAATTGACGGACAGTTAAGTTGGACTTTTACAATAAGGCAGTTCCACCCCCTTTACGAAGTGGTCTGTCTTGTCTAATGGTATTGTAGCCGGTAGGGAGAACTTCTGAGTTAGCTATGTTTTTATTTAGCCAGGTTTCTGTTAAAGCAACTATGCCTGGGGAGTAGTGTGCTATTGTGGCCTGGAGTTCAGGTATTTTATTTTTGATACATCTAATATTAATATTTAGCCTTAAAAGATGGTTGGTTTTGCTGCTGTTGTTGATTTGCCCAGGGATGAAGAAAGTGGGGGTGTTATGTTCTGACATTTGTGTTGGAGCAGTTTGTGTTGGACAGGATGGATATGGGCCTGGGTTGGGGTGGATATCCCCACTTATAGTGAGCCTGGAGTTAAAATGGTTATACAGATGTTGGAGTTTGGTGAGGAGTGTGAGAAAGTATTGTATTTTTTGGAGTAGGAATGAGAGCATGTGTTTAGTTCTGAATTGGTCCGTTATGTAGTTCTTGAATAATTGTAGGCAGATATTAGTATAATGTGTGGTGTCTGTATATGAGTGCATAATGTAGTGTTGTGCTACTAAGTTTATGGATATTGCTAGAGTGATAACTTGTGATGTTGTAAAGAATTATGAGAAGACAGACTAGACTTAGTTGGTGATAGTCATGGTTATAAAGTTTAAGTTGGTTCTAGGTGGGGGGGTCTGAATAGGAATTATAGGGTTGCACTATATGTGAATGGGGGAGTAGTGTCGGCGATGTAGAAAATGCCTAGTGGGAATGAGAGTGATTGGGAGTATTTTGTGTGGAGCAAGTTGGTGTGGTATAATGTGATATGACTTGAGGAGCTGTGATAGGTGGAGGTAATGTGAGGGTGAGCTGTGGGTGTAACTGTGATTACTATAAATGTAGAGGTAGTGGGGGCAGGAGGGAATAGGGGGCAGGGCAGGGGAACAGAGAGAGCCCGAGCGTCAGCTAGGGCAAACGGAGCAGGGCAAAGCCCACCAAGACAAGAGAAAAAAGTAAGTATTACTTTACAAATCTGAACACTTTAAACAAATTCCTGAGGTCTAATGGTTTACCAGCAAGTAGAATGTAATTGCTGAAGAGCACTTGTGTCCTGGTGGGAGACTAGAAATTTAAAGATGGCTCCATGCTCAGCAGGATTCTAATATAGACTTAGTATTGGGGGAGGGAGATAGCACAAGGGGTGTAAACCAGGTGGAATGCAAAGAAACCAGACAGGCAATCAGTGGAAATCAGTGAAGGCCTCAGAGGGGCTGTGTTGTTCATCTTCACCAATCCTTGATGGTTGGTTTGGTTCCAAATCCTCAGAACCGATTTGGAGATTGTAATACTAAAACCAGTTCTTATTTCTGATATATAAAAAAGAAATTATGCTTTACCATAACGTTCTGTCTGTGTTGTTTATCTTCACCAATCCTTGATGGTGGGTTTGGTTCCAAACCCTCAGAACCGACTCATCTGTTATTTTTCCAGCTCGCTCTCTCCAAATTCCCGAGCCCGGCTCTACCCATAATGCTCCTAACAGAGATTACATCAGATCAAGTTTGCCACATGGTGGAATACAGACAGACTTTAGAAAATTATAGATATATACATATACAGATATAAAGAGAGGATGCGGCCATCTATGGATATCTGATGAGAAAATGGAACAGAATCGGTGAGGCTTACTAAAAATTTTTTTAGGATGGGGGATGGTGGGAGGGTATGTCAAGGGTTGGTGAAGATAAACAATGTAGATATAATGTTATGGTAAGACATAACCTCTTTATCTGATATTGTTAATCTTCACCTAATCCTTGACGGTGGGATAGAATCCCCAGCAACTTATACACCTTGGGAGGTCTCATGGAAGAATACTCTCAAGCACCATAGAGCCAAAGGATGCTCGACCCCTTGATATTTGGTCTAGTTTGTAGTGAGTAGTGAAGGTATGGTGAGAAGACCAAGTAGCTGCTGCACAAATATAATGTAGAGAGGCTCTTGCATGAAAAACAGCTGATGTGGCAACATACCTCATAGAATGAGCTTTAACCGTTTTGTAAAGTTGGACACCTTGAGACTGACAGATAAAGTCTCTCAACCGTTTAGCCAAGGGTAACCTTTGAGACTGCACAACCCATTTTAAGGTAGAGAGGGCCACAAATAATTGGTCAGATTTATGAGATTCCTTAGTTCTGTGGAGATAAAAACGTAAATGTCTATGAACATCTAGTAAATGCAGAAAGTATTCTCCTTGATTGGTAAAATTTGGGGAAAAGGTTAGTAAATGTATGGACTGGTTGATATTTGATTCAGTAACCACTTTTAGTAGAAAAGATGGATTTGTTCTTAATTGAACTCTGTTTGTATGAAAAATCAAATAGGGATATTTGTATGATAGAACCTGTAACTCAGAGACTCTCCTTGCAGAGGTGATGGCTACTAAAAACAAGGTCTTCCAAGACAAAAAAAATTAATTGACAAGACTCAGCTGGTTCAAAAGGGCTTTGATTTAAAGCTTGTAGGACTGTCAAATCCCATGGAGGAACCAGATCTTTAAAAGGTGGTTTTACTAATGTCACTCTTTTAAGGAAGGCTTTGGAAAGTTTATTGGACATTATGGAAGAGTTATTTAGACCAGAATGAAAATTGGAAATTGCTGCCAACTGACCTTTTATAGTGGAGGCAGAAGAACCAGATTCAAAGAGAGTATTCAAGAAGTCTAATATGGATTCAATTTAGGCATTGAAGGGATCAAGTCATTTATTTAAAGTCTTACTGTAAATCTTTTCCATTTCCACAAATAAAGTTTTCTAGTTGAAGGTTTGTGATGTGAAATAACAATATGTTGGACTGATGAGGACAGAGAAGCTTGCCTGGCAATCATGAGAATTGGAGGAACCATACCGTCAGTTTGAGGTGTTGCAAGTTTGGGTGAACCATACCTTCTGGGTGAGTTAGCAGGTCTGGAGCCAGGTCTAGAGTCCATGGTTCCTGTAGCAGACAAGACCAAAGAAAGGGAAGCCAGACTTGTCGAGGCCAGAATGGGGCAATGAGGATTATGGTATTCTTCATCATTTTTGCTTTCTTCAGGAACTGAGAGATTAACGGAATTGGTGGAAAGTCATATAATAGACTGGGAGGCAAATTGTATAGAAGAGCGTCCCTGGGTGACTCACCCAGTGGAGGGATTAGGGCAAAGTAACTTCTGCATTTGTTGTTTAGGACAGAGGCAAAAAGGTCACGGCAAGGTTGGCCCAATCGACAGAAAATCTTGTCTGTCACTACTGGGTTCAGGGACCACTCATGAGTCATTAGAATAGTCCTCCTCAATTTGCCTGCTATCAAACTTGAACTTCCCGGAATGTGCATTGCAATGAGAAAGCAGTTGGAAGAAATCATCCATTTCTACACTCTGAGTGCCTCTTGACATAGTGGATATGACTTGGTTTCCCCTTGTTTGTTGATGTACCAGACCACTGCCATGTTATCTGTTTGAATTGCAACTGTTCCAAGAGGAAGGGAATCCTTGCAACACTAATAGCACTGCCCTCATCTCTAGAACATTGATGCGCAGGTTGGCCTCCAGTTAGGACCATGTGCCTTGAACTGTCTTCCCCAGATGATGCCCCCCACCCTATCTGGGAAGCATCCATGGTCATTAGGGCTTAGGGATGAGGTAGAGTGAAGGGTCGGCCCAAGAGAATTTGATCTGAATGAAGCCACCATTTGAGGTTCTGTTTGCATAGATTGGTTACAAGAATTTGAAAAGACATTGGCTGGTGAACTAGAGACCACTGCATTGCTGGAAACCACTGTAGTATTTGCATGTGAAATCTTGCAAGGGGAACCAGAGTAATTGTGGCAGCCATTGAACCCAAGGTTTGAAGAATTAGTCTTGCTGGGACTCTGTTGTTCTGAATAATCTGTCTCACCAGACCTCTGATGTTTAGAAGTCATTCTGGAGGGAGAGAAGATATTCATGAGACAGTGTTCAGTTGCACTCCTATGAAAACCAGACATTGTGTGGGTTGCAACTGGAATTTCTTGAGATTGATTGAAATACTTAGGATGTGCAAACAGAGAGGGTATAGTCCCTTGCCTTCTCTAAGTGATGCCTGGTGGTAACAGTGAGGAGCCAGTCATCGAGATATTGGAATACTCGAAAACCTTGCAGTCTGAGATGAGCCGCAACTACTGCCATGCATTTGGTAAACACCCTGAGGGCTGTGGTGAGTCCAAAGGGCAGTGCTCTGAATAGGAAATGACTGTCCCCTAGCCAGAAGTGTAGAAACCTCCTGGAGCTTTTCTCCATCTTTATATGGTAATAAGCATCCTTGAGGACTATCAAGCACATCCAGTTGCCTTTTTCCAAGAAAGGAAGTATGGTTTGTACCAAGACCATCTGGAATTTGTTGATTCGGCTGAGATCCAAAATCGGTCTCCAGTACCCTGTTTTTTTGGGCAGGAACAAAAAGGAATCTTGACTAAACCCTGGATTCTATTTGGTCTGGTGGAACGTTTTGGGTGACTCTTTCATTTAGCAGCTTTTGGATTTTTAATGCTGCTGTTTCCCATTGATTGGGTGGAACATCTTGGATTTTTTCCTGAGATTTGCGGTTCACAAACAAGGGGATTTGTTAGCCTCTGGATATTATTCCGAGCACCCATTTGTTCAAGGTTATTAATTGCCAGGCAGGTAGATGCAGGGATAATTGCCTCCCGACTGTCTCCACAGGAAGACAATTGGGCACCCCTCCAGGGATGCTGATAGACAATACCAGAGAAGGATTCCCTGGACCACTGATTCTGTCTTCCATTCTGGCCCCTAGGATGGCATATTCCATTGTTTCCCCCTCTGCCCAGGGGGATATCTTTACTACGTAAGTCATAGAGAGGCCCTTTGGATTTTTTCAACCATAGTCTCCCAGTCCTCTGATTCCTTGAGTAGGGTCAATAGAGAACCGTATGCCCATGGCAGATAGGGTCTTGCCATCCTGCTCACTTCTGGTCAGCGTTTCCTTAACTTTTGGACCAAAAAGGGTAGGTCCATCAAAAGGTGCATTGACAAATGGCACTTTGAATAGCTCCGCAAAGTCACATAAGTGCATCCAGGAATGCCGTCTGTTGACTATGCCTGAACCTGCTGCTCTAGATGTCCCTTTGGCTGCATGTGCTATGAGCCTCATGGATGAATTGGGGATGGATTCAAGGGTAGCAAGATGTTAGGAGACTTTATCCTGAACCTCCACAGCAACTGATCCTACCAGAGTGTTAGAAAGTTCCTTAATTAAGTCACTTTGTAACCTGGTAAAGTGTGCCATATAGTTCAATAACCTTAAAGCAAAGGTTGTTGAAGCATAAACACGCTTCCCATATCTATCCAAAGTCCTAGGCTCCTTGTTAGGAGGACGGATACTTTGACTGTCTTCTGCAAGTTCTTTTTTGGTGGCTGCTGCTACCACTATGGCATCAACAGGAATTCCTTTGGACCAATGTGGTTCCTCTTTTGGTGCAGACAAAATGCGGTCAGGCCTTTTGGGAATAAGCTCTATGGCATCGGGTATCTTCCAAGCTCACTGAGTAATTAATTTTACAAGTTCATCAGCGGGTGAAGAAATCCAAGAAGTGGAAGGTTGGGTGTGAAGAGCCTCCAGGTATACCGATTCCTCTATTGAAGGCTGTGTGGAAGGCCAGTCACCCCTGTGCTTCAGTATTTCAAGGATGTCCCCGAAGGAAACATCTTCAGGGGGTGACTTTAGGGAACCTTCTCCTTCATCAAAGTCAGTGTCCTCGGTGTAAGACTCCTCTGAGGAGTCGAGGTGCTCCCTCTTGCACTTCCTCTTTTCAGGGACTTTTGAGGGAGGTTCCGGAGAAGTATCTGAAGAGAAAACCACCAGGGTGGGAGTTACCTGGGGCTTTTGCACCCTCTGTCCAGGGGTGAGGTCAATAGCAGCTCAGGCCTAGAGGAAGGAGAAGATATTTGTCCTGACAGGGAAACCAACAGCTCAGAATCTCCAAGAGTTAGTGCCTTCTTCAAGATATGGCAGGCAGGTACCCTTGTAGAGGGATGGGAGCCCTGATCCAAAAGGGACTGCTTTGGAACTGGGGTCACACCCCACACCTAGGAGACTGCCTCTGCACCTGGAGCCTGGGTCTGAACTACAAGGGCTGAAGCTTCAAGAAACATGGAAGGCTCAGACAGAACCAAAAAGGTATCATGTAGCCCAGAACCAACCATCGATTCCCGACCATGGGAGTTCCCCGATGCAAAAGATCTGGAGAAACTCAAGGCTGTAGTCAGAACCGAAGACTGGAAAGCTGTCAGAACCGACACAGTTGGAGCTGGGAATGTTGGAACCAAGGACTCCATGGGTTCAGGTAGAGTTGGAGGAGGAGTGTAAGTAGGAGATATAGAATGAGCCATTTTGATGCCAGGTTGGCTCATTACCAAAGTTAATCCTCTAGCCACTAGGAGCTGGCCCACTAACCTCATAATATCCTGCGCCGATAAACTTTTAGTAGACCTCACCGAGAGAGTGGACAGAGATCTGGAGCATCTGACTTCCACCAATGGGGTGTCTTTAAAAGGGTCTATAGAAGGAAAATACACTGTCCTCGGTGCATCAGGCAATTCTGAAGTCCTAGGAACTGATGGCTCAGATGGAGCCGAGGCTGAGGCATCAGAATGTAGCAAAAGAGTTTTGCTAGGCACCAACAATTCTCCTGGTGCCGAAGATGTTTTTGGAACCAAGGAAGATTTAGAAATTTTTCTCATCAGTTCCGAGGACCTCGGAACTAAAGAAGGCCTATTTTATTGAACTGTGGAAAGAAGTTCCCACTGCCACAGTTTTCTCTTTTAATCCAGAAATGGCCTCATCAAAAGGAGATTGTAATAATGCTTTTAACAACAGCTTATTTTTCCTTTGTATTAAGGTATGAGAGGAAAAACCATGACAGATACCACAATTCTCTTGTAAAAGAATTTCGCCTAAGCAATACACACACAAGGTATGCACATCTGAATTGGGCTTTTTTCCTTCACATTTGTTAAACCTTTTGAAACCTGACGAGCCCTTAAGTTTCAAGGGGGATAGTCTCTTGTCAGACATATTCAAGGAAAAGGAAAAGAGAGAGATTTATTTATTTATTATTACTTTTTTATAGAGAAAAATACCAACAGTGGTAAACTGGGATACCCAAAGGATAAAGCAAAGAGAATAACAGCAAGAGGGGCAGGTAGCTTAAGGAAGTAAATGAAGTTAACTAGTAAAAGGTTTTGAAGAATATATAAAACAGTTTTATAACTCACAAAATCACCAGGGCGCAAGAGATAATGAAGGCACTTCTGGTCTGCGATGCGACAAATGAGATCTGAGGAAATCTCTTTGAGGAGCATTATGGGTAGAGCCGGGCTGGAGATTTTGGAGAGCATGAGCTGGAAAAATAATGGCCAAGTCAGTTCTGAGGGTTCAGAACCGAACTCACCATCAAGGATTAGGTGAAGATTAACAACATCAGATCAGTTATTTTGTATCTGGAATACCTAATCATTATATGCAACTGTATGAAACTCAAACAAGAGTAAGCTTTTATACTGGCAAAAAAGTGAAGCTCTGCCCTTTACAATAGCTGTGGGTATGTTTTGTCCTGCAAAAATCTCATGGTTCTACGCAAAATGTCCTACTTTAGGCATTTGAAATGCTTGAAACCCTATATGTGTGTTACTGTGTAAACAACACCAACTGGGGGTGTTCTGAGGCTCAATGACGTAGGTGGCCTCTACATCCCTGGAATGGCATTACTTACACAGTGGCACACACCCTGAAGGGCATAATTGTTGCTTAGGGAGACTAAAATAATGGCTCAAGTCAATCTCACTCTCACTTTCATGCATGCAAATACAGACACACTTACACACTTAACAGCAAAAACACTGCTTAGCAACCATATAGTAATGGGGGCCATTATCTCCGCTACAGCTGGAGCTCCATGCAAGCAATAATGCCCAATAAGTTGTGTGTTAATGTGTAATTAATGTCCTCATAAGGGTGTGGCATTGGGCCTCTACACCTCTGGAAGGGCATTAATTACACATTAACACATACCCTGGATGGCATTATTGTCCTTCGAGAATGGGTCTCTATAAAATTGCTGTGTTTTACTTACTTATTTATATTTTTATTACTATATTATTTTTTATATATTTTGGATGTAAAATAGTTCTTCCATCTAATGTTTCAAAGTTTCTGTAGACAGTATATGTAAATGGCGTTAAAGGAATCATTTTACATCCAAAATATATAATTAAAAAAAATGCCTAGATATTTGCTTTATTTTGTTTTGGTCCCTTACTGCTAAAATAATTTCTTGCCAGTCATTGGGTACTGAAGTCACTAAATAATTTCATACATTTAACTTTCAGACATTATTTCTTTCAGAAGAAAAATCATGTTAACATAAATCCTGTTATTTAACTTACTTTTTAAATTTTTTTAAGTATAACATTTAAAATCTGTTCCTATTTTGGGGCCTTTGTTCCACCTTTATTTCAGGCTTTATCCACATTTCTTGAACTTAAAGGTCGAGAGGTACACAACCCTCTTGTCTGTGGCTACCAGTGTTCCACTGATCTCACTGTCTCTCCCTCTGTCACACAGACATCACCATCCCCACCTGTACTTCAGAAAATGCATGCTAGCACAAATCCTATTATTGTAGCAAGTTTGCGATTTTTTAACCAGGAATATGTTCCTGTTTTGCCCCTTTGCTCCTTCGTTACTTTACATTTTGTTTTGTTAACTTATCTAAGAGGTGAGAGGTATGTAAACCTCTTGACTGCTGCTGCTGTCAGTGCTGGATTGCTCTCACTCTTCACTCCCTCTCTCACTCACACACACCTCACTTTCATGTACACATTCACACACAGAGAGAAACATAAACACACACACACACACACACACACACACACACACACACACACACACACACACACACACACACACACACACACACACACAGAAACATAAACAGACACACACACACACACACACACACACACACACACACACACACACACACACAGAAACATATAACCATTAGGTTTTTTTCCAGTCCGAGCTCCACAGCAGCTTGATATGCTTCAGTGAAGCGGCGGATTCATTTTTCAGCGGACATTACTTGCACATTAATACCCTGCTGGAGAGCGCTCGTTCTGCAGTCAGGGTGCTGATGTACAGTTTGCCCATTCTCTAAGGCACCTTAATATGCTACCTGAAATGGCGGAATAGCTTTTCAGCCACATTACCTTGTACATTAACACCCTACTGGAGCGCATTCATTCTCCATTCAGGATGTCAATGTAGGGGTTGCTCATTCTCTAAAAAGAGTTAGCGATTCTGTTGAATGTCTGTAGAGTAATATGCAAAAGACAAGTTGGAAAGCAAGAAGTAGTTGGTCTACTGCAATGAAAGTAAATGCCCAAGTGGGTGATAAGCAAGCAAAAAATGACCCAAAGGGTGTTTGTTACTGTGTAAATAATGCCCACCCAGAGGTGTTATGACTCCCAACACCACTGGCGGGGGGCATCTGCACCCATGGAAGAGTGTTATTTATACAGTAACAGGAGCGGCCTTAGGTCAACTGGTGCCCTAGGCAAAAGGGCTCCACGGCACCCCCCACCACACCACTTAGTGCCCCCATCCTGGTCTATCTACACCAAATAAATACTGGAAAAGTGCCCCTGCTACAGCGGCGCCCTAGGCGGCCGCCTAGTTAGCCTATGCCTAAGGCCGGCTATGAGTAACACGCATCCTAGAGAGAATGGGCTGTCTTTAAAAATTGTTGTGTTTTACTTACTTATTTTTTTTATTATTTTTAAGGTAAAATAGTTTCTCTGCCTAATGCCTCAAACTTGATGTAGTATATCTAAAGGGTGTAGAAGGAAGCATTTTACATCCAAAATATAAAATTTTCAAAAACTATCCAGATATTTACTTCATTTATTGGTCCCTTTCTCCAAAAATTTCTGGTTTGTTGACAATCGGTGGGAATTGAAGTTACTAAGTAATATATACATTTGAGTTTCAGACTTTATTTCCTTCAAAAATGCATACTGACACAAATCCTGTTATTCAAGCAACTTTCTAATTTTATAACAGCAATATTTAAAACCTGTTCCTATTTTTGAGCCTTTGTTCCCCTTTATTTTGGGCTTTATCCACATTTGTTGAACTAAGCAGTCAAGAGGTATACAAACCTCTTAAATGTTGCTGCCACTGCTGGCTTGATCGAGCTCACTCTCTCTCTCTCTCTCTCTCACACACACACACACACACACACACACACACACACACACGCACACACACACGCAGACACACACACATGCAGACATACTTTCCTTTCTTTCTTTTTATCTTTCTTTTAATTTTACCCTCCCTAAACAGCAAAAACATTGCTTAGAGAGCTTAAATAATGGCTCAATCGATCTCACTCTCCTTTTCATGTACAGATACACTCACACGCACAGACATAAACACACTCACCTTTCTATTTTTTTTCATTTTTTTACACTTGCTAACAGAAAAAGCATTGCTTAGCAAGTGCAAAATAATGGTGTCTGTTATCTTTGTTACAGTCCAAGCTCCACGGCACCTTAATATACTGCATTGAAGCAGCAGACTCATTGCTGAAGATGTTCATTGTCCAATCAGCGTTTAATGTACAGTTCGCTTATTCTAGAAGATTATATAAAACTCCACACACAAAAAGAGAGATAGAGAGAGAGAGAGAGAGAGAGAAAGGAAGAGAAAGAATAATAAAAAAAAAACAGTCACAAGAAATGACAGCAATTATAAAGATGGGCTTATACACCTGTACTATTAGGAGTGTTGTGCTGGGCACCATTTATAAGTTTCTGATGTTTGCCACAGCAGTGGTAATGTGGATGTGGCACATTTAGTTAAGTTGAATAAAAAAATAATTTCAGTTTTAAATAATTTCAGTTTTAAAAGGCTCTACAATATTTTGCAATATGTTTGTAATTATTGTAATTATTAATATTGTGATTATTTTCTTATGTCTCATTAAACATGTTTAGATTTAGAAATTCTGAAATTATTTGCTACTCTGTAATTCTATTATTTACTATTATTTACTATTTGTATTTTTCTGGAGGTTTTCTCCCCAAGGCTCCATTGAAAATTGGCTCCTCGTGGCCCAATGGACCACCCTGGTAAACAAACTGCAAATAAATAAATAAAATGTTATTTTTGTGTGTCCAATGGCTTTTATATTTTCCCCATTAATGATAAGTATATAGCAAATCTACTGGCCAAAAAATTCTGCTCCAGTGTTACCCATATCTTCCCCCTTTCACCCCAGCAGAAAATATCATTGAACATAACCCCCACAGCCATTACTAGGGAACAGGTCCTAAATGTACTCCCCGAGACCAAGAACATGGCATACGTGGGCCTCAATAATATCCTAGGCTGCCTCCTAAACAGCATGAACCATGACATATCAGGACTACTGGAGTCAATATTGACCATTGCTTCCAGTCAGACTTTTTGCCACCGGAATGGAGAACTCCAACAGTCACCCCTCTGTGTAAAAGTGGGCCTTCTACAGACACATTAGTCTGCTAGTCTAATATGCAAACCATGGAAAGAATTATAGAAATTATTAATAATGACATTGGAAAACTCCAGGCACTGAATATAGCCCAGCTTGTTTTATTCAAGGGAAGATCAAGTCTACTCAGCCTGGTAGACTTCTTTGAAAAGGTCACCAAGGCAATAGATGAGGTCAGATTGGTGCATACTGCCTGTCTTGACCTCTTCAAGGCATTTGATACGATACTCCCTTTGGCCATTGTAAACAAACTGATGGAATTAGGCATTAACCCCCTGTGGTACATGCTGGATTGCCAAATGGATTTCAGATAGGACCCAAGAAGTTACAATATGGGACAGTCACTAGCAGAGTCCCTCAGGACTCATTGCTCCTTTTTGACATCCACTTCTTGGAAGTCAAGACAAATGATAAGGACCTCTGGATGACCATCTTTGCAAATGATTGTAAACTGGGAGCAGTCATGGAATCCCCCAAGGCACTAATATCCCCCCGGGAATGGCTAATACAGGCAAATAACTGGTGCCATTATACATGGTTTAAACCTCAATGCCAAGAAATATATAATAGTACCCTTTAGGAAGTCAGCTATCCCAGGAAAGTACCTCATTGAAAACACATCCCTAAGAGTAAACCCAGTATTCAGGAATTTGGGGAGGTATGTAGACAGTAACCTGGCTTTCAACCAGCATGTATCTGAGGTAGTAAGAAAATCATTTTATGTTGGCAAATTATAAGCAAGGTATGACTTTTATGTCCAAAAAGTCATTGTTTCACTGTAGTCCACCCTCATCAGACCCATTACTGACTCCAATTCCCCATTCAGTGTGTATCTGACCAAGCATCTGGATGAACTGGAACATTCACACAGCTTCCTGACAAAAAAGAATACAGCTCTTTAATAACGTGTCCTATGTGAATCACCTAAAAGTCACTCAGACAGTACTCCTTGATCTCACCAAAAAGGGACACTTTCTCCACTGGTTTACTTGGTTAACATATAGGTAAATATAGTCTTTTGTCCCATTTGGTGCCTCCAACCATTTATTTTTGGCTTTGCTCAGAATTTTTGACTAAAGAACTTGAGAGTTTGTGACATCCCTACTCTGGGCTAGGAATCAAGGAGCCTGAATCCTCACCACTGACACTGGAGAGTGGGGTTCACTTGGAACAAAAATGGATACATACAGTACTTCCAGATGCAGATCTCTGCATCAAGCACAATGTCTCTTAAGAGTACACAGGGAATACATTCAGTCTGGGGTCTGGATTTCTCTCCCTCTGTCTCCCTCCAGCTCCCCAGTAAGACTCAACACTGGCACAGTTATAGAGATGAGTCCTCAGCCAAGTGTCCAAGCCACTTCCTCCAGAACTGTCTCTGTAAAACCAGTGTTTCATGCCCCTGCTCCAAGCAGTTGACACACACCTCTTTGAGACTTGATTTGCACACACACACACACACACACACACACACACACACACACACACACACACACACACACACACACACACACACACACACACACACACACACACACACACACTGGGAAAGGCTGGCACAGATTTACTAGCTAGGCCCCTTCTGCTAGACAAGTAATTACTGCCACCAGACACTCCAAAGCCAGCTACTCTAAGGCTTTTACAAGGGTACCCAGTTATATCGAGTGAAATTAATATTAAAACAATTGATAGTGTTTTGACCAATGCAGTAAGGATTTCAGGAGTGGACACAGGGTCACCAAATAGATATGAGTACTCTTAAAAGTTAAAATATTCTCTAAAGGACCAGCCGCAATGAAAGGTTTAAATAGATTTAATAATAATTAATAAAAGAACATGAAAAACTAAATATCTATTTACAATAAACACCAGCATTTCAATCACAGAAAATATTAAAATTACACAGATGAACAGATTCACACAGATACAGAAAAACAGTACTTAACTAATGTCACTATATTTTCCTGGCTGATTTAAAGAACTATTATTCCTTGGCTACTTACTAGAACAAGACAAGATGAAGGAGGTAAGAGATCCATTTTTGTCAGTTGCTATGAGACTTCAGTCTCATCTAGCATTAAACATAATTTTCTTCCTAGATTGCAGAATGACATCACATACATCTGGGCATCTGACTTCTGGTTCCCATCCTACTCCCATTGCTAGAAACTGCCAGGATTTAGCACATATGTGTCAATAATACACACGCATAGAGTTTTGCTCATATCTGTTGCAGCTTTTTGAAGTAATAAAAACATAAAACAATTCTACTTTTCCTACAGGGACTAGCAAACCATACTTCTTACAGACATTGTGTCTCTGGCTTCATTCAAAAATGTGAGATAACATCTTTATGGCCTAGGCTCAGTAATTTAATTTCATAACATTTTTCAAAGTTAGTTGCAGCTGAACTGTGATTAATCTCTTCTCTTCCAGTAGCCTCTGTTAACATATATATTTAATTCAGTTACGATACAGTCAGGACCCACTGTTGGTACATTTTTAACACATGCAATTTTGCAAATACATTTTTTTCAACACAAGCATCTGTACAAATATGTCTGATATACAAATGACATATAATTCTTTACAAAATTTGAGCTAGCTTTGCTGGCATATATTACACATTTACTGCCTTACTTCTCCTGGCATAGCTGGCAGTACCTCACATTTTCACATCAGTATTTTGGTCTGTTCATTGAAACATTGTGGCTTTCTGGCAAATTGTTGTGGATTATAGTCACTAAATGGCAGGCATGTGAGTTTCAGAGTTTGTGTCCTTCAGAAAATGCTTCCTAATGTAACTTTGTAAGTATGTATAAGAGAAAATTTAAAATCTGTTCCTGATTGTTTATTCTTTGTCTCTGATTCTTGCGCTACGAGACTAGATGGTGTGGGGAGTATGCGATGGGATGCACTCTCTGTTTCTCAAAGTACTGAGCTGAAATGGGATGCATTCATAATGCCAAATGATTGGAACATCGAATGGCATTATGTTGACCACAAAATGTCAAAACTCACATTGCTGAAAAACTCGTCTCTGTGCAGTGCAGCAAGCTATCCTGCACTCTCCGGATCCTTTGCTTATTCTATATACCAACTCTGAGATCACACTATAGTGAAGAAAGGGGAAACACCAATCCCCACTGTGCTCTGGTCTTATTGGCATTTCCTTTTGTGCTCAGGGTATCCCATTCAGAATTCTCATTATTCAGTATTATGAATATAAACCACTGAAATACACTTTTCAGTCATTTTTTATGTATTTGTTCATTCATTATATTGCAAGCAAACATCTGAATGTATACGGTCATACAAGGAGCTGTAATTGACTATGAATGCCTGCATGTCTGTTGTAGTTTAATGAATAGCCTGATACATTTTCAATAAATGTGAGTTTCAAAGGAAGATAAATTTATTGTTGCTCATGCTGTCTAGTTTCAATGTGAGAGTGCTTTGTTTTGTTCATCAAATAGTTGCTGTAAAAATTTTAACAAAAAATTAAATTAAGTTCAAATCTTTGCGATCATTGTAAAAATAAAGAAGAAGATAGTATGCCCATTAACAGGTTTCAACAGTGTTTTATGGCAAATGGGGGAAAGAGAGCTGAGTTATGGAATATTGATATGGATTGGAGGTCTATTCCTTACTCTGAAAAGCCTGTTCTATTAACTTTTTAAGTGAATTAGAGTAGCTTGTCTTTTATCTGTTCCAGATTTTGCAGAACATCACTGCATTTGCTTCCTATTTTTTCCCTGTCTTTCAATAATTTTTTTTCTAGTAATTCATTGAGGGTTACTGAGAGTCAATAGCGCAAATAATTGCAATTTTATAGTTTTTATTGTACACAGAATGCACATCCAAGCAACACTTATTGCTCTGTTAACAATTTAAGTGATTTGGAGTTGTCTGGTACTTATTCATAGATTCATATACTGTTACTAGACTAATGACCTGGTTGACCTTTTTAAGCCTAGCCAAGTTTTTCCGAAAGAATAATAATGTCCAATATCTGAACAGGACATTGAGAGCCAGGCATTTATAAGCTATCTTTGTTGCTAAGGAACATGGGTGTCAGGCCTGATGTAAATTTCATATTCCCTATCCACTGGTCTAGGTTGCACGTAAACTGGGTAAGAGACAAAATAGCTTCACATGGATGGGAATCCTGTTTCATAGGAGTGGAAGTCTTTGGGAAACACATCTGTCTCTCCAACATGTTCTGTTTAAGTAACAGACAAAATGCAAGTCCCTAGACCTTGTATTTATGGTACTCTTTGACTTAAAGGTTAAGTAGGAGATTCATATGTGTGGGGTTTGTGGATGCCTTGTAGGGCAGGCATAGATCACCCCTCAGCAATCTATAGAAGACTGAGCAGAGGTAAAGGGCTTTAAGGCAGGTTTGTTAATCCTTGTATTCTTTTAGTAAAGAACTTCTGAGATCACTCTACTTGCTGCATATGCCTGGTCTGGTACATACCAAAGGGAGCATTGTACTGTATGATTGGTCTGATAAGCGCGGAGTACAAAGGGATAATGACCTCTTTGGACCTAGATGCCATGCCCTTACTTATAACGTGCATAAAGTAAAAGGAGTTCCTCACCACTGTGGCTGCATGGTGGTTGAAGTTAAGGCTACTGTCTACATGCATATCCAGATGCCCTAACCACTGGTTCAACTCTTAGTGGCGTATTATCGACATGGTATTTAGCTGGGATGGTTAACTTCTCAAAGGGTCCAATTATCCATTTCTTAGCATTGAGTTTAAGAATATGGCTTTGGCATAATTTGTTAGAGCTAGGTCTTCTTGAAGAATGCTAGTGTCTGCAGGGGAATCAATGATAATTTGCAGCTTGTAATCATCTACAAACTTAGTCAGCCATTAAACTTTAGCATTTGCTTCCATTTCAGAGAAATAGATGCCTAAAAGGAGCAGGCCTGCTACTGAGTACTGGGGGACACCACTAGTGACTGGCCTCTTGGTGGAAGTCACGTCAACTATTTTAATCTTCTGGGTCCTATCAGTCAGCCAGTTGGCTATTCAGCAGGTGATAAAAGGGTTTGACCTAAATTAGTGAGCCTATCTGTAATACCTGAGTGGGGTATTGTATCAAAAGCCTTGGCCAGGTCAAGGTAAGCTGTGTGCACATTCTTACCTTCATCCAATGCTTTGGTGACCCTCTGGAAAGACCACCAGATTTAATAGACATGACTTTCCTTTAACAAAAATGAACTGTGATAGGTCTAGCATTTGCAGGTCACCTGTGTCCTCATTTATCATGTCCAGATTTCTTTCCATTCTTAAGTTAACTAACTACTTCCTGTAGTCAAAGGTACATTGTTTGAATTCTTTAACCACCATGAATCTATTTCCTGATGTTAAATATCTCACTTAGCCAATGAGTGATTGCAAAACAAACCTTCTATGTCAAACAAACTCACAGTTAACATGATGGTACAATTTGTGTTTGTTAGAACACAACAGATCTGACAAAAACCTTCAGTCACATTCTAACACGTATAAGAAGCACTCCCTATAACTAGACAAAAATCTTCATTCACAGTCTAACATATAAAAGAAACACGCCCTGTAACTAAATTAACAACATTATACATTTGTACTAAATTAGCGGAATCTAAGTAAAATAAATTATACCGTTTTTCATGGAAAAGGTTGGATATTATGTTACAGGAACTGAAACTCCCCTCTTAACATCATGATTAACTAGACCCACACTTTTTCCCCTATTTAAATTTATGTGTGTCCTACTGTAGTCTTAATACTAAATGCATTATTAAGAGTTTCTTACTTCCTGCAGCAACATGTTTTCAACTATGTCTTGCAGGTGAAAGACCTTATATTGAAAAATAGCAAATGTACTAGTATACTAGTAAAACCACAATGTAAATAAGAGTATGTGGTTCTGAAGATGTAAGTTATTTTGCTCCTCTGGCATGTTTTGCAGTTGTATGCAAATACTTGTTTACTATCTGCTATGATATCTTGTTGTGAGTATGGCTTTAGAAAAATTATAACAAACAATGAAATGAATTATAAATTGAACAATATAGTACAGTTTTCTTCTTATGTGAAACTTGCAGCCTTAAATAATGAGGTAACTGGAAATAAAATGAGTTCTGAAACAAGTATACTTAATTTAAAGGTTTCTGGTTCAGCAGCTCTACCTGTATGTCAGACGTGGTATAGCAGGTAGGGTGCCTGCCTGCAGTACAGGTTGTGACATGCATGTGTTACACCATAACCATTAGGCTCTCCTGTGTAAGAGCTTCGCCCATAGGGTGAAATGATAATTGTAAGCATAACAGACATGACTAAGTTATCATACCTTTTCTCCCATCTATGACAAGGGATAGACACGTGGAACCAGAAGCATGTCTTTTTTAAACAGAAGGACACTGAAAGCTGTCCCTTCAGGAGTTGGGGAGGGGCAATGGGTCATACCACACACACTGGATGAATATAGTACTAGAATCTCCTCCAGCTTCCACAAAGCTGCAGTACAGCTCCACCTGTATGTGAACTCGGTGCTGCAGGCAGTCTGGCTTCCCTCCAGGTACTGGATGTAGTACCTAGCCCCACATACAGGTAGAGGTTCTCCCTATTTCCTCCCATGTTTTGGCCTTGTACATTGGCAAGCCTTACCATTGTGAAAACCGAATTATTAAGGCATGGTAAGACTATGGGCAGGATTAACAAAGCCTCCATGTAAGAGTTAATAAGTCTTACACGGAGGCTGCAGTTAAACGGAGTGATGTCAGCATGCCATGCATATTCATGAGGGCATGCTGACTCACACCCAAGACTAACACGGTCCGTGTAAGAAAGTAGGGTGTGTGTCCGCAGGGCGAGTCCTGCAAATGGACATGCCCCCAAAAGAGTCACAGTCCCAAAAGTAAACCCCCACGAGAGAGTCCGTGTAAATGTCAACAAACACATCACAACACATGCCCCCACAGACTATAAACATAAAATGTAAAAATGAACAGTTATTTTTTTTTTGTAAGGTTTAAAAATGTTTGCCCGTAATTGCGCTCTTTTGCGCGGGTATGCCCTTCGCTTAGCCACAGTTAGCAGTCAGTGGAAAAGTATATAAGATCTAAATATGCAAAGTAAGCCAAGAAGCAATAGTGTAGCGGTAGAGATGTTGGCTGAAGAGGAGGCAGTCATGGTTCGAGCGCCAACAACATCATTTTTTTTTTTTTAGTGAAATAAGCACGAAGCAATCCCCTGACATATATGTACGTAAAATGTAATGAAATTGGCCATGTATGTTGAAGAAATGTGAGATAATAAAAAAAATGTCAGAAGTGCCCATAGCTGAGCTACGCTCTAACAAGCTGAGTATGTCTGCCCGTAGGTGAGCAGTGGTTTAACAGATGTAAAATGAGTGCCCGGGGTTGAGCAGCATTTTAACACGCTGAAACTGTGTGCCCATAGCTGAGCTGAGTGTAATATGTGTGCTGACAGCCAAATGACGCGTAAACCAGCGTAACTCGTTTGCGCGGAGCTGCGTACCATGCCAACAAGCTTACCGGTGGGCAACGTTGAGCAAGCTGTATCAAAACTGCCTTTACACAGACACACCTCCTAGCCTGTGTAGATAGTCATAAAATAAAAAAATGCAATATCCAGGCTCGAACCCAGGATACCATGCATCATAGTCAAAGTACTGATCCACTAAGCCATGACAGTTGCACTTAGAAATGCTGTTTTAGCATATATATAGGAATGAATGGAAAGAGAAGCATGACAAAGCAGGTTTTGTGAAGCTGATACATTTTCAAAATGGCCAATCACAGATAAGTGCGAGAAAAATGGCATATATAAGCCCCATAGGCGTGAATACACAGCATAACTGATTGTGGAACCTATTTGCAGTCAGAATGGCAGGTGTAGGAGAGGATAGTTGCTTCCGAGCACAGAGGTGGGGCGTTGAGGAGTCCAAATATATGGTTTGGCTCCTCATCCATGATCATGAGGCCCAACTCATGCAGGGCCAGGTCATGTGGACCTGAGAATACAAGGCTGAGGTGTGGGACCGGTTGGCACATGATCTCACCAGTGCCACAGGAATACCAAGGACTGGTGAACATGTCCATCACCACTATGTGGACCTGAAGAGACGAAAGCAGGACCAACTGAACCATTGGATCCAGGAGGCCTGGCAAATGCCCAACGCCCCAATACTGAGTAAGTTACATGTAATTATTTATGTAAGAAATTAACCTAGCTGATATTATGGAGATGTGTATTCCAATATTACTTCATTTATATTACAGCTGCAGGTGTCGGTTCTGTGAATCGTCGAGCCTATGCTGATAGGCTTGTGCGGTTGCGCCACCAGGCAGGTTAGTAATTCTCTCCCTGTAACTGTTAAAAAATATAAGTATGACAGCTTGCAAAAGGGTTCAGTGTAGTCACTTATTAATAAAGTTCAAGTAACAGTGTAAGAGAGATTCTGCTAGTACTGTGTGATTAGATAAGTGTGATGCAGCCTGTAATCCAAAAATAAAAATGAAACAAGTCTGAAATAAAGATGTTCCACCTATAATGTAATAGTAGATAACCTGCAGCAGGCTGTAAATTACTGCTACACAAGCTGAGTACAACACATGTGTGAAATATATCCCTGTTTAAAATCTGAAACATGACACAAGTGAGTCTGTTGGAAAGGATTGTTGTAACCAAGTAAAACATGTCAATCAAGCCTAGAATTAAGTATCATCCTGAATTGTAAAAATAAAACTAGTGAGAGTGTGAGAAAGAGGTATGAATCCACCAAGAAAGTTGTAATAACTCCTGAATAAAGTATACTGCAGTCAGTACAGAATGAAATGAATGTGACAGGCATAACCAAAGAGTGAAATGTGTGCAATAAAGTACTGAAGCTGGAATGTCTGCCACACAATTTGGATATGTTGCTGTACCTTTGCAATATGCAGATAGTATGGTTGTATGAAACACCAAACATCCACAGTTGTCTAGAGCCATATAAATCAAATGTAGCAGGATGCTGTAGCTGAACAGAGCCAGATATGGACGTGTATGAATAAAAATGCAATGTATATTAATGTAGCAGTAACATTCCCATCACCAACATGCCTAAGTTTACGCATAGGAAACTGTAGTCAGACCTGTATATATATGCAGCTAGTACAAATGTGCAGAATATGTATAGGTATTTGAAGTTGTTAATGAAATATTTCTTCACCTTACCGTATAACCACAAATAATCCATTCCACATGAAATGGGTATGTGTATTCACAATTAATTCCCCTGGACATTTGTCCTGTTGGTTCATACATATTTGCATGTACATTGATGCATGTGCCCTGTTCATATATCCAAACCTGATGGCCTGTTGCCATCAATCAACCCTGCATGCTGTTGGATTGTGTATTGTTGTTCAAATTATGCATGTGTTATGCTTGCTGTTCAATGTTTTGAATTTATGGGTGTTTGGTTAATGGGAATACTAATGCATGCTGTTACAACTAATTGTGAATGGTATTGTTTGTTACTAACCCAAAATCTCATAAAATATTGCAAAACATAGGACGACAGGAAAGGCGGGTTCCAGCGGACTCACCTCAGCTGGCGAGTGCACCTGGCACTAGTGCCCAGGCCGGACCCTCCTCTGGTGGCCCTGTGCCACCTTCGGGTGGAAGCACTGCAGGGAATGGGGCTCGTCCCCCCTCTGCAAGTGTGGCTGGAGGAGACCGTCCACTCACCCTCCGTAGTGTCCGGACTGTGGTGCGTAGGGAGATCAGGCATTCTGTGCTTGAGGCCATACGCCAGCTTGAAGCACGGGTGGCACAACTCATGGGCATGCCTGCTGCCCATCCTACACAGCCCCCAGCACAGCCCCGTCCTGGGCAGTGAAGGCACAGTGGCAACTGCCCATGGGTGGGGATCTCAGTTCCACTGTTGCCATCTGTGGGCTCATGGGCTCGAGATATCTAAACATCCGTCCCCGTCAATTGTGTTTCCCCCCACATGTGTCATACACCACCCCTGTATGCATCTTGTTTGTCTTGTATGTTAACCTCCCCTACCTACCTCTCCAACTATACCTACTTCCTGTACCTGACATTACACTCTCACCTGAAAAAAAAAAGGGGGCACTCTGTTCCCGCAAAACAATTACGCCCCATACATAGCTGCCCATTTCGCAGACATGTCTGCTGGACATGTGAACTGGCAATTACAATTGGCTGTACAACAAATTTTGTTGTCCTCACCCATCTCTCAGGGGTGGAAGGTTTCAAATTTCACACCAAATTACACATGTATGCTCAGGTGTTGCTGATAAAGAAATGGGCAGCTATGGGCCTTTCCTACACCCTTCCTGCAAATCCTGAGCTTAATTACCTACTGTCCTACCCTCTTTGTGACACCTTTTTCACCACTTTCCTGTCTCCCCATTTTCATTTCTTTCAAAGAAATTAGCGTGGGTGTGCATAAGAGTAAGCACTTGTAAGTGGGTATGCGCTTGTGTGCGCTTAGCTACTCGTGTGTGCGTGAAGCTAAACGCCAGTGCGCATGCGTGAGCTCCGCACAAACCAGTGCTAACCCGCTTACAACTGCTTAAAAATACCTTAGTCACTCTGAATGACAAGGCCTGTAATCTGCTCAGAAGCAAAATAAAATCCCACTGTCAGTCCCAAACCCAGGACCTTGGAAACAGTAGTCTGCATGGCTTACCACTAAGCCATGACTTCTGTACCAGACCATTGTGCTGAAAGAAATATATCATGAAATAGTAGGAATGAATGTAACGGGAATATAGGAAGTCTAGTTTACAAAGCATTTCATGTACATTTACTGTAAAATATAGTGGATTTGTATAATATTAGTGTGTGAAGAGAAACAGCCATGCTAGTTGGTAGCTAGTAGGTAATAATGTGACAGTAGCACCTTGCAAGCCACACACACACACTCAGAGCAGGATAAACACTGCCATATTTGAATAGTTACAGGGATGTCCCTGATTTGAAAACAAATGTTAACTGTGCCCCACTGACTCCCTGTGAAATGTACTAACAGTAGGCAGAAAGGTGTTACAACACATGCAATGGTAACTATGAATTATTGAAAGTATGCACCACTTGCACGTCAGAAATGGTGTAGTAATACATATGCTCAGAATAACCCACAGTGACAACTGCAGAATATCAGAAAAATATCATGGGTGTAGCCCACTGATATGTACCATTCCATGAGTCTGATAAAAGATGCACCTGAGAGTATCCGAGGCCTGCTCAGCAGCATAATCAAATACCCTTCTAGGTGTCAAGGCCCACAGTATGGCCAGACCACACTGCATGCAGTACCACCTTACCACAACAAACACATAGGGAACTGCTGCTCAAAGAGATATAGCAAGCGTTACAAGGTGTGAATGTAAATGGAAAATAGGAAAGCCATAGCAACACATTACAGTAAAGACACCTAGCAGGCATACAAGGAGTGAATGTAAAGGGCAAATATTGAAGCCATAGCAACAAATTGCAAGAGCCACTGCTATATACCAGTTACACCACAAGTCCCACAGGAAAGCACACACACCCATATACACAGTATTAGTAGTCTTAGGTGTCAGTTTACATACACACTGAGAACAGGAAACTGGAGGAAGGAATACTCAGGTTACAGTACAACATGCATTGCAGTGTCTACAACACAGCCTGAAATATGAGAGACGTACCAACCTGTACACTCACAGAACAGTGTCCACAGCATAAAAGCATGGTCCGCACCCTGATAATCTGAAAGGGCTACGCCTACCTAACATACCTTTTTATAGCACTGTTCTGAAATCACAGTGAGAACTGCAATCACTACACAACAGGCTGTATGCAATTAGTAAATGCTGGCTAACAAATGGTGCAGAGGCCATCACATGGACATGTGCAGATACCTACAAAAGCATCCTGTACTCACAGTCCACACATGCAATACTTTCATTGCACCCTCTGGAGGTAGAGACAGAGAGAGAGAGAGAGAGAGAGAGAGAAATTAAAACAACAAAACAAACTAGTGGTCATCACAACCTGAAACTGCCAACCCAAACTGAAGCTGGCAATAGAAGCAGCAACAGGCCAACCATCATAAAGCCATCGCAAACAGCTGTAACAAACACAGGTAATGTAAAGTAATAATATAATAGTCTAGATACTGTGAACCCTCCATATGTGTTATTGGTCTGTATATATATATATATATATATATATATATATATATATATATATATGAAGATGTGCATAGGGCAGGTGACATACTGTCACTGAAGGCTGTACATACATATGTATGTGAAAGTTACTATGTGCACATATCAATGTAGGTTGTAGTGCAATGTACAATGTAGGTTGTACAGTACTGGATGTTTAGCAGTACATTAGTGTGTGTATATACATATGTGTAAATAAAAAGGTTTATATATATATATATATATATATATATATATATATATATATATATCATATGTATACGTGTGTATATCTATATATGTATGTATGTATATATATATATATATATATATATATATATATATATATATATATATATAATATGCATATATGTATACATAGAGAGGGATGTAGAACTACATAGACATATATAGATAGATAGAATATGTACATACATATATATGTAATACACACATACATATATAGATATATGTAGATACATATACACATACAGACAGGTCTGACTGTCTATAGATATGTCTGTATATGACTATCTCTCTCTCTCTGTCCCACCCCCCCCCTCTCTCTCTCTCTCTCTCTCCCTCTGTCTCTCTCTCTCTCCTCCTCTCTCTCCATATCTATATCTATATATCTATAAATCTCTCTCTCTCTCTATATATATATATATATATATATATATATATATATATATATATAAATCTATCTATAGATATATATATATATATATATATATATATATATATATATATATATATATATATATATATATATATATATATATACTGAGTGAGGCACATGTGTGCAGATGTATTGCAACAGGTGCCTGGTGACAAAGGCATGGAGTGAACACCAGTGTGGATACTGGAATACCATACCCCATTCCAAAACACTTACACCAGTAACCACCACATATGTGCTTGCCTGCCTACTACTGCATGTGTCAGGGGGGAACATGGGCAACAAGTGTACAATAGGCTCCCCATTGATATGCACAGTGACACACTAGTCCTGTAATACCTGTACATGGTATGTGTCAGCAGACATGGTGTGTCATCTATGGACATGTAGGTCACTGTACCCCTCTACACCCCACAATGTCCTACACGGTATGCACCTCCCATGACAGCTACAGATATGGAGAAGGGCACAGTCATACCTAAGAAACTGTGACAATGCACTCAAACACATTACCTATGCAGAGTGACTGACAAGACCACAGAGCGCACCCATACTACCTACATAGAGGTTACCACTGCTGGATATACATAGTTAAGTCACACCCATGACAGTTGTCCAACAACCATGGTAACACCTCACAACATCCACAACCTACGTGACCTATGTCTGTTGTCCTTGTCACCGCAGTAAAGAGCACATGCTGGAGGTACAGGCTCCTACCCACAGATAAGACATACCCTGGAGTAAACCACACAGCATTAAGAAGCAAGGCTCCCCATGAGTAGATGTCAGACATACCCCTGCTGAATGTTACGCAGATAGGTAATATGCCATATGAGTCACCCTGTCTAACTGTTTGACAGGAGCAGGTATGATCACATCACATGTGTCAAAAGGGGCAGGGTAGCATAACAGTATGCTGCTGTAGGCCCAGGGCCAATAGCATACTACCTACCTAAGACACAATGCACACCCGCAAACCAACTATGTGAGGTGGAATGAGTGTGCCAGTGAGTGGGTGCATGTTATGTAATGGTGTGATTGCTCACCATGACTGTCTGTCTGTCATGGTAATATGTGTCCTTGGTGTGAGGTCAGAGACAGATGTGTGAGGTATTGGGATCCAAATATACTACATTGCCATATGTTGTGCTGTGCTACCCTGTATGTGACTGCAGTGTAGGTAGGGTTATGGTAAGTAAGAGTAGTGTGCATTACCAGTGGAATATGTAACATGCGTTACATGCAGTGCATGGGTTGATAATGTTCCCCATACAGTACCTTGATACAAACCCCCAGTGTGAGGCTGTGCATTGGACCTGAATCAGTGTGCTGACTGCTGGAGTATACTAGTTTGTCATATGGAGTGTGCCAGGTACTGTCGCACAGTTGTCGGCTGAGCACTGATATCTGGTCATTTACATATGTATCCCCCAATAGCCCAATAGACAGACAGATGATATATATGGGAGTTAAGTTATATCACTACAGTCGAGTATTATGTGTATTATGTGTGCCATATTTTGCTGACATATATTGCTGACATATTTTTCTTTTCCTTTTCAGGGCAATGGTTCACCAGTGTAACCCTACCTACTCCGCTGCGGAGGATGAGGAGATACACCAGAGCCTGGTGCGGGATTTTGCAATGCTCTTTTCCCGCACCAGCCGGAACCAGCAGGAGAGGGCTGCATTGTGGCAAGACCTGGTCCGTCGGGTAAATGACATAGGCAAGCATAACCAAACATATGAGCAGGTATGCCATCACTGCAGTGATTTAATTAGAAATGTCCATCAGCATACATTGGATATCCACAGGCAACAGCTTGCCACAGGTGTTTGTGTCTGTGTGTTGGTATCTCATATACTGAGGAGTGTGCATGTGTGCATGTGTACCTGTGCACCTGTGTGCATGTGTGCATGTGCACCTGTGTGCATGCGTGCATGTGTACCTGTGTACCTGTGTGCATGTGTGCCTGTGTGTATCAGTGGTAACACTTTGTACACATTGTAAACTGTGTTTCCTGTCTTACTCCCACAGGTTCTGGTGCTGCTCTGGTGTTGTGCAGCAGGGAACCTGAATCAGCTGCTGTGGATAATGATAATGATGATAGCTGTGTAATGGCACAGGGAGGTGTGCCAGGGTCCGTCGCTGGTCAGCCAATCGACAGTACACAACTGTCGACCCCATCAATGCGCACAGTCATCCTGCCAATACATCCTTTGTCACCAATGTCCCTAGGTGATGGACAGGATACAGTGGGCATTGACCAGGGTAATGTGGTATCAGTGGCACATGCATCCCCACATAGCAGCCATGGCCAGGGTCCTGACATGGTACCACACAGGCAGATGTTCAGGGGTTCTCGTGGGAGCATCCGTGGGCGTACTGCACCTGTCAGACATGCCCACAGAGGTCTTTCAACCTCAGCTATGTTTCGGGCTGTAATGCAGGCACAGTCATGTATGGAATGGTACACCAGACAGGGTCTGAGGGAGCTGAGAGCATGTCGCACAGCTATGAATGACAGTATGCGTGACGTTGCGGCTCCCATCTGTAATTTCACCGAGGTCATTGACAGATGTTGGAGGGACACATTAGATCTGTTCCACAACTACATGTCCATGAGCCAGGGCAATGGTGGATGGTTGAGGCATCGACGTGGGCGTATGCCAGCAACAGCAGCAGCTGGCAGTCATCGCGGACGACAACAGGCCCACGGCCGCTCCCATAGTGCCAGCAGCAGCCCCAGCAATGCTGGGTCTGTGCTGTCATCAGACCGCCCCAGGAGACCACGTGCACGTGGCTCTGGACAGTCCCAACAGGGACCTGTCTCCAGTCACCAACCACCTGCTTCTGATGACAGTACCCAGTCTGGCTTAGTACCTGATACGGTCCGTAGCACCCCTGCCAGGCACAGGTACCATGTCCGTGGCCAGAGACAGTGATCTGTATGACCTGGCAGGTACAGTCTGTGGCTGTCCACAAACACCTGTATATGGCAGCCATGAGGTGGAACTGTGTGCATGCATACACACATGCAAAATGATAACATCTAGGGCTAACACATACATGCACACACACTGCATCAACATTGCCCCATCTTGTACTGCTGTCCCTCACCAACACACACACATACATGTCGCTTGGTTGTATCAGTGGCAGACTCAGGCATACCAAGTACACACCCTGTGCATATGATGAAACTGTGCCACCTCCTGCAATCTGTAACATTGGTGCAGGAACAGGTTAACATAGTGCTGATGCACAGGGTGACTACATAGAAGTGTAGTAATAGTATCATGTTGTCAACAGTACAGTGTAATGATATCATTGTGGGTATATCTCAGCATGCCTGATGCAGTAACAGTATGATTGTCATTGTATTGTTTTGTACACCCATAGTAATTACCATAGTGTAATGTCTGCACATCTTTGCATACTGGTGGCAAGGCTGTCAACAGAAGGCCACCTACATAAGTAGCACAGGGAATAAGAAAATGGAAGTAATGATACTCAATGATGGACATGTAAACCGCAAGTTGCATGCTGTCCACACTCGACTCTGCATTGAGGATGTTTGAGGATGTTGATATCTGTGCAGTAATACACAACAGGTTCAAGACTCACAAGAGCACCCTAGCACTACAAGGTCACACCTCATACCATGCTTGACAGCCCCAAAACACAGAACTAAATATGACAGGAGGGTGAGTCTCCATAAATGTCAAGGATACTGTGGTGCCAGGACAAGTAGCATACATCCTAGTAAGTTTGGAACTGCTGAGTTAGGGCTCAGTGTCTGTTATTCGAAATGTCTATTAGTTCAGGTTTGAGCGCTTGGGTTTCAGGCCGGTTATTCTACATTACGAAGGTACATGGTCTGTACACTTGTGGGAGGTGAGGCTGGACCCTGCCCGTCTGACCTGTGAATTTCTGGGTAAAGGCTTATAGTGCCTGCATATTTGCACTGTTTCCTACTGGAAGTGGTACACCTTGTTTGTTGTAGCATAGACTAGATCCAGGCCTGCTGACTGTAGCTTTGTTTGTATGCATGTTTGCTTGTTATTTCCCTGAAACACTGATTCCACCTGCAATGCAGATTTACAGCGCCTCTGTGGATCCCTAGTGACATATGTATTGCTTACTGTACTTATGTCCATGTCTCACTTGACAGAACATCACTGTTTGTCCTGTTTGCATGTAAGTTGCCTGTAACACATTGCATATGACTTACCTGGCATTTGCTCACGAAAGCATTTATATATGCCAGCACTAACAAATCAGAAGCACTACACCCTCACACACTCACCTTTAGTACCTTGTTCCCCATTGGCCCTATGTGTTGTTAATTATTAAGGAATTCACAATACTATGCTAGCATGTCCAAAGGTCACTTGTCAATCTCCTCTCTGGTCCAGTTGGTGAATCTGTGAGTCATGTGGCAATGTTACAGCTGCCTCATGTACAGAGACAACCCTCTCCCCTTCCCATAAACTTACAACACATGTGAGAGATGCAACCACATAGCCAAACTGGGGGCTAAGCTCTCTCAACTCAGTACTGGCATAACCTGTCAGGTGGAGAAGGATACTACAGTCACTACAATACCAGTCTCACATAGACCTACCACCTCAGCAATCCAAACACATAAACACACAGGAACATATTTGGAGTCTCAGAATAGCATCCTGCCTGAGCAGCAGACACCTCCGAAGCAGACACACAAGCAAACGTTACGCCAGAACAGAGCACGTGCAACACATAGCTCACAAAGCCTGTGTGCCAAACAGTCACAGCCCGTAAGGCTAAACAACACACCTGCTACACCTGTAATAGGTAACTTTATCGTCAGGTACACTGAGGTCCCGCTCACCAGGCTAAACAAGGAGAAGGTCACAGTGAGATGCCCGTCGGGCACTATGATCCACCACATAACACAAGCACACAGGTTACTCAAAGGCATGTACAAATATGACTCAGTCATTGTCCATGCCAGTGTGAATGACCTGTGATGTACCTCCCTGGACTACATGATAGGGGACATAGAGGGGCTCTCTGAGCATGTGGCACAGGCTGGTATGACCCTGACGTTGAGTAGCATCTTACCCTCACCAAGAATGCTGCCACAATATGTAGATAGGATGATCAACTTCAACAACTGGCTTATGTTTCGGTGTCATTCAAAGGGGATCCAATGCCTGTCAGCATGGGATTACATGCTAGACAAGCCACAATGCTTTGCTAGGGACAGGTTGCACCTGTCACCCATGGACCGTTGATTATTGGCAAAGGCTCTTGCTGCACACATAGTGCCTTTTTATGCAAGGCTCAAATGACATAGCCACCTCCACGGGTATCACATGGGATAGGACACTAATAGTAATGCTACTTAACACCAGCAGTGTAAACCTCAAGATGCATGCACTGGAAACTGTCCTTAGCATGGAGAACATCAATATCTGTGCAGTAACAGAATCCTGGTTCAAGGCTCCCAGGTGCACCCCATCACTGCCAGGTTATACCTCATACCATGCTTGTCATTCCCTAAACATGCACCCAACCAGTACAGGGGGTGAGTATCCAAAAGCACCACAGATACACACACCTCCAGGTTGGTGGCACAGCACAAAACATCAGAGACTACCCATGTGCAACTAACAGTGGGTTAGACTGCCTTCAGGTTCATAGCCTGACACACACCACCCTCCCATACCCAGGAAACCCACTTGGCCTTCCTGACAACACTGGGAATATGAAGGTCTCTCCAAACACCATTATATGGGTTGACTGCAACTACCCAAACATAGAGTGTGAGCATTACTCTAGCTCCAAGACCCTAGCTGAAAGGTTCCTAGCATTTATTCACTCCATTGCTATGGAACAACTTGTTACCACTCCCACAAGAGGGGAAAACATGCTGCACCTGTTCATCAACAACATGTGGACTATATGCTCCAGACCAGACGTGTATCCCACGCTGGCAGGATGACACCATACACAACTCTCACTGTATATTCACATACCAAATGCAGCCCTGAACAGAAAACCACAGTCATAAAGTTGTCTAATGCAAATTCCATGTATTCACATGAGGCAGGCTTCAGACATGGGAACTATTGAAGGTCACAGGTACATATGTGTATGTGGCACACACATACATCATGTGTGCATTGACATTACTGATATAACCTATGTTGTGCAATATTGGGAGCAACACCCCACACACATGGACAAACTGTGTGACAAAAACACACATGGCATTTGTAGGATTCAAACACCTACCTAACTGTGTCATGCCACTTGTGAGAGATGCAGTAGCAGAGCGCACTATTTGCATTACTGGGAGGCCTGCCTTCTTCTGCTGTACTTATAGGGTGCTGACATCATCAGTGTTTAGACAGTGAAATATGCAGCATGTGGTGTGTTCTTCTAGTTGCCAAATGGAACATTTCTCTTACACATAGAATTGCACACACCCTACTTTCCCCCACCCCACATTCACTGAGCATTTGCAGGATTCAAACCCCTACCTAACTATGTTATGACACGTGAGAGATGCAGTAGCAGAGCGTGCTATTTGCATTATAGGGAGGATTACCTTCTCCTGCTGTACTTATAGGGTGCTGACATCATCAGTGTTTAGACAATGGACCATGCAGCATGTGGTGTGTTCTTCTAGTTGCCAAAAGGGACATTTCTCTTACACATAGAATTGCACACGCCCTACTCGCCCCCCCCCCACATTCACACATACTGAGCACCTGCAGGATTCAAACCCCTACCTAACTATGTTATGACACTTGCAGGAGACACAGTAGCAGAGCACGCTATTCAAATTACTGGGTATCATTTGTGCTCCTGATATATGTATGGTGTGCTGACATCATTATTTATGAAGAGGTATATACATCTGTTACTATCCATCAGTAAGGGGGAGAGCATATATATGCATTAACTTTGCAGAGGCACAGTGGCCTACTGTACTGTGGAGGCAGACGCCAAATACACTGTGGATAGCCTTATGTATTCCCTAGGGAAAACAGCCTAGTATTGACCTCTACGGCCATATGTTTACCTGTCGGATGCAAGTATCTGTTGCTCATAAACTGTTTGTGGGTCTTTATTGCCATAGATTTCCCTATCTCTATGAACAACTTGTGTATCTGTGGCAGATGTTTGAATATGAGTGGGATCCACTACTTTACTTATGTCTCTGTTGTCATTTAACTGTGTGCACTGGGCAGATTGCTGTATTGTGGGAGGTTCCTGTATTAACACATATAAATGCCAGATATGTGTGTGCAACTGCTGAACTGTGACGTGGCCTAAGTGTGTGAGCATGCCCAGTTCACAGTTTATATGGCTTGTTGACTGACACATGTCTCATTTATCAAAGTGGGCGAGCATGCCCAGTGTGAACTTTCCATATGTTGAGATCTGTGGTCCACCACATTTGTGTTTATGTGTGGACTTAATCTATATTTCACATGTACAGTTGAGTGTTGGACATCAGGTTGTGTTCTTACTGCCCAACTGCTTTGTGTCTGAACCTAACAGGCATTATGCTGTGCCTGCAGGGCTGCCATGGGATAGTTTGCATACAGTTGTCAACATCCTTTCATACTGACCAAACACTGTACTGTCGTATAGAGTACTGGTTCAGTAATTTCACTGTGGTGGACAGTATCATCGGTTTCAGTCCTATCACTGCTTGAAATATTTATAGTGAGCACACCAGACTTGTTGAGAGCCAGTTGTGCAGATATGACCATGTTGCATTTTGTTCAGATATGAACAACATAGAACAGGATTGTCCGACATTGTTAATGTATTCCACAACTTGTGTGGACAGTGACAAACAATGGCTATGTGCTCTAGACCATTTCTAATGCTAGTCAGAGAGTGTTTGTCCTTCAACACACATATTTACTGGTGTTTGCCATGACATATTTCAAGGTTAGTGTGATGTGCCTCTCTCCTGTGACATACAGGCGATATCCAGGGTAAATCTACCTTCTCCCATCCAGTCATCATGACTCCTCTGGATGACAGTCAATGAGGGACTCTCTGGATAACCTGTACTGGGAGTTTAGTCATGAGTGGAGTGAGCTTCTGGGTTATGGATCAATCAGTACAGCATGTCCTGTTTATGTCAGTGCTGGGGTTCAGGCCTGTCATGTGCATAGGTCACCAGCATTCAGATTTTACAGGGTGCCAAATGTCCATTGATTCCAGCTTGGTCATGGCTTTATACATCAGGCACAGATCACCTCTAGTCAGGCAGTATGGCACTGTGTGGAGCTGCAGTTTGTTTAATCAGGCAACTCATGGCATCTGTTACAGCTTTTCGATCCTCCTGGTGAGGTACTTTTGGGGTCTTTCCAGTTGATGCAGGTGTCTGCTAAGGTACATCCCACAGGGGCCATTGTACGCAATTGTGAGGCTGCTGATGGATGACCGGAGAGGCACAATGACCACTCCTGACCTAGCTGTGCTTACCTTCATGATTAGGTGGGTATATGGTATGTTTCTGTAACCACTACAGACACATGGTTGTCACATGCAGGATATCTTATCACCTTGTGTCCCCAGGTCTCTTATTGCTCCTGAAGTACTTAATGGGTTAACACCTATGTGGTAATTTGTGGCCACGTACTTTGTTTCCACAGGGGATGACTATACACTATTCTGCATTTTGCTTGTTGACATGGCTGTGGCACCAGTTGTCTGTTTCTATGTGGGCTTTTTGTAGAATGCTTGTGTCAGCTGGAGGGTCCGATATGGTGGGCAGTTTGTATTCATCTGCGAACCTGTTCAGACACAGTCCTTCCATATTGGCCTGTATCTATGTGACATATATACCATACAAGAGAGGTCCCAGGACCGTGCCTTGTGGGATGCAAGTTGTACCTGGTTTGTAGTCTGACATGGCTGCAGCATTTCTGACCATGTCAGTTCTGTCCTTGAGCTGGTTTGCAACCCATCTACTTGGATAGGGGTTTATAGTTAGGCTGGTAAGCTTATCTGTACTGAACAACTGGGGTATTGTATGGAAGGGGTTAGCAAGGTCCAGATAGGCTGTGTGAACCACATTCCCCTCATCAATGGCCTTGGTGCCTGTTTCACATGAGTCAGACATGTTTAAGGGGCAGGATCTGCCCTATGAAAGCCACACTGGGTAGGATCCAATGTCTGTAGGTACCCAATATCTTTATTCCTGGGGTCCATGATTATCCTCTCCATTACTTTGCCGACCAAGATAGTCAGGGTTGAGGGGTGATAGTTTGTAGTATCCATTCAGGTACCACCTTTGTGGTGAGGGACCACTGTTGCTGTACACTGCTCTTTGGGTACATATCCTGTGATAAGACTGAGAGTGAGCAGTAGTGCTATTTGGTGTTCCATTCTTCTTACAGGTCTTGTTAGACACAACCCAGGACACCATCTGGTACCATTGATGCTGTGTGTTTGGCTTTGTAGATGCTGGCTGTTACCTCAGCATCTGCAATGTCAGGGGGCCAGCACTCTGCTGGGATGGATATTTGACAGTTTGGTGCTGGTGGGGAATTTGCAAAGAATCTGTTAGGTTGGATGTCGGCAATGTGTGTGGGTTTGGTGTATTGTTTGTGATATTTGAGTAATGCAGAGCATATCTGTGAATTACCACCATGGTTCCTACCATCAGTTAAGACAGCTGTGTGATTATCCTTTGTGCCCTGCACAATTTGTATCGTCATAGGTTCATACTAGGCTATCTGCCCTGGCCATGTTTGAGCCTAGACAGACTGTGTGTGGCTTTCGACACCCCTTGCAATGTGCATATTATGCCCATTCAGGGTTTACTTTACTAGATGTGACACAGAGATGGCCCCCAGTGTAAACCTACTATCTCCCATGCACTTGACAGGATTTCTCTTTTAGAGTATCAGTGTGGAGCTCAGCCTAACATGGACTGGGATTCTGTTCCAGAGTGTAAGGAGCCTCTGGGTTATGATTCTGTTCCAGAGTATAAGGAGCCTCTGGGTTATGAATCTGTCCCTCTAGCACATCTTATTTATTGATGTGTTGAGGTTCAGATATCTCACTGTGGTGTCTCTGCTGGATTTGGAGTTTCTGCAGTGGAGCATGTCCATTCATTCTGGATTGGACATGGCCTTGTACATCAGGCATACATCGCCTCTGACTGGGCAGTATGCAAGTGAATTGAGCTGGAGTTTCTTCAGCCAGGCAGCAAATGACAAATGTTTGGACCCTTTATCCTCTTGGTGAGGTACATTTGGGGTCTTTCTAACTGCTAAAAACACGATAAAGCACTGGGAGCTCACCAAGGAAGGAACGTGTCCAAAAATGCACAAGACGTATCCAAAGTTGTTTTTAATAAACACAAGAAACAAGCATAAACGCTTTCAATGAATCAACTGCGTTTTCGTAATAACTTCATTAGATAAAACCAACCATTGAAAAGGCTGTTTAAATAGATGGTTTATACAAAGTATCTGGTTTGTCATTGGTTTATACATTGATTAGTTAATTAACAAATTAATAACTCGAGACATTCTTAAATAACTATATATAAATCACAAACATTAAAAAACAAAAATGTTTGTGATTTATATATAGTTATTTAAGAATGTCTCGAGTTATTAATTTGTTAATTAACTAATCAATGTATGAACCAATGACAAACCAGATACTTTGTATAAACCATCTATTTAAACAGCCTTTTCAATGGTTGGTTTTATCTGATGAAGTTATTACGAAAACGCAGTTGATTCATTGAAAGCGTTTATGCTTGTTTCTTGTGTTTATTAAAAACAACTTTGGATACGTCTTGTGCATTTTTGGACACGTTCCTTCCTTGGTGAGCTCCCAATGCTTTATCGTGTTTTTGGTTTTCTTTTCACTGGCATCTATTTTTGGTCTTTCTAACTGCTGCAGGTGTCAGGTAAGGTACATCCAAAATGGGGCATTGTTCTCAAGTATGGGCCTGATAAGAGAAGAGTATGGGGGCACAATGGCCTCTCTTGATCTACATGTGCATCCTTTCATGTTAAGGTGGGCAATATAGCAGGTCTTCCTGGCCACCTTGGCAATGTGAGTGTCACATGATGGGTTACTGTCCACTTGTGTCCCTAGATCCCTGATTACTTCTTCTGTACATAATGGATTACCACCTATGTCATAATTTGTGTGTGCCTTGTTTGGTATTTGGTGAGACATTCATACTCTGCAGTGTCTTCAGGAAGGCTGAGTGGGGTTCCTGGGTTTGGGAGGGTGGTCTGTAGCAGGCTGCAAACTGTGAGGCAGTTTGAGCCACTGTTACTTGCCCATGGATAGTCCATGCTGCTTCTTGCTGTGGTAACAACCTGGGGGGGTGGTTATCCTTGACAATTACTGATAGCCATACTCCTATTGTAGTTTGTTCCATGTTTTGGGGCTGTAAAGCATGGTATAAGGCATAACCTGGTAGTATTAGGGTGCTCTTCTGAGCCTTGACCCAGGTTTCTGTTACAGAACAGATATTACCATTCTCTGTGCTGAGGTGGGTTTGGTCTGCATGCATCTTGCAGTTTAGACTTCTGGCATTGGGTAGCATTACGTCCAGGTTGTTATCCCTTGTGCTACCTATGGTGGTGGGTTTGTGTTTCCAGCCTTACCTATTCAAGGCACAGTGGGGGTGACAACAGCCATTGCCAGTATCCACACAGCCAGGTGTGCTGGGTGCGTACCATCCCTAGCAGGTGGAGCATCATGTCTTGCTCAGCATGTCATCCCAGGCTGTCAGCCATTTGTTCCCCTTTGACTAATAGCAATACTTCAGCCAATTATTGTAATTGATCTTCTTGTCTTCATAGTGTGGCATCATGCTTGGTGAGGGTGAGATGTTAGGCAGGGTCATCATGTTTGCATATACTATATGGTGCTACATTGCTTAACACATGGCAATCGTGCCTCAGGTGGTGCTGCAGGGCTGCCTATGTCGGATGCACATACTACACTCCCTGTACATGTTTGAAAGCAGGTTGTGTCATGTTAGGCATCCCTTTTACTATATGAGTGAGTCAGAGAGAGGTATCATTCCCAGGGTTCCTACTGAGCCAGTGTATGTGTTATGCGTTGCCTCTTTGCCAAGGCCAGGGTATACTGGGCACGACTCTTTCTGCCTACTGGGGCAGGCTCAGGTTGTTCCTCCTCTGAGTCACGCTCTGCCTGTGATGGCCTTGGCAATGGTGGGGGGCTGTTTGTCCCGGCCCTATGCTGGTCCTGCTGCAGCTGTTTTTGCAGAATCATATTATGTAGCATAGCACATACCATGACAATTTGGGTACATGTAGTTGGTGATTACTGCAAGGCTCCACCAGATGTGTCCAGGCACCGGAACCGTGACTTGATCAGCCCAAACACACACTCTATTACATTTCGTGTTTGTGTGTGTGCCTCATTATGGCATTCTTGTTCAGGTGTTTGTTCGTTTCTGATGGGTGTCATCAGCCATGGCTCCAGTGCGTAGCCAGCATCCCCACTAAGTGACCATGTGGGATGTCCCCATTGGCAAATGTCTGGTACAGCTGCTTCAGATGCCAGATATGAGAATCATGGTAGCTTCCAGGGCAGCCAACACACACATTCGTTATTATGCCCTGGGCATCACACATGACCTGGCAGTTGATGGAGGGGAAGCCCTTGCGGTTAATGTAGGCCCTAGCCCGCTCACCAGCTGGTGCCTTGATGCATATATGCGTGCAGTCTATTGCACCCACTACCTCAGGGTATTCCGCTATTTGCTGGAAGAGTTGCATATTGCTGGCTAATGCCTCGCGGGAAATGGGGAAATATACATGATCTCCGACATGTGCCGACATGGCATCCAGGAACTGGTGCAGTACCCTGGATGCTGATGCCTGTGAGATCCCCATCATATCACCAGTTGGTCTCTGCAAGGTACCTGTTGCTAGTATTCTTAGGCCAACACATACCTTGGTTTCCACTGGGATGGGTTCCCCTCTGTTGGTTCTGTGTGTGAGGCGTGGCCTGTGCAGCTCAACAATTTGCTGCAGGAGGTCTCTGTCCACTCTATAGTACTCCACTATCTCCAGCTCATGTAACCCCTGGTAGGTGACCCTGGGCCTGTACACTCTTCTCCGTCTCCTCACTGTGGGTTGTCTGGCAGCGTTTGCATTGTCACCACCCTCAGCAAGTCTCCTATGTCTCCTTATAACAGCTATGGCAGCCCCTAGCATTTTTGGTCTGAGTGCAGCTTTTTCAGTTTTCACTTCTAATAGCTTACTCCTGTCTTGCAGTGTCTCTTGAGAGAAACATACTGTACTGCTGTTTGCAGTGTTTTAAGTGCTGGGCTGGGCTAGTATTCTGACTGTGTAATAGCCTGCTTCTAATTGCTTTCACCTGCTAGCTCTACCAGTATTCCCTGCTAGCTTCCTACTATTTCTTCTGCTTCCTTTTTCCTGTCTGTTTCCTCAGGGGGGAGCAGCGTGCATACCAGCGAAAACACTCTCACAGTGGCTACCACGCATGCACACATGCTTACACAGACTAGAATCTACTTATTCGGGTTAAAACACGTGCACACCAGCGCAAACAGACTTACAAGTCTGTAAACAGGCTCCTACATGCTTACTCTGCCTTACACACGCGCACTCGCGCTTACACGTGCGTACTCTGTCTTACTCGTGCCTCCCAGCGCGCACACGCGCGCATGCACGCCCAGCAAGAAACTTTGGTGTTATCCACTGTGTACACCTTCCATTTCTTGACTTTCCCATGCTTGTCTGTTGACACTCCTCTTTCTATGATGTGTGACTGATTGCTCCAATGAGCTTGACTTCTTTCTGACATTCCCCCCTGTGATGTCACCTATCTCCTACTCTGTTACTCCCTCTTATCTAACTCTTACACTACACGGAATGTGCTCATTTGCTATGTGACAGTGAGATTCACTATCCATTCACTCATTTACATAGGATTGCCTACTAATGCTTAGTTACGTGTCTTACAGTCAGCTTCCCCCCTTAGCAACCACTACACAGTGGCCATGTTGTTTTCAGTCTGCTAGTCCCTGCATTGTAAATACATGCATTGCATAAAACCCACATTTGTGGGTTTAAAACCTTTATTTTTATGTTTTATATAGCGCAGCCCATTTGCGCGTCGCTGCGCTGCATTTAAAGTTATTTTTTTTTCATGTTTGCATCGGGTTACCTTGCCACTGGCCACATATTTGGCCATTGGCATGCTGCCTGACACATATGCACACTTTATTTGGAGCTGACATGGCTCCATTGTGTTATTTGCAGAAACGTACTCAGTTGTCAACTGAGTACATTTCTGCACCTAACACAACTCTTACACGGGCTAGTTTCAGCTTCGTGGATTGCTAATCTACCTCATTTGCATGCCTTTCGGCTGCAAGTGAGGTAATTAGCATATCCACGCCTTGTCCGTGTAAGAGACGATTTAGCTGGTCTCTTACACGGAATTTCGGGCTGCCTGGATCGCTATGGCTGCATGGAGTCTTACATGACTCTTAGACTCTGTGCAAGCCATCGTGAATCCTGCCCTAAGCCCTCTTTTGGAATCAAGCTCAGGGCTACAGCAGTCCCCATTATCATATGCTGAATGGGGACTGGTGGAGGTTTAGCTTTTGTGCTAATGCATGGAGGTACTGCTTAGTGTAGCATGTTACTTCATACCTAAATCATTTTGTAATGCTTTCCAAACACATGCACACACATTCACAAGAATACTAACAACCATACAGAATATCACAGTCTTAAAATGGCAGAAAGAATTCTAAGGAGTAAGCCAGTAAGCCAGTCTAAAAACGGAGACAGGTGATTTTTCTGCAAGCAGGAGTGTAGAAAATAAACAAGAGGGCTTAAATTTATTACAGAAAATTAGCAAAGCAAAGAAGGTATTGTGACCAAATAACTTAGGAGTGAATTGGGCTAATCCTCTTCAAGCCTATCTTATACTTTTTTCCATAGAAAGTACTTTCCGGTTATAGTCCTAATGTTAAAGTTGCAAGCACTTTTGAAAAACAATGAAAATTATAGAATATTTTGATGTCTTAATTTCATTGTTATTCATTTTTTCTTGGTAACTGTGATCAACATAAAAACTAAACATGCTTTACATACACCAACAAAGCATTCTGGGTAACAAAAATACTTATTTGGCATACAGGTTGCTCATTTGTGGTTTCACTACTTCATCATTACAAATGTTAATTTTGAATATAAGGTGCTCCACTAGCAAGGCATAAGTGATAAACTGTCTTTACAAAAAAAAAAAGCATTTCCTATTTCTGCATTTAGCATGAAAATATAGTAGTTTATACACTAATGTAAATAACAAACATGTATGGGTTTAGCCTTTAATTATGTTATGGCAGCAGACAGGTTCAAGAAAAAAATTCAAGTAGATGTGGTGGTGCTTATCAAAAAATTAAATACAAAAATAACCCATATTTGCATCACAAAAAATACATAATTTGGTATTGTACATGGTAAAGAGATTATAATGATTTTATGGGCTTGTTATCTACATTTGCTATACAAAGTGTAATTGGTTTATGTTGAAAACTGATAGCTGTGATAATCAGTTTTAGATTTGTTTAGTGATATTGAAATGAGTTGATATCACTGTATGATGGGGAATACGAACTGCATGTAGATTACAGTAATTTCATTCTGACCATGCGTGATTTTGCACTATTGCAACCACAACACATGTCTGGATTCCAAAAGGAAGGGTTGTGATTTATAGGGCCTCCACTAAACCATTGTGCTATCCTGAGCCATAATGCCTTCACCAAAGTATTGTGCTACCCAGTTCATTCACACAACTCAAACCATGACCGTTGATGTTGAAAGCAGGCAGAAGCAGCCCATCACAAAACAGAAAACACCTGCAGATACTACATCCACACAGTCCTGCTATGCAGATGAAACAAATTACACTACCATAGGATGCTGATGAATTGCACTGTGTACTCATTATGTATTTTAGCTGAGCATAAGGACCTCTCACTCTGTATAAAACAATGGAGCAGCACAGGAAATGAGTGTGAAACAAGCATCTACAGTCAAACTGTTCAGTCACACTACTGTACCCTACTGATGACATGATGTCACAGTGCATAACTAGTTATAGTGGCTACAGTAGGCATTGTATGTTATAGCCTTAGGAAAAAGGTATCTAAAAAATGCAGAGGAATGCAGATATAACATTCAGGTCTCCAAATATAATTAGTTTGTTATGTGTTTGAAATATGAATGCCAGATAATTTGCTCTTGAGGTGAGTCTTGGCATCCACTTCAAAAACACATAACGGCCAAGTTATGATTTGACAGACCTGATCATAATTCTTTGCAATGCATGGAGCCTTACCAGTTACCAGGTGCTAAATTTAGAGGAAAAAGCATAGTGGTCGTAAGTGTTTTAAACTTTGAAAGTTATAACCCTTTTACTGCTACCACACAGAGAACTGCGACCACAGAAAACTGATGGGAAGTATACATCTTTAAAAGCTGGTAATGCTTCATTTAGATTTTATTGGAAGTGTGAATTAGTTGCTTAACAACCTATTTGTTTTACTTTTCTTTTTTGGTTGCACTTCTGCCTCATTCTTTTTGGATTACCCCAGTGCCGCCATCGATTGACGGGTGTACCAGCTTCTCCTACAGCCCCTGGGTTATCTCCATTCTAGTCTCCTCATGTACCGTCCCCTAGTGATCATGTCCTACAGCCCCTTGGTTATCTCCATTCTAGTCTCCTCATGTACCGTCCCCTAGTGATCATGTCCTACAGCCCCTGGGTTATCTCCATTCTAGTCTACTCATATACCATCCCCTAGTGATCATGTAATAAGGCTCTGGAGCTGTGGATATGCACTTCCCTATTCATGTACCATTCCCTAGTGATCATGTAATAAGGGTCTGCAGCTGTGGATGTGCACTTCCCTAACATCTTTGCAGCCAGTTTGGTGGGTATGGGCATCCTAAGGCAATAAGCTCTGAGGACCTAAGTGTTTTGTTGTACAAAAGAAAGAAGAAAATTGTGGTGAAAATTGGAAGGTGCAATGCCCAGCAAAGTAAAAACTCCCCAATCAATCTAAACAAACAACTTAGGGTGCTTATCAAATTTACCAAAGCCACATTTCAGTTAAAAATAGCCTCCCAGGCCAAGGACAATCACAAAGCTTTCTTCATCTATATCCACAATCTTTAAGGGAGTGCACAACAATGTACTGAATTAACTGTAAATGGAGATGCCTGTACAGGACCCGAAGATATAGTGAATCTACTGGCTGACAAATTTAGTTCCAAGTTTAACCCCCCCCCTCCTCCAGACACACCTCAGAAAATACTTACAGGCATAACTCCCTGAATTATCACTAGGGAACAGGTTCTCAAGGCATTCTCCAAGGCCATTAACATAGCATCCATGAGCCCTGATAATATTTGTAGATGCCTCCTTAATAGCATGAAACGTGAACTGTCAGGAACACAAAACTCACCATTTTAACCACAACCTCCAAGTAGACATCATGTCATACACATGGAGAACCGCAACAGTCATCCCACAGCACAAGGGTGGGCCATCTACAGACCCAAGGAACTATCAGCCCATAAGTTTGACTAATCTAATATATAAAACCATGGAAAGAATAATCATGGATATATTAAATAATGACACAGGAAACCTACACAGACACTAGGTCAAACTCAGTTTGGTTTTGTCAAGGGTAGGTCATTCCTACTTAAGCTCAGGTATTGTAAACAAGCTTAGTGAATTAGGTGTTAACCTCAACATCACCCACTGGATAGCCAACTGGCTTACAGAGATAGGATTGAAGAAGTTAGGAATGGGGAGTCTACTACCACAAAAAGACTGGTCACTGGAAAAGTGCCTCAGGGCTCAGCACTGGGGATACCTCTGTTTGTCATCTGTTTCTCTGAAGTCATGGCTACAGTCAAAGCCTCTGGGTGATCAAGTTTGCAGATGATTACATTTTAAACTTGCTTGTATAATAAAAGTTTGCAGATGATTGCAAATTAGTTGCAGTCATTGAATCCCCCGACATAAATATGCTCCAAGAACGGCTGACACAGACTAATTACTGGTGTCAAAGTCACAGTCTTAAATTCTATACCAAGAAGTCCATAATAGTATGCTTTGGTAAGACAGACATCCTCCCCAATTACTACATTGATAATACACCCATAAGAATAAGCCCAGTAGTCAGGGATTTGGAAATGCATGTAGACAGTGACTGACCTTTGACCATATTGTGTCTACAGTAGTAAGGAAATTATTCTGACTGCCATCTCCTTAGTTTAAGAGAACTGTAGCACTCCATACATTGCAATAGCATTAAGGCCTAATGCACGGAATAAATAAAGACATTACCGAACAGATCTGGAGCATAGCTTTCAACTACCCAGATTTTTATAGAAAGTCCAGATTTTTGCCTAAAATATTTGGTCTGCTCCATGTAAAGTTTATCATTTTTTGGGCACCTCACCGAGGACTTAAGTCAGTAAATCATGACATGCATTTGCGTTTCAGATTTCATCACAAAGTGCATGCTAACACAAATCCTGTTATTCTAGCAGCTTCCTAAGTTTCTAGGAGTAATATTCAAAATCTGGGTACTTTCTTATTATTGCAGCCCCAGCGATAGCGGAGAATGTGTTTGTAAGTGTTGCTTTATATATAAGTCCTCTGGACATTTCTACTTCATAAAATACATGTCTAATTTATATTAAAAGGCAGTTACACAAATATACCCTGCCGGGTTTGTATTAGAAAACTACCCCACCAGATGCGCAGTAGTAAGGACCGGCACACTCCATGCATGATGACAATTGTTTCTGTACGTGACTCATAGCTCTCAACCTTCCATCTCCAAAATGAGGAACACTCGCCTTCATAATGCAGAACAAATGGGCAAAATGTGGAAGACATACTAATGGCTTACTAACAACTTCAACTAGGAAGGTCATAGGATGGTTAAGTTTTACTTATAAAGAAGATCCTTTAATAAATTAATATGATCAATTTCTATTTACTATAGATTTCACTTAAAAAAATCCTAACAGTGAATGTGTGACATACTGTTTCAATGAGGAACTTCGAGAAACATGAACTTTTTAAGACCTGAAATGAGGCACGCTTCTTGCAATGAGGTATGGTTGTTGTTTGGCTTTTCCAGGCTGTACGTGTGAATAAAGTGGTATTTACAATGAATATTCACAATGACACTAGCAAATCTGCATGGATTGACAACGTCACAACCCTTGCCACGTCAATCACTTTCGCCACACCCATTTCGTCGCAAAAATGCCGGCGAGGTAGTATGGATAAATAAGGAAGTGCCTGCCTTACGGGCCTTTTGTAGGATGCAGACGTGGGTTAACGTTTTACTTTTAGAATCAGGCGGTTTCCTTCCAAACCTACAATCACCCTTTAAGCCTCAGGCTTAACATAACAAAATTGTTTCAAAAAACTCACGAAAACATGTTACTATTAATTACATTTCTTTCTTCATTTTACGAGAAGCCGTCTCTATAACGAGAAAAATAACTACCACATACTATTTAAAGAAAACTGAAAACAAAGGATTCACACCCTATTAGCAACAAACATTTATTATAGCATTATCAGCTGAGAGGCAACAACGTGATAATACTTCTTTCAAACTGCTCCCCATTGCAAATTCTCACCAGGATTTCGAAAAACCTTATAAAATGCTCCGCGGCTGCTGATGCATTACGGGTATCAGCATCGTCGTCATTATCGTTACTGGTAGTTCTGCATTTTCGAAATTTGTAACCATAACTTAGTACATTACCTTAGAAAGAAAAAAAATGAAATCGTTAAATAGCATAATGTTATGTGTGCAAGCCAGCTATGAAGTTAGAAATGTACCTCGCAGAATACACAGTAGCAAGTCCCACCCACTATTCAATGGTGACAGTCAGGAGTTTGTCTATTCGTAGTTTGTCCTTTTCCAAAATATACTGCAATTTCGGAGTTAGTATGTTTAATGTGTGGGGGTGCGTATCCAATACAAAGCCCACGCTAATACAAAACATGTTATGCTAAAAACTTTCTAAGTTAGTAAGACCAACATTTAAAAACTGTCCTTGTCGTGCATGCTAATATACCGATTAGCTCCGTTGCAAGATGGTTGTTTAAATATATTTGCAATCTCGTGCTTCAAGTAGCATAGCACGCTTTGTGTATTGTATGTCAGGCCCCTCACTGGTGTTTGTCAGTCGAGAGCGCCCCCACCTGCATTATTATACCTCCCCAGGATAATTTTTCTTTGTTTTAACAGTAGGAACTAGTGCATCTATCTCCTCAGCGATTTGCATCTTGGCACCTTATAATCCGAGTGACATTATATTTTTAAGATATATGGCAATTTACAAAATGCGGAGTTTAACATGACAAATATTTCAGTTTTATTACCCATAATGCATAGCAAGCAGTTGCTATTACTTTGAGAACATTTAGGGCAATGACGTAGATTTTTTTGATATAATACAGTTATGCAAGGTTTATGGTTTTAACCTCTTAACTAATGATAGTACAGCAACTTTTATGTCGCCGCATTGTTTTTAAGGATTGTACTCTTACATGATAGAATAATTTACGATACATTTCTGATCGTTTTATTTTGTGTTCTGTTGTCAGTATCTATGAAGTAAATGTTTTATTTTCCCTGTTTTATATGTAATTTTTTTTTACTGTTTTTTTTTAAGTTCATAAAGGTTTCTTTGAATAGATGTAATGATATTTGGAGATTATAATACTAAAACCAGTTCAGGTGTAAAAAAGAAATTATGTTTCAGCGTTGTTGCTTTACAGTAAGAGAGTGTCTTCTGTGTGGAGACATGTGTGAATGGGCGTATCTTCGTTGAAGGTTGTGCGTCAGGGCCGGCAACTTGGCACGTAAAAATCAACTGCCAATCATTAGCGGACTGGAGTTCCACTGTGGCGACCCCTATCTGGGGAAAAGCCGAAAGACACAACATTTGTTAACCTGGGGTGTCTGAGCCAGAAAAGCCGGGGGAGAAAAGCTCCAAAAAGAAAAAAAATTACAGACAGATTTACTATTCCGTTATCGGGGCAACAGCCGTAAGCAACCTTTGGAATGTTAACCCGTGTTTGCAAAGATCCCACTGCTGCCGCTGATGTTTAAACAAAAAGTTATACCTTCTTTGCAGAGTGCCACCCAGTGTATTACTTATACAAAAAAGGTTGATACAAAAGATGTTATTCTATTATCTTTTTCATTGAATAAGGGTAATATTTAAAATGTGTTCCTGATTTTGAGCCTTCATTCTGCTATTATTGGTGGAAGCTTTATTGGTGGAAGCTGTGGGTGGTACACCGGTAGCGTTGTTGCCTCACAGCAACAGGTTCTCCTGTTCGATTCACGGCTGGAGTACCTTGTGTGTGGAGTCTGCATGTCCTCGTCGCGGTCGAATGGCCTCCAAAAGACATGCGTGATTGAGCGTGCCTTTGCTGAAGGTTGGGCATCGGGCTGGCAACTCGGTACCATAAAAAACCTACTGCCAATCATTAGCAGACCAGAGTTCCACTGTGGCAACCCCTAACCGGGAAAAACCAAAAAGACAAACAACATTCTGCTATTATTGGTATTGTTCTGAATATTTCAGTGAAGAAGTTGAGAGTTACAGTATCCGGTATTCTGCAAGTATTTATAAAACTCCTAAAAGAGAAAACCATCCCTGAAGATGAGAAGTGTTAGCTCTTCTTAAAATCCAAGGTATGCATGGACACTTGTCACACTGGGCTGCTGATCTCTCTAGTGCTTACCTTGTTTATGTTCATTATTAGCTTTATACTACCATGGTCATAGCATAGCCTGTTCATGTTAAAGAGAATAATCATGAAATTAATACATTTTTTCTCCTCATTTTTCCCCAACCAGCAGCGGCTTTTGTGGGGCTCTCACACAGTGAAAGATGATTAAGGGGGCCCCCTTACAGCCACATGTATTTCAGGTACCTAAAGCAGGCTATGTAGTTAGTTTTAGTGTACAGAATGTCCACCAGCATGGTTTAACTAAGCCATGGACATTAATGGAATTGTGAAAGCGCTTGCTTGATAAAACACTATTACTATAAGCAAAGATATTTTTGAATTTTAAAGGAGATATAAATAAGCATTATTACTCACCTGGTTTACTAACTATACAAGATAGATGTTCTAGCTTTTGTTGGTTTGACAGACATGTTACAAAAATATCAAGGTAAGATAACTTACTGTGATTGGGGGGGAGGGGGGGGGGGCAGCGACCGCAGGGTTCGCTATGTCTGTAACACTTCGTTTCAAATTAAACTTTAATAGAAAATAAGTCATGTGCCATTAAACCTTTTGTTCCTTATTGGAGCTTTTTATGTTAAATCAGTGACTACTTGTGGGTTAAGATAGTATTACTTGATTACAATTCCAAGAATCTTGGCTGTGCCCGTGTGTGTGTGTTTATTTAGGTAAGAGCATGTTTTTTTTTTCTGATCTCCCGGCAGCAGCTGGCAGATTTTAGTTTGATAATTTTTCCGTACTAGCTTTTTCGTGGCCATGTTTTTCTGATTACTTAAACATGACTTGCATTTATTTTTTACGATAATTTAATGATATTTTTATAAGAAAACCGCAGAAAAAGTAACTATAAACACTAAAGAAGTCTATACAGTACATCCTAATAGTGTTTGCTTTCGGAATGACGTCGTCACTTAAAATAAAGGTACACACACCCCTTGAACTTTTATTAGCTTGTTACAGGAAGTTGAAAAGTGAAACGAACTAGCAGCAGGCAGTTGGCAATATGGCCCATTCTATGCAATTTGGGGACCTCTTAGAGGATATAAATTGTTCGGTTTGTCTCGAACTGTTTAGTCATCCGGTGATACTGGAGTGTGGACACAACTTCTGTAGGGCCTGCATTGATGCCGTCTGGGATAACGCTCAGAGTCTCTCCTGTCCTGAATGTAGAGAGCAGTTCGCAGTCCGAAAATACACAGTGAACCGATTACTTGCTGTTTTGGTCGAGAGAGTCCGAAAACAGGAACAAGACCAAAAAGATAACACGACAGAGCCTAGGCAAAACGAAGAGGCAGACGATCAAGGTGCGAGACAAAAGCTTTGTGGGGAGCATAAAGAAGAGCTGTATTTGTTTTGTGAAGAAGATGAAACATTGGCCTGTTCCATGTGTATCCCTGAACATTATGGTCACCATTTCTTACCGCTGCAGAAAGCTGTTAACAAATATCAGGTAAAGGAAAATGCATGCTGTTTGCAAATTCAGAAGAAATCATAACATTTGCAATATCAGAAAAATTTCCTTCTCACTTATTTGGTACCTTGTGCCTTGAATACATATTTTTTGAACGTGCTACTTAAAAGCTAGTACATTATACTCCTATAGTTTGAAAACGGACACACAGTTTATACTAACATATGCATGAAAGAAGAAAAATAGTAAAACTTTTTAAGGTAATGTATAATTGTCAACCATGGGATATGGGATAGGTTTTGCAGCACAAAAAGGGAAATTGGTTAGGCTTAAAATGGCCTGCAAGGGCAGCTAGCTTTGTACTTCTCTAGGAACCTATAAGGACAGCTACAGACAGAAAAATGGAAACTATAAATTAGTGTTTTCAGTGTACACTGTGGTGTTACTAATTTCTCTACTTAGTCCAAATAGATAACATTTTATAGTTTGTCCTATCCCTCATTGGCATGGAAGGTCTACCATATTTTGCCTTTGGCCAGATGATGATAAACGTGTCTGTGGGTCAGTTCCTTTACCCTGTTAAATGAGTAAATACAATTATATAAATATTGACAATGTTTTTCAGGGAATGCTTTTTCTTCCCTCTGTGCTATGTTCCATCAATATAATATTTTTGCTTTCTGCATCTCTGATGTCTTGAAATGACAGTGCCACTATTGATTACTTAGTTATTGACCTTCTTCCACCAATAATTTGTAATTGAGTAAGGATATGTATTGCAGAGCGTGTAATGATGCTTAGCGAGATACACCATGCTCCTGTACATGTGACTATTGTACATCTGTTCCGCTGACAAGTAAAAATGCCCATAGCCAAAGGAATGCCACCCTCCAGTCTCCACAGGAGTGTGCTTCAGCTTTGTCGTAACCCCACAGCCTCCACTGGAGGAAGGAGAACTCTTGTAGGCCACTCAATCCCGCTCCTTTTTGTTACGGGATCCTACACACACATTACTGTCTTTTCCCTATTTCATTGTGAAACAAGTGTCCATCTTGCTTTCTTTTGTAAAGGCTTGTAAATGTTTTAGTTGGAAGTGTATGGCCTTACTCCTTATACATCAGCTACAGGTATTACATTTCCTGTTATTCATGCCTATACTCCCCACTCCTCCATGAATAACCAGTGACAGAACTTACTGCAGTCAGCCATGTGATTTATAAAACAGTGACAGGTTCTACACTGATAAGTAATGTTGAGTTTCAGAGAAAGCTAAGACTCTCTCCAGGGAGAACAGAATAGAGAATGTACAGTAAACGGAGGAATAAAATACCTCTCAACTTCCTAACGCAAGAAGTCTGGACAAAGCCTTAAATAATGGGAGGACAAAGACCCAAAAATCGGGACAGATTTTAAATATTGTTCTTATAAACTTAGAATGTTGTAACAATAACAGGTTTTGTGTTAGCTTGCATTTTGTAAAGGATATGAAGTCAAACTCAAATGTCATTATTTAGTCAGTCCAAATTTAATAGGAGCAGATCATGAATATGAGGTAAAAAGTCTGGACATTCTGCAGAAATCTGGACAGTTGAGAGGTATGGCCTTTGGGCTATATAAAGTCAAGTAGAGAGACTTGGTACCCTTTTATAAATAGTTTGCACAACTGTACATTGCTTCAGTTTTGACTGCATATGCCTTAATTTTGACATTGCTTCAACTGCTAGAAAATGAACCTCATGATGAATAAGAAGCAATTGGAGCAAGAGTGAAATAGCATGTGGACAGAAAAGCACATTTGAGCAGACAGATGAAGCACTGTTAATAAAGAAACTCAACTACAGAGCTCTAAGCTGCACCTGTTTTGGAGGAATATTCATATTTTCAGTCCTGATTTTCCTCTGCACAAGATGTCCCAATGTTTCCTGTTTTTTTTTCAGGGTTGATTTACATATTTACACAATTTTCTGAATCTCCCTCATCACGTTTGATTTTTGAAGCATAGTACACACCAAACCATACTACATCATCAACATAGTAGTGGCAAAATACAAGAAAGAGGACCTGCACATCTTATCTCCCTTTTTTCAGAAGCAAAAACAATTGTGGTAGAATTTTGCAATATGTTCATTAAAGCATGTATACTTTACCCTGTTTGACAGTGTGCTTGATATTTTTCCATTATTTTTTGTCACTGTGTTTTAAATGCATTTCTGAGTAGTATCCTGGATTCCTGCTGGAAGAGAGTAGAGTTATGTGCTATTTGGTATTAAAATTTATGTTAATTAGATGTCCTGTACCTCCTTTCCAAGGACATTTTTTTCAGTGTCTGAAGCACTGTAACTGTCCTGAAATTTGTAGAATGTCCAGATTTTTGCCTCCTATTTTGATATATTCATAAAATATGAGTTTCTGGCAAATGATTGTGGATTGAAGACATTAAGTAATGACAATCACTTAAGTTCTACACTTCATATCCTTCAGTAAATGCATGCTAATGCAAAACCTCATATTCTGTCAACATTCGGAGTTAATAAGAGCAGTATTTACAATCTGTCAGTCATTTTGGTCCTTTGTCTCTCCATTATTGTTGGTTTTATCCAGAATTCATTTGGTAAGGGGTTAAGAGGTATGATCAGCTATAGTGAAAAATATGCCCTGAAACAAATCCCCAAGAAAAAAAAGAAACGTTTAAGGTTCAGTTTAAAAAGAGAAGGCATCAAAACAAGCATACATAGATTGGTAGAAAGGAGAGGGGGTGAAGTTGGTAAAATGCTCAGTGGGCTGCTTGATGGTGCGGATAATTAATCTGTCATGATTGTGTTGATACAGAGCATTAAGGGGGTCTGAAGTAATAAATGTGATGATACTATACCATGGGGGAGGGGGGGGCAGTGAGCCAATGACTTGAGTTAGTTACGTACAGCTTAGAAGGCAAGATGAGTGAAGTGAGAAGAAACAGAGCAGCCAGAAGAATATTGAAGCAAGAGCCCAGGGCAGATTAAGACCAAAGATGAAGACCAAAATAAGTCTAGAATAAAGCAAACCAGGAGTGGAAGGAGTGCTAATATATGTGGCAGAAAGAATGGAAGGAATATAGGGTGATGGATGGGATGAAGGGACCCAAGGTAAGGGGAGGGGATGTAAAGAGGATTGGTCCAAGTGTAGCCGAGCCAGAAAAGCAAGGAATCTGCAACAGCAGTGGGAAGACTAAACATGGGTGGCAACAGTGCTGAAAAACACAGTGGTAAAAGGCTGGCAACATACCTCTCAACCTCTTGGAGTAAGAAATCTGGACAAAGCCATAAATAGTGGTAACATAGTGGCAACATCACCTGTCCACTTTCCTCTCCAGTCTCCCTAGGTGTCCCACAAGGCTCGATCATAGGACCACTATTCTCCCTCTTTACCAACCAACTCCAAACCTCCACTCACCGAGCATCTGTGATACAGTACGCAGATGACTCTCCCCTCATATGCTCTACCCCCACCTTATAGGACCTTCACACCATAACCCAGAACTCATTTCTATCTGTAGAATCCTGGCTTATCAATTCTCAACTCATTCTAAACCAAGCTGCCCCTCTTCTACCCTTCAAGAACACCTACAACATTCACCCTAGAGTCCAAAAACAAAACTATTATCACCCCTGTGACACATACCAAACTCCTAGGGGTTGAAATTGTCAGCAGTCTAAAGTTTGATAGCCACATAGCCCAAGCTGTCAAAAAAGCTCATAAAAAATTAGGCCTCTTTTACAGAAACAACATTTTTTAACCACATCTACAAAAGCTACCATTGCCCAGACACACCTCCTGTCACCCCTACTCTAAGGCTTCCCTATACTAACCAACCTATGCAAATCGGACCTTACTAAACTAGTCATGCTACAGTAAAATAGCTAAATTCACTACAAACTCCCCCTATAAAACACATCTTTGCACAGCCCTTGGACAACTGAACTGACTAGAACTCCCTCATCTCCACCAATGCAAGCAGCTGACTTTGGCCCATAAAATACTCCCAAGAACCAGATAAAACCCCAGCCCTTCAAGATCTTGTGCAACCATATACCACCACTAGAACACTCCATTCCAGTGACAAACTCCTAGTTAAATCCACCAAAGCTAACAACTTGGAGCTAGATCTACAGATCTCGTTTGCCACTTCAGCTACGAGGTTGCGCTTTACTGGCGCAGGTCGTATTCTTCTTTTATATATTAGTTAAAAATTTAGTGAATATTTCAAGCTTTTTTTGTTTAAGTAGTGTAGTACTGTTAGATTGGTCCTAGTTTTCCTGTGTTTCTGCCCTTTAGAAAACTCGTTTTTACTTAGTTTCTCCCCTCCCCACCATCTCCCTAACTAGGCCGTTTAAATTAGAGGCTATCCCCTTCCCTTTTTCCAGTAGGAAGTAGTGTTTAGCCTTAGTAGTTTTAAGATAAAATTCTCTTAGTTTTGGTAGCATTGTCTTTAGTTTTTTTTATGTGAAGGTGTGGGACTAGTGTGTGTTTCTTTGCACTAGTCTAACCTTCCTCTATTGGTATCCCTTTTTGTTTAGTATGTCAAAGGGTACCAATGTATCAGGGTTCAAGAAGTGTGACTCGTGCTGTCAGAAAATGTCTCTGACAGACTGTCACACTTCTTGTGTTTATTGTTTGGGTGCCCTACACATGCAGGACTCTTGCTCTGTATGTTATGCTTTTAGTCCTAGAGTCCTGCAGGAGCGTAGGAACAAATTGATTCTCAGTGGGTTACTAAAACCCGAGGGGTCTCTGGCGAAGTTTCAGCCAGCAAAAACCCCTAAGCCCACCAAGCTGTCTGCTCCCAGTACGGAGCCGTCACCAGGTGGCACGTCTACCTCAATTTCGGTTCCGGCCGGAACTAAAGTACCTAAATCTCACTCTGCTCCGACCTTGGTGTCGGAGCCGTAAGCGATCTAGGTTGCCATCCCTAGAGTCTATTCGCTTGGCTCCGGGGTCGCCTTTGCTACAATCTGAACGGAGCCATCGGTCCCACTCTTTGTCCTCGAGGCTATCCAATCATGACTTGGAGAGAGTGGTCAGTAGACTCCTCAAATCGCAGACCGTGGCTAAAATGTTAAGTAGCCCTCCTCATCAGGCTGTGGCTGTTCCTGTTTCTGAAGTAGTTCCTCCTCCAACTCCTCCTGTCAGTTCGGAGCCGGAGCTTGTTGGCGCTCGGATCTTGGAAATGTTGGCACCGATGCTTTCCCTTTCGGCTCCGTCGTCTGCTCTGATTTCTTCAATGGTTCTGTTCTTGGAGGGATCTGGGCACCGAGACTCGTCTGCTCCGAGGGGGCGAGTGGCATCGGACCCTTGTCCGACCTCGTTCTCCCTCTCAGAGCCTCGGCGCAGGTGAGCTCAGCTCCTACATCTGCCTCAGAGCCATCCCTTTCAGTGCCAGAGAGGATTCCTGTCTCTTTGGAGCAGCGGCAATCTTCTCTGCTGGACAGGGGTGCCTTCGAGGTCATGAGGAGCATGCTGACTTCAGAGTTTGCACCTCGATCAGCCCCTTAAGCTCCTCCCCGCCAGGGTGCCTGCTTCGGTCTCTGCCCCTCCTCCAGACCCCAAGCGAGGGGAATAAATGCTCCAGGTCACCCCACTGGGTGTATCTTCCTCTTCCGAGGCCTCCCTCGAGATTTCAGAGGATCCCCCTCGAAAGAGGAAATGTAAGAGGAAACATGTTGATTCCCCTGAGTCTGTCACGTCAGATACTGGCTTGGAGGATTCGGAAGGGTCCCCAAGATCCCCATCTAAAGACGTCTCTTTCTCAGACATCCTTGAGATCCTTAAGCAGAGGGGGAACTGGACTGCCCTTATCCCTTCTGAAGATGAGTCTGTATACTTGGATGCGTTTGGTTCTCGCCTCTCCACCTCCTGGGTGTCTCAGCCTTTCGATCCATTGATGGAAGTAGTGGCTTGGAAGGCGTTGTCAGCCCCGGACACACTGGAACCAACCCCCCACAGGCCCACTAAGTTTATTATGGCCCCTCAAGATAAACAGTTTTTGACAAAGGGTGTCCCCGTTGATGCCATGGTGGTAGCAGCTGCCACGAAAAAGGAGTTGGCTGACACTTCTGTACCTGTCCATCCCCCTAATAGAGTCTAGGACAATGGACAGCTACGGGAAGTGGATGTTTTCCTCAGCGACCTTCTCCATGTGTTTGCTGAATTACTTGTGCCACTTCACTCATCTTCAGAGAGATCTCCTCAAGGAGCTAGGAGATACTCTGCAAGATCCATCAGCTACAGGGACTCAAGACAAGATTAACTCCCAGCTGGCGACTAATCATCCACTCCTCCATGCGGCTCATTTCAGATGCAGCTGATGTGGCAAGTAGGGCCGCAGGCACAGGCGTGGCTTTGAGAAGACATGCCTGGATGCAGTTATATAACTTCGCTGATCCCTTCAAGGTATCTTTCACCAACACCCCTTTTGATGGTACCAAAAAATCAAGGGACTTGACCCATTTTGGATCTCAGCAGACTAAACAAGTCTGTTCAAAGAACGAAGTTCCGGATGGTCATTCTTCAGTCCATTCTAGCCTTTTTGGGTCAGGACAATTGGATGTGCTCCATAGATCTTCAGGATGCTTATTACCACATCAAAATGGACAGGCGTTCCAGAAGGTTTCTCCACTTCCGTCTGGGAGCCAGTCATTACCAGTTCAGAGCCCTGCCCTTTGGTCTCACCACAGCCCACAGGGTGTTCACCAAATGCATGGCAGTGGTTACCGCTCACCTGAGACGGCAAGGATTCCAGGTGTTTCCATATCTAGACGAGTGGCTCCTTACTGCTACCACAATCAATTGCTGAGAGCCAGGGATTATACCATCCAAACATGCTCCAACCTAGGTATCTCAATAAATTTTGAAAAGTCTGCATTGTCGCCTTGTCAGTCTTTAACCTTTATAGGCGCAAGATTGAATACAAAAGATCTGTCAGCAAGGTTTCCAACAGACAGAGTGGCAGACATTCGCCAACACGTACAGGTATTATTGGGATGCAGAAGGATTCAGGCCAGATTCATCCTAAAAACCGTAGGTCTCTTGGCAGCAGCGATCATATTAGTTCCCCTGGCTCGCTTTCACATGAGGATTCTCCAGTGGATGCTTTTCACCCAATGGTCCTTTCAACAACTCCCTTTATCTCACAAGATAATCATACAGTCATGCAAAGACCACTTGGCTTGGTGGATGGTCTCCCCATCAGTACCCCAGGGCAGACCATTTGTCCTTCCTCCTCCAGTTGCCAGGGTGACCACAGATGCCTCCCTGATCGGGTGGGGGGGACATTTTCAGGGCAGGGCTGTCCAGGGCACCTGGCAACCCCACGAGTACCACTTGCACATAAATGTCTTGGAGATGAGGGCAGTGCTTTTAGTGTTGCAAGCTCTTCAGCACTCTCTACCCACTGGGACCATTGCAATTCAGACAGACAATATGTTTGTAGTGTGGTACATCAACAAGCAGGGCGGAACCAAGTCATATCCCTTATGTCGAGAAGCACTGTATGGTAGTGGGCGATCTCTTCTCAACGGTTTATGACAGCAACGCATATCCCTGGGAAGTCCAACGTCATGGCGGACATGCTAAGCAGAGCTATTCTCATGCCTCACGAGTGATCTCTCAATCCGACAGTAGCAGACAAAATCTTCTGCAAATGGGGTCAGCCTTGCTGGACCTTTTCCCAACTCCTCTCAACAGCAAGTGCGACAGTTTCTTCACTCTCTTCCCTCTTCCTGGACACTCCCCCAGAGATGCTCTAGTTCATGATTGGCCCCAGGGACTTCTGTATGCATTCCCACCTTTTCCCCTAATTCCCAAACTAATTCAGAAAGCTACCGTGCTGGGTTGCAGGATTGCCCCCTACTGGCCTCGACAAATCTGGTTCCCATTCCTGCATCGTCACCTTCTAGAGCAGCCTTGGAATCTGGACCTAGCTGAACACAAATTACACCAGTTGGACGTTCATAGGCAATTATGTTTCTATTTGCATAGGACTGAGCAAATAAGGAAATCAGACCAACTCTTCCTGTCCTATGCAGAGGGTAAGCAGGGTCGACCAGTGTCTAAAGTAACCTTATCCAGGTGGTTGTCCTCTATCATTACCCTTGTTTACCAGTTGAGAACTAAAGAACTCCCTGCTAAACCTAAAGGCCACTCTACTAGGGCTTTAGCTACGTCTGTAGCCTTTCAAGCAAGACTACCAATGGAAGCCATTTGTGCAGCGGCCACATGGGCCACCCCTCATACCTTCATTTCACATTATAAATTGGATGTGGCCTCTAGGAGTAGAGCTGATTTTGGTTCCACTGTGCTAAAGAGTCTGTTCCGATGAGCCACCCAGGACTAAGGTGCTAGGGGACACTGTCCCAACCAGCAAGAATGAAGGCGAGAGAGACAACTTAACATTAAGAAGTTATGTACCTACCATAACATTCCATGTTGTTGTCTTCTTCTCGCCTTCTTTCTTGTGTCCCACCCTCCACCCCCCTAGCCTAGATGGACCGAGCGAGTCTTCCTACGAGTCTTCTCACTGGCTGAGTCTTAAACTGATTTTATGTCCTCTACCTTTTCTTTAGCCCTATGTGTGAAGTCTTGCTATTGGACAGTTGTCCTCTTGTATTGAGATGGTGTTAGGTCTTCCAAACAAGATCTGGGGATCTAGCTCCAGGCATTGTGGGATATAGGGAGGCCTCGAGCCAGTAAGTAGCTCTCAAGCTTTAGAAAATGGCCGTCTGAGCCGAAGGTTGGCTCTGAACCCAACTAGCAAGTAAGAAGGCAAGAAGACCACTAACATGGAACGTAATGGTAGGTACATAACTTCTTATTCTCTAACATCATTCCTAAAAGAGGGAATAAACTACGCAGTTCCATTTCTTCCATCTGCACCATAGTACAATTAAAAAAAAACTTCTGTTTACTCACTTAGAAAACACCTGGCTTTGCTCTTGCTACCCACCTGACTAAATCTCTATTCTCCACTTTTTATACACTTTACAGTACTATCCTATTATGCCTTCTTACTCTGTTACCTCAGATCATTTCAAGTCTTCCTCAAAAATATTATACTGTGCTTTCTGAAATATATACTAATCTAGTTTGTATAATACCGTGTACTCTTTGATGTACGAATTTTGTTAAATTGCTAATGTGTCTTCTCTTTCAGTTATGTTTTGCGTATTGTTGGGAGTTTTTCTTCCCTGGCATCTGCTGAAAATGGATCAGTGTCCAGTCGGACTTTCCCAGTAAAGAAATGTTAAATAAAATAAATAAAAATGGGGGGGGGGGGGCAAAGGACCAAAAATAGACATTTTTTTTAAATTCTGCTCTTGCAAAGTTAGAAAGTAGTTAGAGTAGCAGGTATTGCATTAGCATGGAGGGTATGAAGTCTAAAACTCAAATGTCTCATTTTCTCATTTGCATCTTCAGTGGTTTGCCAATGATCCATGTTTTATGAAAAATGGACCAAAAATATGAGGCAAAAATCTGGACATTCTGCGATTTATCTTTTTTTTTTTTTTTTTTTTTTGTTTTGTTTTGTTTTACAGTTGAGAGGTATGACTGGCAATTGTTGGTAGCACAAAATGTAACACTAACCTTTTCATTCGGGGAAGATCAAAAGACTTTGAATTCTGTAATGACACACACAAAGTGCTATTCCAGGACTGATATTGTAGTGCAGCATTAAGGGGGTACTGCATGCTTGAAGAGACCTCTTTCAGATGAGACATTAGGGTGAGGCCCAGTCTGTTGCAGTTAGTGGTATTCAAGGTGGATGTAAAAGATTCCAGAACACTTGTAGTATAATTGCTGCTTCAAGTTAAATAAATGAATACATTTCTAGGCAAAGCATAAAGAGAGGTTCAGCAAAAGGAGCACCGAGGGAGGGGAATGGTCTAGTGAATGGTGATTCTGTTATCAAATTATAATGTTTCCAGAGTGAGCAGAGCCAACAGACAATGTTAAGGAACTCTACCCAGCTTCAGCCTGGATATGAAAGACCGAGAATGAGATTCTCTCTCTATGGAAGACAGCGGACACTTGTAGAAATACGTGGAGGCACCAGTGGTGAAACTGTGGAGGTAGTACAAGTAACAGCAGGGAGGTGGCTGAGTTAGTTTATAAGGTGGCATTTTTAGAGGTGCTGCTGGTACTCATTGTGTGCAGTCTAGTGAGAAGGCTTTATTAATACAGTAAGGTAGTCTATTTTGGAACCTTTTCTTGCTTTCAGTTTTCATTTTATCCTTGCTGTGCATGTTCCTACCACAGTTGATTAGTTATCACAGGACAATCATTAACATAGCCATTAAGGATTTTCTGCTTGACTGACTGTATAAATCTCCATCCCTGCTGACTGATGTGTGTTTGCTTGCTTACATAGGCCTGCTGTGCCCCCCCCCCCCAAAAGTGGAATCATGTAGACATCTGCACACCCTCCCGAGAAGGTTACTGCATAACATAGCTTATCACATTTATGCCTATATACTGCAAGCTGTATTTCTACTTCACCAGGAATCTGTGTTCCAACTCACTGGGTCAGATCTTTTCCTCCAGGATGGGTGAGTCAGGATAAGCTACACTGACATTCTCCCTTTTTGACTCCTTCAGTGCTTGATCCATCAATCAAACCCGAACCATCTGAATCATAGGGCAAACCTCTTTGCCAGCAGTTGACTTAATCTTAAACCTTTTTCAGCCATGCTCTGGGTCAAGTGATTAGGGAAAAGCTAAGGTATTTGGACACTTTAAAACACTGAACCAACGAGAATGTTCTCAGGAAGTTGGAGGAAACAAGGGTATCTAGAGGAAAAGCACACAAACACAGGGGCGAATGTGTGCTCCACAGAGATGGGTGACTAGAGGTTAGGAATGAACTTTGGCTCTAGGAGTTGTAATGCAGAGGTCTTATTTACAGAGCCACTCTGCTGCCCCATTGATTGCAGCTCCTGGACCAAGGAGTGGATTAAAGAACGGCTAGAAGGGCGTGGCATAGACAAGGCTGTCTGTGTTACAGAAAGATCCAAGTTCTCCTGGACTGGACAGCCTTGTTCAGATCTGGACTTGAAAAAAATACTAGATCATTTAAGCTGCTAAATTAAATTGTGTGTGGGGGGCTTTTTACAGACAGAAGGATTTGAGAGGAGCGCTGAAAGTCTCAGGTAAACAAATGATGTTAGGTAGTGTTGGAGAAGGAAATAAGGACAATAAAAGGTGGGTAGAAGGTGAGTAAAGGACAATAAAAGGTGGGTAGAAGGTGAGTAAAGGACAATAAAAGGTGGGTAGAAGGTGAGTAAAGGATGCAACTCTGAGTGGAAGAAGGATGATTACTATAGGGGTTTGTTATGGCTATAGAGTTTGCCCCACAGGCACAAGGTACAGGGCTTGGTTCTTGCCTTTGAAAGGGAAACTGGCCCACAAGGGCAGCCAGCCTAGTACTTGAATATGAACCAGGATGGGTTGTTGGTCATGTTAGGCAATGCTGGGCAAAAAAAAAAAAATGGAAGAACTATAAACTGTAGTGCTAAAGAGATAAGTTGACATAGTGGGGTGATGAAACCTCTGCTGAACACCTCAAAAACCAATGCTGTGATCTTTGGTACTAAACGGAAACTTACTATCGTCCCCCACACTCCTCCTCAACCCCCTTGAAACCACTGGAGTCTTCAAATACCTGGAAATCTGGCTTGACCAAAAACTGTCATTACTGTCATGCAACTAACTACCTGTTGAGTCAGCAAAGGGCAAAATCAATTACCTTCTGTTCAGGGCTTGGAAGATCTGTCACTTTCTAGACCAAGGAAGAAGGGTGTGATGCTGATATCAAAGGAATCTTTCTAGACTATCTCTAATAGGGATTCCTGCATCCTGCTTGTGGATGTTTTCTGTAAAAAGAACCTGCTTTTTCCTTCAGACACGACTCGTCTTGCTAGCTCCCCAGACAAAACTTTGCTGAATAGCCTTGTATAAAATCAATTGGCTCCTACTCCACAGTGTACAAGTCATACATGGCAAACTTTTCAGACTTGACACCTTCCTTTTTCTGCCATCCAGTCTAAAGTTTAGGCCTTTAGATTACACTCATTAATCACTTCCAAGACCCTAGAAAAAACATCATCGTATTTTTTTTTTAACTGCTTAAACTTAAAATTTGGAGTACTTTTCCCCCAAA